>NC_092798.1:22913084-23238892 GCF_918797505.1 Bemisia tabaci | reverse complement strand
CAATTAATTGATTTGATTTAATTAAATAAAAAATTTTCATTGTTTAAATGTTTCATTGTAAAATTGTTTAAAATGTAAAAAAACCTGGGTCATAGTTTCAAAATCTGAATAGAGCGAGCTCATGCAACTAGAGACAATTGCCTGTCGATAGCCGCAAAAATCAAGAAAATCGGCCCGGTAAAACGCTGGAACTAAGCGGTACCAGATATGCAAATTTAGGAGGTCTTGGAGCTTATATATATGATGATCAATTCTTATCGGAGCACCTGGCCCCTTCAAGAATCGATACATTTTCATAGGTTTAAATGGAGAAAAAACAGTGTTGCCAATTTGCTGGATCCGTCTATTGGTCACAAGTGATCACTTGAAGTCTGTACCGATGCAATGAGAAAGCACACTCACAATGGTCGTAATTGAGTTAAAGAACCAAGTTTATGGGCAGCATAAGCACATGAGCGTTTGAAGTTCTATCGGCGAGGATTTATTCGCGCATTTTGAATAGCCTGCTCAAACGGCAGAGGGCGCGCTCGCTAACATGTTGAGTAAAGTAGCGCCGCAACTTCGTCGATAAAGAAGATAAACATGTTCTTCCGGCCACGAGCGAATTCTCTCCATATAGATTATAAAGGTGTGTCGTTCAGGTCGAAAATAGTGCGAAAAGTGGAGTGTTCTTTTGAGTTGAAAACCCTCAGTGCGGGACCGCAGAAATGTTCATCTTCGTCAGGCTCAAATAAGGTGAGTAAAATAAGTTGTGTTTCGGTATTGCATTTGCCCATTGTCGAAAAATAAATTTTACGGGCATGAACTGCAGATTATGATTATTCAAAAAAAAAAGGTTAGCTTTGGAAAATAACTTAAAAATAACATGAAAAAATCTGCAAACCACTTGTCTAATATCTTTTTCTTTCCTTCGTGGAATCTCATGAAATTTTCGACCCTCTTACTATTAGGCGGATTGCATTTAACAAAAAGGAACCAAGAGCATTCCGATGGCACTAGGATTGTTCAACTTCTTTTCACTTAGCAATAAGGAAGCACTATTTCTGGCTCATTTTAGGAAAAAAAATATAAGTTCCATTGGTTTCCCCATGCAGAGAGGTGCTTTTATGGAAGAGCCAGATATAGAGGCTCCTTATTGCAAAACTAGCGAAATGCCCGTGACTGGAGTCACGGGTCTAGAGGCCGCTAAAATATCTATAACCCCGAAAAAATGGTGGTAGGGGAGCAAGACATGCCATAAAAAAACGATAAAATTGATGGAAAAATGAGTTGAGGGGAGAAGGTGATGGAGCTAGAAAAATGAGCGGGGGGGGGGGGAGGTAGAACAAATGCCGCAAAAAAATTAGAACTAACCTAGCAATGATTAAAAAAAAAAAAGAAAAAAAAAAGAAACTGAAATAAAATATCAGCTGATAGCAAACAAAGGTTACCAAGGAAACCAAGGAATGGAACTTTCATAAAAACAGATTAGTGGAAAACAGCGTAAGTAGGGCACTTACGTTAATTACCGTTTATAGGTAAACGATAAGTGCGATTTAACCAAAAATCTATACAGTTCTTTATAAGACCAAAATGGACAAAATTACAAAATTTGAATAGGCTAATGTAAAGCTAACGATAGTTATCGTGAACGAAAGAATTGACGACATAGGTCGGGTAACTATTATAGGTGGGGTGGGATGGGATGGGATGGGATAGGTCGGGTAACTATTATAGGTGGGATGTAATCCGATAATATAAACTGATCATATGAACAAGTTTTATCTTTGTTCCCAATGAAATATAAATTCAAAATGAAAATTACCCTCGTAAATTTAGAAGAATGTATTAGCACAATGTTAGGAACATTGAAATAGACCACATTTCATGCAATAGGGAACCACTATTTCTGGCCAGATCTGTTCCTTATTGCAAAATGTAATCTAAATGCTCTTGGTTCTTTTTTGAAAAATGGAATCCAGGCGCGCTTGAGAGTTAAGGTACATTTCAATCTTAAAATATTCGCGGTTTTCTTTCATTCACTTCTTTTAAATCTTCTTTTTCAAACCACGTTTTGATGTCCGATCGATTATTCCCTTTCCTCCACTAGGTCTGACGTAGGTATTCCCAAAACTGCCTTGTTTATTCCTCTCTCTCTCTCATTGCCTGGTGTAATTCTCATGGCATTTTGCCCACCTGCCCAGTGCCCACTGTATTCACACATTCAAAATGTTTCTGCCTTCTACCGAATACTCAATACTAAGTAAGAGAAGTAATATTTAAACAAATTTAGAGGAAGGATCTGAGAGATTTATACAGTCTCTGCCTCAGTTATTCGCAGTAATTTTGGCTTGAAACGTTTCTTAAACTTTGAGATCATTGAACTTTTTTTTGTGTGTTTTTATTATGCTTATAAGGATCCAACTTACGACGCCTAAGATAAAAATAATGGGAGTCAGAGGACTTCAAACCTACTTGGAAAAATACTGTCCTCCTGGATGTTTTCAAAAGGTTAACATTGAGGATCTCCTTGAGCAACACAGGTAAGGAGAAATTGATCTTACGATTGCACGAGAGAAAAACTATCTTGGTAAAAGACATTAAAAAGCTTTGTTGGGCAGGAATTAAGTATAATTTGACTTCCGGAACGAATGGCAACGCGCCACGGTGTATACTTAAAGCTTACCCTACGAGAGTAAAAATGAGTGATAAAATAAATAAATTAATTAATCAAGTAATTAATTCATTCATTGATGAATTACTTCATTAATAAATTTTGAACAAAAACGTTCCGTTAAAAGTGAAAAAAGCCCAAGGCACAAGACAATATATTAGTTAAATCACTTCCAGTGAAATTCTTTGCAGGTATCCCGTTTATTCTTCCTGCAGTGTTTCTTTCTTGAGCTTTTTTGATAGTTTTCAATCATATATGTGCAAAAAATCGATCAAAATACTGACATATATGAAATTTGAGACAAAGTTGTATTAATTTATTGTGATTTCCGATTGAAAAATGGTCTACAATGACTGAATTTGGCTAAAAATGGTTCATCAACGCTTTTCTGACGAACTTCATCATTCAGCATCTCTCTGTGTGCTTGTCAACGTTATATACTCAACATTTAAAATTTACTGAAAATTAGACCCTTTCCTCTATATCCTTTTATTTTTTTGAGATTTCTGTTTTTTTCTTTTCTTTAGACAGGAGACTGGTGAGGAACACCCGGTTATCATTTTTGATGGATCGTCTTTTGTGCCGTTTTTTTATCGTGATCTTGACTGGGTAGCAGGAGGCCAGTTTAAGGAATTTTTAGAAAAACTTGGAAAAATTGTAGATGCATTTCGGGAGCTTGGAGTGCGTCAAGTGTATTTTTTTGAAGGAGCAAAGCCGGAAAGAGACAAAATTCCTGAATGGCGCTGGAAAAATACGGAGCAAATAGAAGCGATTAATCAAGTGTTCGATGCTTTAAAAAAAGGGACTCAAGTCGTTGATCTGAAGCCTGTCTATTATACACCAACTTTCCCTTCAAATTTAGGATTTTCACATTATTTAAAGGATTTATTTGGCGTTGAAGTACGTAAGCAGCTTTATTTTTGGCTAGAATAAGTACCTACTTGTCTGAAATTAGAGTTCAACGATCCGCGCTTATGCAAGGAAATGATAATTTAACGATCGTGATAACATTTTATGACAAAGACATGAAAACGTTATCAAAATAGGAATTTTTTCGGTAAAAGGGCGTATGAGGCTTGCAATGCTGCTAAGCTTGTGCAAGTTTTTATAGCAATTGCGACAAATAAAATTCATTCATAGTCGACTTGCTTCCTCACGATAGCGAGGAAAAACTCAAAGCAGATTCAGCGAAAAATTCATAGCAAAACTGTCAGATAAGTTACTTAAAACTAAAGAGTTACGTTGCGCAATCTTCGCATCATTGGAAGCCTCATACGCTCTTTTATCGAAAAATGCCTTGACAAATATTGACAGGCCTACACGGAAAAGAGATACCGTTGCAGTGTTCCTTTTTCTGATGTGAAACTGAAAGTAAATCTAACCGAAGCAACCACTTATATTTTTCCAGGTGCTTTTCTTTCCGGTGAATAGAGATTCATCAGAGCAATGAAGCACGTGTACATACTTTATCTGATCAATAACATCTGAAAAAAAACATACTTTATACTTTTTATTTTTTTGAAAGCACAAAAGCGATTCCACATGTTGCCAATATCTGTCTCAGCCTCGGTCTATTTATTTTATTGAGAGTCAGGGAATGGCGAATTATGAAACACTGTTGCCTTCTTTCCTTTCTCCTCCAGGTTCTCATATCTAGCAGAAGAGAAGTTGAGGTGGTGGATTTTGCCAAGAAGAATAACTGCTTTGCAATGTTCTGTCAAGACACCGATTTTATCATTTATGGCGGAGCAAAATATACGCTATCGGCAATGCATTTCCAGCTTGAGACAATGAGCACGTACAATTATGACAGAAACTTGTTAGCCAGTCATTTGGGAATACAAGTGACTCAACTTCCAATATTAGCAACTTTGAGTGGGAATGGTTACGCAGAATATGAGGATTTGAGGGTAAGTGAGATAAAATCGTCTCCATGCCTATTTTAATTCCCTAATTCCATTCGTGTAAGTTGCGAAGGGTGTGGGAGAGGAAGCTAACCAAGCCAGGTAAAAGGCTTGAAATTAATGACTATCTGGTTTAGAATTACTTAATGATGGACGCACTGTATGTTCTCTTCATTTTGCTTATGGGATTATTTTTTCATACTTGCTGACGAGGGACACGACGTCAGCTTGTTTTGGATTTTTTCCACGACTGATCAATGGCGGCAGGTTCCTATTAAAAATTAAAGAGAACTACTTTATTAGTAGATGGTTATAATTAAATAAATATAAAATTTAAAAAATCTCAATGGACCACTAGACAAGGTACGAATTTAAGCGATATGATACATGTTTCTTAACCAGGATTTCACGTAGAAAACGATTCACACAACGAAAATTACTGAAACCAATTCCTAACGAAGATATTAACGTTTTTATTTCACATTGGTTACGAGAAATTTGAACTGCCCGCTCACAAGAAACTCAAAGCTCTACGTGAGTCAAATCGCGCACTACAACGGTTTCAGCAAGCTTCTCAATCGAGCAATGTTCATTTCCCACCATGTGTTGTTCAAACTATTAGCAATTTGCTATAACTGAGCCAAAACGTCAAGATTGAGGTTGCCAGATTTTTATATCGCAGAGACTGGCATGATACCGTTTAGCGCGCGATGTGAATCACGTAGAGCATTGAGTTTTCATGAGCGGGTGGTTTGAATTCACGCATCAAGAATAATTAAATATCTTCGTAAGGAGTTAATTTCGGTAATTTTCGTTGTGCGCATCGTGTTTTACGTAAAATTTTGGTTAAGAAACATGTATCAGAATGCTGAAATTCCTACCTTATCTAGTGGTCCATTGTTAAGCCTCCTCTATAATGAACGAGATACTCATTATTGTTTCAATTTCAATTGCCAAAAACAGATATTCCACCAGGCGCTCTGCAAGGACAGCTATCGACCAAGTTATAAAGTGTTGTTCCCAGCTTTGGGTAGGTACATCCAAAGGTTACCAAAAGGGCAAGCACTCTTCGAGGCACTCCCGCGAATAGCCAAGGAGGTTTTGCACGCCACGGAAAAAGCCCGCATTCTCAAAAATAGTATCTGTAGTTACTCATTTGAGTCTGAAGTGGGTTTACATGGTAAGCGATTATTCCTGACCATCCAATTTAAAGTCAAGTACTGTTCATTTTTTAGTTGATAGTTATAAAAAAATAATTTAAAAGGACCTCAACGGAAAAAGTTAAATTGAAATAAAAACAAACAAAAAGGAGGAGAGAAAGCCTAGAAGTTACAGGAAAACGAAAAACGAGATTTTTTTTTCTTGCATGATAAAAAAATGGCAAGAAGTACTGCCATAAAACTGGATGAAAGCGCTTTGAAGTTTTGACCTCCGAAAGCTGTAAAATGGAATAAAGAAAAAACTTATTATGAGAAATGTCCATTTTTTTAAAAACAAAACTTCAAAAGTAAAATCAATTTTTCCACTACAAATATCACTCACACAGCATGTTTCTAACAATTAAAGAGTGTTGGTTGATTTTTTTTCAACAGAATCTCTCTGCAAAGAATCCCTCTGTTTTCGCTCAAATCTAATAGAAACAATTTTGTTCAAGTGCGTTGAGTGAAGCGTCAAAAAGCATTAAATCAAATCTTGATAACAGGTGAACAGATTGAAATGTTGTCGTAAAGGAACAAAACTGAAGTGAAAAGACTCTGATAAGATGAATGAGAAAACGGCAGCAGTCTAAAAATCAAGTCACGTTATCTGATTTCGTCGAGAACATTCTTTCCGACAATGACACGCATTACATGTTGTTAGAAAAAAATATTTTCGTTTTTCTTTCAGCTCCTACCGCAGCCAATTACCCTCAATGGGAGGAAATTTGCAAAAAAGCTGAGGAGCTCCACATTGAAAACCTCAATACAGCGGTCATTCTAAATATTTTGAGAGGGACGCCTTATCGGTGCACCGTTACTCTGGAGGATCTCCGTGATACCTCTTTGCCCCCCAGTGGTAAATTGTTCCGGCCGATGAGACAGATGCTTTTTGGAATACTTCTCGCAGAGAGACCACCAGAACTTGGATCTCAACTATTTCAAGAATGGAGCACAGAAAAACCCGATTGTTCGGGAGAGTTCAAGGGAGAGTTGTACTTGGTAAAACCACAGCTGCCGGCAGGTAATTCATGATAATGTGAATATAGATACAAATAAGCGGAGAAATAAGTTGTAATAATTTTTTGCGAGGCTAATTTCGATATTGAGAAAAAAAAGAAACTTAATTTGTAAAATGGACATCATTGACAATTACTGCATCAAAAAAAGACACTGAAAAATCAGGTATGACATGCACTCCTGACACGCACAAACATTGTACCTCGCACCATTATCCGAAGTTACTACGTTTTTACATTAAAAACTATGGAAAACGTTCAATGCATCATTTCATCTTTCTGATAGGTATACGCACGCAGTCACATTTTTTTGTATCTTTGCCTTAGTTTTTTGTAGTGATTAAAGGAAGCACTGTAGAGTAACGGGTTTTTAGAAGTACAATAACCGCTTGATGTAAAGACGCTTACTAGGGGTATTATATAGGATGAGCAGTATTTTAAGCCTTACTTTACTGCTAACTTTCTGCCTCCTTGCCTTTACGACACATTCGTAGCAAAAAGAATAAATTTAATCAAATTTAGCGCGATTTCTTGTCTCAAAACTTATCTAGCTCACCATCCGGGACTTCTGGCACTGTGGGGAGAGGACAGGTCGGAGGAGATGCAAAAAATCAGGTGGAAATTATTCACTCAGGCTGTTTCTCCAAACTTAAACTACCATGAGCTGAAAAGCCTCCCGGAATATTTGGTACTTTCAACGCCTGTTTTAGTTTACTTGAAGGTAAGAAAATTGTACTTGAATATTGTATTTAGGCACTGTAATTCAAAGATAAGATACAATTTTGTTTTCCTGCGATGATGAGCAATTTTCCTACAATTTAAGATACACTCTTGATCGATAAGTAAATTATTAGTTATTGATAAGCTTCAATTTATATTTTCACGATGTTCATTCATATGAGGCGGACTCTTTAGAAGTCTCCTTTTACAGCCTTGCTGCATTGAAAGATGGGGATGGAATTTGGAGGGTTTTATTACTATGGTAATTATTAAGTTAATATTAGTATTATTGAACCCTATTGGAGTGAGCGCAGGTTTGTAAAATAGAAGAAAGAAACTGAAATTAAATTGAATTTCTTCATAACTTATGAGCTTTTCAAAGTTAGAGAGAAAAAAAAAGTAAACATAAGAATTAATACAAATTCTGAGGGGCCTTTCTAAAAAATCGATCGATACAGCATACATACGTAATAAATTAAATTGATGGTATTGAACCAAATCAGCTTGGTTACATCGCACGTTGTCTAATTTCTTCGTGGGTTTTACAATTTTGCATGATCATTTCAATAGATTTCGCTTCAACTATTCTGCTTTGAAATTTTATGAATACTTCATACTCTAAAGAATGAACACAGAACGTTTCAAAGCAATATTTTGCTTGTTTCTGGTGAAAGAAAAATAAAGAAAAAAGGAAATTAGGCAGATTTGGAATAATCGTATGTTGAATCCGTCAAAAAATCGTCCCTACCCACCAAGCATTATGAAAAATAAATTACGGAGGAATATATCACAGATAATGCTACTCTCATACAAGCTACACAATTCCTGAAATTTGAATTATCTTTGCGCTTGCCACCGAAAAATGACACAGAGTGGCCGATTGTTCTGTCGTGCTAAGGAAGAATGCCGTATGAGCCTTCAGATGTTGCCACATTTCCTTCAATGAAGGTCAAATTCACCGGGAAAACTGTGAATATTGTTACACAAATTTTTCAAAAAAAAATTTCTGCTATTTCATCTAAAATATTTGAAAATTTCAAGGAAAACTATGCAAAACTTTCTTCACAAATACATGTATTATTTGAGGAAACTTGGCAACCCTCGAATGTTCATACGGCGTTTTTCCTAAGCACGGCAGTGTTAGACAAAGTATCAGGAATTGCTATTCCTGGCTCATCCACAAAAGCACCCACCTATCCCTAAAAAAACTGATAGCACATGTGTTGCTTCTGCTATGAGCTGGAAATATTAATTCTCAATTCAAAAATGTAAAGTCCAAATGAGTGTTTCGTTTCTTATCCAGGAACACACGGAGATGGAAGAATGGGAAATAAATGCCTTGATTGCAACAGTGGTCACACTGCCCCATGAGCCTCTCAACTATCTAGCAGAATTACCATCAGACCCCATTGATGTTCGGGCGGTGATTATTGCCTCCATATTTAAGCGCGGCTTGCAAACTGTTTTCAGACTTTTGAATGCATGCGGTTTCCCATTATCCGCGATCAAAGGTAAAAGATCTTATCAGCAGACTATCTAAAATCGACTTCAGACGTTTTGTTCAAAAAACCATTCTTTACTTATTTCATTTATCGACGGCGTAAGTCCGCAATCACATATCTCGTTTGCAGTGCCTCTATGTTATTTTTTTAAGGGAGAACAAATTGACATCATTCCTTAAAGTTTATGCAGGATTGTATTCGCACAGAGAAGAAAAATCACGTCAGTTTTAAAGAATTGCCGTTGAGTAGTTTTCTGTTTAAAAAATAAAGTATGACAGGAAGTCTGCGACGTCGGTAACCGAGTTATGTGAATGCCGACTGACACCGTCGTTTATTTTGGTCGCGTTCAAACAAGTCCCTTTCTTGTACAAAAACCACGAAAATTGAGAAAACAAGTAATACAAGTAGGAAAGTGATTAAAAAACCACATGATTTTATTAAATAACTTTTAAAGGGCTGCAGGGTGGGGTAGGGTAGGAGAGGGGTTTTAGAAGTGGTTCCTAAAAAAATACCTTCCGTAATGGATTGACTTGAAATTAAGTCATTTTGTCATCAAATCGTTTGATTTGTGGGTTTTTATGACTTAATATGGTTGCTTAAGGGAGAGAGGAGTCGAACTGTTTGCAAGACCCTTGCAGTAATTGCAGTATTTGAACACGATGTGAATAAAAAATCCATCGGTATATATTTTTACATCGATGAAAGAAGAGAGAAGAGTACTCGCGCATTCAGTAAACAGTAATCAGTGAAGTATAATTTTAAAGAAAAAAAGAAGAAAAAATCCGAGGCGCAATTCTTTAAGCACCATCTTAATTTTACAGGTATTTCAACACCCTTACTTTGACGGGAAACTTTTTCAAGAAAGGTACCGGAAAGCGAAAGATGGAGCGAAATTCTTTGATCTCTGTGGCGGTCGGGTATGTTGGAGTTTGATAATCTTATTCTTATATTATGGTTTCGATGAATTTTCAATCGGAATGACCCTGTGCACCCCACTTCTTAAAAATAACGTACGGGTTTTAAAATAATACCTATACATATATAGGAATGAGAGATATCTCGAATTCCTGTTAATGTGCATGTTTATATTTCTTCGTACGTCCATGCAAAAATATGGCATATCTCCGCTAATTTAAATCCCTCTAAAATACCACAACGTAACCTAATATTTGAAAATCAGAGATTCAATATAGCAAATGAATAAATTGGTTTGGTTTTTGACAGGTATCGGGATTGGAAAAATTCCATAATGTCAGAGTCATCGTTTTCAAGGATTCACCACATTGAAGGCAAAAGATGAAATTTCTAGACCTGCGGATCTTCGCTCTTGGATGTACATCGTATCTATCTTGCTTTTTTGTTGGTTGCAACAATTAAAAACACATCATACGATGATTTACTCAACTGTTTACTTATTTTACTCAAGTGAACACTATTTGGAAAGATTTGTTTATTTTTGTACTGAGTATAAAGTAAGTTTTGAGTTTTAGCATATTTTAATTCTACTAATTATTCAGTATTCACTCGCCGGCAGTTTTGGAAAAGATGCTTGCAAAATGTAAATACCGTGTTCATTTTTGACACAAGCTTCATCTGCTACCTGACAAAACTTCCGAAAAAGGAGGCAGAGAACTGAGAGTCCAACGCACTTACTTCTCCACGCAGCTGACGCTGTAAGTATACACGTAGTAAGAATTTTACGGCTCTGATCAGGTTTTTTGGCGCAGATTGAATTCAAAAAATTTCTCATAAACGCTCCCGAAAATCACTTCCAAATGATCTACGCGGAGCAAATACGCATCGATAGCTAAGAAATGCATGCATGTGCACTATGCAGTTCCGACAGCTGCTGAAAACTCCCGGCGCCGAACCAGAACTACGAATGATACAAGCTTGAAATGCATGGGTGTATGTGATTCTGTATCAGACGTAATTGAAGGCACTCAAGTGGGACACAAAATCGACGATCGACGTCTCAAACACGAACATTGTACATACCACGAGTGGTTACACCTCTTCCACTACGCAAAGAGAGGTAAAAAAGCAGTAATATGTACGTAAAACCGCTCGAAAAAAGTCCAGAATGGCGTTGCTACTTCTGAGAGACTTCGCCGTTCTTTTACTTCACTTAAATTCACTTAACTTTGCACAGATAATTCAGAAAACTTATCCCATAAAACTTTTAAAATCTAGGGGGAAACATGTAAAGGTAAATATATTCGATTGAAAAAGAAACATACCGAAATTTGTAAAATATTAGTAACGTCAAACACGTATTGATGGTGAAACTACGAAACCATAGATCTCGATTGCAGTGTTCAAAAAATTCCGCTCTTATTTTATTTTCTCAAGAGAATACTGCTCAAATTTTTTAGAAAAATTTTGGATGGATATGATTAGAAGAACGAAGAAAAGTCTAACGAAATTTTTAGCAAAATTTTATCAGGTCTGCTCTAAAAAGGTAAAATAAGAAGGATTTGCAACGTCGCGAACGATGATAAGTTGTACTTTCGCCGTCTATTATGCCCTTTAACCCGAATGGTCCTCACCTATCTTCCAGGAGCCGTTCATTAATACTGCATGACGTATTTGTGTTAATTTCTTGCCGGCTACTTCCCCCTCACTCGTAACGTAAATCCGAACCCCTGCTTTCTCCCCTGGCTATAATGTTACGCTGAGTTCGACCTTTCCTAAATTATTATTCTCGTCAGAATTTCGACTTGCTTAGCCCCACACAATCTTCCTCTTTTTTTTTGGAATTGATGTAATTTGTCTCTACGTCATTGGACCGAGTTCATCAGAAAGGAACCAGCCTACATTAAGTTGAAACTGAGAAAAAGAGGTTAGAAGTTTTATTCCTGCATAAAGCTCAATGTAGAAAATGAACTTTAGCACCTATTTATACACTCATTTCTGTTTTTCGACTTTCAGGGTTTGGCAGGAGAAAATATACGACTAGTGGAACCCAAAAACATTCTTCACTCAACTTTTTCGAAAATGTGGGTCGGTTCCTTCCTGATAAACTAGGTCCAATTAGTTCCTTACCTTTCAGCGTTCTACCTTCCTCCTAAAACTTTAGGCGCCACCTTGGGCGGAAAGCCCAAATTTTAGGAGCCATCTCCATTTTTTAATAGGAGTCAAATTGAATTTTTGCACACGCATCATGCGCTACCGCTGCCTCACGATTGCAAGTTTGAAAAAATCGACGGAGTGTGTCATCAATTTTTTTAGGCGTACGTATATTTGGCGCACGACAACGCCTGGAAACGCTAAAATACTTTTACCCTCGCGACGCAGTCATAAAACGTATCTCCACATACATTTTCTTCTCTCCACTTGAAAATCGTAACCCACAATATGAACTACCTTTTTTAGGGAGATTTTGCTCTATGGATCTAGCTTTGTCTCAGGTTTTCCAGCTAATTAATCATCAGTCTAGATGACGGGCGTTGCGATTTTAGGAGTAAGAACTGAACTCACAGTTACATCACAATCAGTTACAGCTCAATTTTAAACATTCGACGCTGAAACTTTGACAGGACGCTTCGTTTGAAATGAAATTCTGAGAGGAATTCGCCTGGACGGAAGCCCTGGACGCAAGGGATCGAACTCACTTTCAATTACTAACTTTGAAAGCACTTTAGATGGATAAATGTTGCACTGAGTCTTCGCAAATGAAGTTCCCTTCGAAACTCAGCCATCTCTTGAAGACGACACCCATACTCCGAAACCACGTCTTCATTCTTTTTGAGTTTGAAATCTGAGAGTGATAAAACCCAACTCTTGCAATTAAATACTCGACTTTTAACACCAATTATTACACCATGGATGCCACTGTCGCATGTAAGGACCAATTCTTCGAAGATCTGAATGATGAAATACTGAACGTTGGTGCTGGCAGGGAAGCCATTCTTATGGGTGATTTGAACAGCAGAACGGGACGACGAGTAAACTGTAAAGTTGTTGGACCGTTTGGGGAGGATGCTGTTAATGATAACGGTGATCGGCTCATCTCAATTTGTTCTCAAACTGAGATGAAAATTTTGAATGGCTTTTTTCAACACAAAGACATCCATAAGTATACCTGGGTCCAGCCAACGCGAGGATTGAAATCCATCATCGATTATGTAATTGTAAAGCACACTACTAAGTTGAAATTGCAGCAAGTTAGAGTGTGCAGGACTCTCTTGCGGCAGTGATCATCATTTCCTCCGAGCAGATATAGCGTTTCCCGTTAAAGGGATTAAAGATAAAGAGCCAATGCCTGAGCAACAGCAGAGTCAGGGAACGCAAAATCATGAAGTATGGTATAACATCGAAAGTTTGGAGCACCCTAGTGTCAAGGATCTGTATCGGAAACGCTTAGATGAGAAGCTGGGGGATGGACTCTCGGGTACCACGGAAGAGCAATATCAGTTCATCAAAGATTGTATCCACTCTGCAGCGAAAGAAGCCCTAGGTGTTCACAAAACCAGTAATAAATACCAGCATCCTTACTGGTGGGATGAAGAAATTGAAGACGAGATAAATCTTAAGAGGCAAAAACACCTTATATTTCTGTCGTCTAAAAAGACTGAAGATAAAGTTGCTTACAGGAAAGCTCAGTCTAAAGTTAGGAGCCTCATAACACGGAAGAAGAATGAAGCTTGGGAAAGCAACTGTTCTAGAATTAACACCTACCTAGGGGGGAGAAAAAGTGCTGAGAGCTGGAAGTTAATTAAAGGTTTACGTAGAGACATGAAGCGCGACATCGTTTCTCCGATATCACTTAAAAAACTGGAGGATCATTTTAAAGATCTTTTGACGGAAAGGCGCCCAGAGTTTCGAGACAACAGCACGGACAACGGAAGAATGAACAACTTGGAGATCCACACTTGTGACATAATTAAAGCGGTTAAAGAGCTAATTAATGACAAAGCACCGGGTCCTGGTGGGATTCCTGTCGAGTTGGTCAAGTACGGGACTGCCAAGCTCTTTGAGTGCCTCAGAAAACTGATGCAACAATGCATCAGGGGTGACGAGGTACCAAGGGAGTGGAAGGAGTCTTGGATCAAGGCCATCTACAAAAAGAAGGGAAGGAAGGACGACTGTAACAACTACCAGGGGCTCTCAGTGACCGGGACAATAAGCAAAGTGTACGGGAAGATACTGAAAGCGAAGATCGAGGACGAATGGCAGGATCACGAAGCAGAGGAGCAGGCTGGTTTTAGAGCTGGCAGGTCTACGATAGATCACCTCTTTGTTATTGTCCAGGTCATTGAGAAGAAAATGGCCGTAGCTCAGGAACTGCATTTAATTTTTGTGGATCTCCAGAAGGCGTATGACAGCGTCAAAAAAAATGAAAGTCTGAAATGTTCCGCTCCCCAGGCGGCAATCGATGACGTTTGGTAAAAAAACATGTTTGCCAAAATTTGGGCCAATTTCAACCATTTTAAATGGTGCCAAAGGTCAATTTTGTGATGAAATTATGATATTTTGGTTTAGACCTCGATTTCGTACAAAAAACTCGATTTTACGCTGAAATCGTGCGTTTACGAGAAAAATGTCAAAGAACTCGACTTGTAGAGGATAAAATTTTACACTAGGAGGACGTCTTTGTAACCGATAAAAATCAAATTGAACTAGAAAAACTCAACTCGGTATTTATTTTTTTGGTCCTCAGAATTTCCGAGGTCTTACTAAGTAGAGGTTTAAAAGACTCATTTTTCACGAAAATAAGTCGAAAGAGGGTATAAATGAACTGTAGGCAAGTGTTGAGGATGCAAATGTCATCAGAACTTCCTCAGTTTCAAAAAAAGTTCCAACTATTTTGCACAATCCTCCAAAAAGTGTACGGCTCGAGAAGCAGGATCGTGCTATAATAGTAGGGGGGAAGTGCGGTTTGACCGGGAAAAATTGCGTAACAAACTTTCCCTATGTAATCGTCATCAGTAGGTCCCCCTGAACAACTTCCTAAAAGTTAAAAATGGCCCGACCCCGGAATATCCCTCAAAAAAGTTAAAATTGAAAATGGCGGCCGTAATAAGAGGGTCCGGGAAATCGGTATTTTAAAATGCTCATTCTGTCTCATCGTGTGAGGTAGCATTTCCCATGTAATTTTGGTCGTAGATTTCATAAATGAATTCCGCAAGGCCCCTTCTGAGATTACGTTTCTCTCGGTAGTCGTATGTTTCCTTTAATTTCCTTTATTAAATACATTTATAACATCAAATTTAAGTTTCTTGGCCATAAATACATGAAAATAAAGACACTTCACTTTCCTTGTGCCTGCGGTGAATATTTAAAAATATGCAACCTCCTGCCTTTCACATTTGGCCGCCATATTTGATTTGGAGCGCCCCCTTTGGCCGGAGGGCCTTGCGGAATTCATTTATGAAATCTACGACCAAAATTACATGGGAAATGCTACCTCACACGATGAGACAGAATGAGCATTTTAAAATACCGATTTCCCGGACCCTCTTATTACGGCCGCCATTTTCAATTTTAACTTTTTTGAGGGATATTCCGGGGTCGGGCCATTTTTAACTTTTAGGAAGTTGTTCAGGGGGACCTACTGATGACGATTACATAGGGAAAGTTTGTTACGCAATTTTTCCCGGTCAAACCGCACTTCCCCCCTACTATTATAGCACGATCCTGCTTCTCGAGCCGTACACTTTTTGGAGGATTGTGCAAAATAGTTGGAACTTTTTTTGAAACTGAGGAAGTTCTGATGACATTTGCATCCTCAACACTTGCCTACAGTTCATTTATACCCTCTTTCGACTTATTTTCGTGAAAAATGAGTCTTTTAAACCTCTACTTAGTAAGACCTCGGAAATTCTGAGGACCAAAAAAATAAATACCGAGTTGAGTTTTTCTAGTTCAATTTGATTTTTATCGGTTACAAAGACGTCCTCCTAGTGTAAAATTTTATCCTCTACAAGTCGAGTTCTTTGACATTTTTCTCGTAAACGCACGATTTCAGCGTAAAATCGAGTTTTTTGTACGAAATCGAGGTCTAAACCAAAATATCATAATTTCATCACAAAATTGACCTTTGGCACCATTTAAAATGGTTGAAATTGGCCCAAATTTTGGCAAACATGTTTTTTTACCAAACGTCATCGATTGCCGCCTGGGGAGCGGAACATTTCAGACTTTCATTTTTTTTGACGCACCCTATGAGTTTTAGCTTGCCCGAGGTTTTGCTGGGAAATTTCCCAAGTTTGACCCTCCCCCCCCCCAGTTCCACCTACACCTTGGCCTAGGACGCAAAAGTATGTAGGAAACAATATGTGATATGGTACATTTTTCATAGACTCTGGAAGTCATTATAAACGCTCGGAAATAGTGAAAAATAACATTTGAAATTTCGGAAAACCAGTTGCCATTAATGGACCTCCGAGTTCCTTGGAAAACGGTTAGGTATTGAGCATGACAACCTCAGGCTCTAAAAATTCTATGAAATTTAATGAGACTTTATCGACTCAAAAAACTGCATGACATTTCATTTTGCATCTTCGTCCTTAAGCATTCTTATAATTCATATTTATATCTATAATCTATATTGCATCTTTATATATAAAGTCTCGGGTATGAACAACAAACAAAAAACAAAACAAAAATGCAGGTAGCAAGAAGAATGGACATAAAAAAACAATTCTATAGGGAAAAAATTGTGCTCGAACGAGCTTTTTCCACTCTGTGAGGAAATTTCCAGTTTCATACTGGAATTTAAAGCACGTTTGCGAAATCAAGAACTCCCGTCAAAAATGACATAGTTTCGAGATAAAACTCAACGACAGAAAAGAAGGGAAAGCTTACCTTTCTTTGTTGTGAATATCACGTACTAGGCACTGGTCTATCGTGGGAAGGGGCGGCCGCTCTCCGAGCAGCCTTTGTTGATCCAGGTCCCCCTGCATTTGGGTGAATGTCCCCCCGTCTGTTAAGTCCACCACTGTCGTCTCTTCACCTGAAACAAAACAAAAAACAACAACATTATAGTGTTGTTACAGCGATTCACTAGAACTTTGCGAGAAATACAATCATTTCATCTAACATGCATCCACCGTTTTGATCTACACTGAAAAAAAAATCTCGGTGTATTTACTAAAAAGGGTAAAATTACCAAGAATCCAGGGTTCTATTTGATCCCAGTTTTTTCTTGTCAAAATTACCATTCATGGAATTGGTAATTTTACCGAGGAATCTCGGTAAAATTATTGAACTTTCTCGGTAATTTTACTGGACCTTGGTAAAAACGCCAATATTTTTTATCGACTGTGGTAGAATTACCGAGATAAAATTGCAAAGTTACCGGGAATTGATTACCAATAAAAGTGGTATTTTTACCTGAAAAAAAAAACCAGTAAAAATACCGGTTTTTAGGTAAGCTTACCAGTCTGTCTTAGTAAAATTACCAATAATTGGTAAAAAAGTGAGATGGTAAAGGTACCAACGGACCTTGGTAAAAACGCCGAGAATTTTTTTTTAGTGTAGTATTGTTACAGCGATTCACTAGAACTTTGCGAGAAATACAATTATTTCATCTAACATGCATCCACCGTTTTGATCCACCAACCAACATGCCAGCTTGAAAGAGACGATGATGAGTAAGACGAAGAATATCGATGTCCAAAGTACGAAACCACGTATCTCTGTTTGCGACGTTGCAGACTTTCGGTCATGCTTTAATTTACCTTTGGAAAACCAGCCAACATAATTTTTTGAAAACTTCCAATATTTTTCTTCTCCCTCAGCAGAATGATCCGTGCAAATTTGAAGCAATAAAAGCTTACTTATCCCTGAAAAAATCAATTAGGACCGGAAATATTGAAACTTCGAAATGGAGATACGTGGTTGCGCCTTTTGGCTATCGATATGGACGAATAAAAATGACCCAATTTATAGACTTTATCGAGGAAGAAGATAGACGTCATTTAGTAAAATATATGAAAAGGAAACAAACAAAAAACTTCACTTTTATTTACGCTGCAGTCTTGATACTGCACTTTACCGGGCTAATAATACAGCTGACTCACATGCAATTTATTAATGAACCGGGTGCTTCATACATGTATCCATGTTTTAAAATAAACACAATTTTGAGCGGAATTTTACAATAAATATAAAATTACAAGAGCCTTCAATCTATCTGAAAATGAATTTGTCTCGTTTCAGAGAGTACGCGAGGATAATGCGGCTAAAAAGTTTTGACCTTTCAATTTATTATGCTTTATCGTGCGGATTTGATTTTTAAGCTGTTCAATTTTGAGCTTAAATAAAATAATGGGTGAAAATGCTCCTTTGGATGTTTATTTTACGTTTTTTGACAATATATCATCTTGTTGACCATCATATATACACCTCCTTTACAGTTCATTTATTTTTGGACGTTCAGTTCTCCTAAACCGAATCTTATTATGATCCCTGCGATTTTTTATGTTTTATTTCAAATCTTTTGTCTTGTTTTCACAATGAAAATGCTGACAAAGAGAAAACTTACGGTTTATTTTTGTTTTACTTTTATTTCATTGATCTTTTTATTATTAGTTCCCTTAATAACTTTGTATTACTAACATTTTTTCACAGAGCTGTCTTGAAAAAAAAGCACGTAGGAGCATGCGAACTTAGTTAGACAGACAAGAATATCAAACAGTGTTATGCACGTTTTAAAAAGATAAAAACCAAAAGTATCTGTGATCAATATTGCTTGAAAAATCAAGAATTCTGATGATTTTCACACCCTCTCCTCCTTCCGAATAACCCTTACTGATCTCACCAACTCTTCATCATTTGATGAGAGCCTCATGGGAAAATAGACCGTGTATTCACCAAAAATGCAACACTACATGCAAGTCTCGCCGCTCGATGCGGTAGTGATAAAAACCATCTGAGTTTATTTAAACGCAAAAGTTTTCACGATTCACGCTCATGTCAATCTGACGGGTTCCATACCACGCAACAAGAAGTTTGAACCGGTGCCAAGAAGGAAGCGGAATGATCCGCTGAAGATAATGTATGCTGGAACGCATGACAACGCCGAAGAAACCAGATACGGAATTGAAATTGTTTTATAGAAAAGCTATATTCTTAGAGGTGCACTTTACTTCGCATTGAAAAATAACGCTTTTTCCAATCCATGAAAATGAGAATAGTCTTAAAATTCCCTGAAACAGCATATTTGACCCTACGCGGGGAAAAGAGGTCCAACAAAATTTAGTCACGATGGCGTCAATAAGGCTTAGCGAAAAATTTCAGGGAAATTTTAAGCACAAGAACACCCAAAGATACCAAATAAAACAAACAGTCATTGCAGTTGAAAGTTTTAGCATTTTTAAAAAAACGTTGTTTTGAGATAATAGAAAACACCATCAACGTTTTGATGAACAAGGGTGTAGGGGTGCCGGTGCTACTTAATAGAATATTCGTATGATAAAGCAAAATTTACAAAGAGTAACGAAAAAGCCGAACCTGTGGGACCTGTGGGAAGACCGAGCTTTGTGGCGATTAGGCGTCGTAAAGCGCCAAAGAGCGCTATAAAAGCGACTTATATGTATGTAACGAAAAAGCGAAAACATATATTTCATCTAACAAAGGAGGCTCAACTTTATAAAACTCAAATAACTGTTTAGTGTTTGAATCCTTCAAACTAGTTTCGAGAGCCATCTTCACTCATCTTTCGTAACGTTTTGACTGACTAAACTGGTTTGAAGAACTTGAGTGGTAAGCGAAAATTTGAGTTTTTTAAGGTTGATCTGCTTTGTTAGTTATTTACATATAATATTTCATTCTCATGTTCCAAAAGTTTTAATCCGTTGGATTTTAATGCAGCTTTACGCACTCAATTGGCACAAACATGGAAAGGAGCTCTTGCATATATTCTCTACGATACTGAGGAGACATTTCAGTTGAAAATCCAAATTATAATTTTTCAACTCAATTTGAGGCGTGAGGCTCCTCTAAAATATATAGCTCTAAGCAGTGGGGTAGCTGATATTCATGTACATGATGGAGAAAAGTCCGTGCCATTAAAAAGGAGCACAGAAAGAGAGAGGTGCCTTCTGCGATTATTCCCACCCGGCGAACGCAAATTGGCATTAGTACCAGCGGCTGAATACAACTATTCGTACTCTATGGATGTTTGTATTGCATACACTTAAAATTGAAGGCGCTATAGCTTTCCCTTATAACTAGAACAATACACAAACGCGCGACTTGCCGTTCGTGGTTTCGGACAATACAAGACTTTCGTACATCTAGCAAAGAACGGCTTAAGGTGACCGATACACTTTTCTTCGCTGCTACAAGCCTGATGGAAAAAATCGTAAAATATGAACCAACTCAAGATAAACATTAAACTAATTTTCGACAAAAAGAAGCGCCAAATTCAACCTCTCTTGTTCGACATACAAATTAGATTTATTCTAAAGGTCCCGCACTTCACAACATATTCTATGCTAATATGCATCGCGACTTTAATAGTCTGATTACACGATCAAAATGGGGAGTTCAGATTGGAACTTGTGCCAAAATGAGCTACATTGCGGCCTCCTAAAAAAGAGACATCTATTGGCGATGGATGATGAATGATGATCAAAATTTTACGGCGGGTAGATTCGTGAGCCATCGATCAAAAATTGCACATGAATTGCCCTTTTCAGAGTTGATACTCGGATTGGTTAAGGTCTTGCGTAGGTTGGCACAAGCTCCAATTTAACTCCTTTTTCATTAGGTAATCATTGATCAAAAATCAAGCCTTCGCGTTTGAAGCTATATATGAGAGACATGAATACTGGAGTAGTTTCTCTGACAGTATCTTAGCCGTACCGATACAAAGAAAAAAATAAATTATAAAAAAATGACTTTTTTTCAATCTTCAAGTTTTTGGTACTATAACATCCAGTTATTCCTATATTCCTGTTGTATACAATTTCTAGATCGTTGGAATAAAGTCAGACAAAAAAGAATCTGACCAAAATTTAAAAAAAAAAAGAAGAAGAAAAAAAAAAAAACTTTAGAGGAAAACAGCGTAAGGAGGGCACTAACGTTAATGACCGTTTAAAAGAAAATGGTAAGTGCGATTGAACCCAAATTCGAACTTGATCTTTATTTGGACGAAAGGGACAATATTGCAATATCTGAATGAGTTAACGCGATTCTGACGAAAATCGTGCATGAAAGGAATTTATAGATAGAGGCCGTGTAACTATTGTGGGTGAGATGGGATGGGATAGGATTAGGTAGGACTATTATAGGTAGGATTGTAGGTTGCATACTTAGCTTTTGCTTGATCAGAGGGTATACTTAAGGAGGCCGAAAGAGAGAGGGGGGCATCTCCTTGGCAAGGGGCTCATTTCAAATTGATCAAATACTACAGATCATGCAATGTTGCTTTTCAAATTGAAAATTACAACACTAAAGTTATACGACATTATGGTTGTTTTGCAGTTTCAATTAAGCGCGCATGAAAACGGAAATAGCACCTAATCGTTAAAGTCGTAAAACTATCAAGTCTCTAATGAGCAGTGGTCCGTCATAGTTTGAAAGCACATTTTCGTTGGCTATGGAATCAGGTCACAGGATGATATTGATGCAACTGCAGTTATTCACTGAAGATGCATAAAGTTGATTCGGATCATCAAAAAATAACCTCCGCTTGAAAGATATCTAATTATTACACATTGTTACATCACTTAATGGGGGTTCTAATGAAAACGTTACATCGTTTTTAAGTGTTTCATTTAAGAAAACAGAGTAAATAATGGTCGGCAAAATTAACTGAATGGTTCTTCTTGGTCTCTTTTAAACACTTCAGAATCAGATCTAACATTCGTAACTCAATGCTATGCGAAAGACCAGGCGAATGACCTGCGTACATGAAATTCCCACTTTCAGGGGCTCTGAAATGTTGTATTTTTGTAACTAAGATCTTTAGCCACAGCACACAGACAGGACTGTTCAACGTAACATTTATTATAAGATTGACGCAACGCGTCACGAAAATATTGTTTTAGGGATCAAAATATTTATTTACAGCTTTTGCATGATTTGAATCTGCTTAGAGTTTGGATTTATCAGTGTTGAAATAGGCACTCGCACTTATACTACCGTGCTATGGAAGAACGCCGTATGAGCCTTCAGACGTTGCCAAGTTTCCTTCGATAAAAACCGAATTTACTAGGAAAATTGTGAATATTTTCCCCGAAGATTTTCAGACAATTTTGTACAATTTAATCTAAAATACCTGAAAATTTTAAAGAAAAACGCGCGTGAATGTCGTCAAAAATACATCTTTTATTACGGGAAATTTGGCAACTCTCGAGTGTTCATACGGCGTTCTTCCTTAGCACGGCAGTATATGTCGCTGGTACAGACTTAAGCAAAACGTCTGCAATTACGGGAGGGGAGAAAACCTGATTTGCAAGAACTTGTATACATGATGCGATGCAAACACATTTCCCGTCGTCTGCCAACAAGAGCAATGACCGAGAAGCGTCGAAAATATCTCTCTTTTGGAATTTACAGAGAGAGAACTTCCAAAACAAAAGGGTCGATTAAAAACAACGAAAACGCCTCACGATTGTTCGAAAAATAATCGGTTTAGTTTCTACGTTCATCGATATTATATGAGCATATAGCCTGCTTGGCTAGTTTGAATTTTATCGCTAAAGAGAGGTATCGATAAAGGCCAATTTTGACCCCGCTTCAAAACACCATCTAATCCCCCATTATAAGTACCCTAGAGTAAATACATTCAGGTGCAAGATATTTGTGTGACCGAGTTATTCCTACGGTCACGATATACGAGTCAATGTTTGGACTGAAAAATGACTCTGATGATTTTAACTACGACATTATAGGATGAACCAAACGTATTGAATAACACGAGATGCAACTTTCAATTTTATTATTTAGGGAAAAAAAATGGATTTCTCCAAAGGTACATTCGACCTACACATATGATCAATAAAGGACGAAAAACTCGACAAAACGATTGACCGATGCTTTGACAAAATAAACTGGCGACGACGGGACGAAATCTTGACAAAACTGCAACATCAGTCTACATGTGCAGCACGTAATCGTCACCAATGAGACAGATTTATAAACATTTTCCCCCAAATAATGAAACAATGTAGAAACATTAAAAAGAAGTATGATCACATAAGTCTCATAACACTCACCAAACATTTTCTTCCAAATTTTTTTCATAACGTCGCTAAAAACGCGACATCCATTAGTTGCCACCAGCGCACAATCTTTTCACTCCAGAGCGCGACTAAATTATTCTTCCATTCGAATTTCTAACGATTTTAAACGGTATATGTTTTGAATTGATGGTATTTTTTTCAGGTTCTTATTTTCATTGAAGTAACTTCAAATTTCCACAGAAAATGACATTTACAGATGAATACCACGTGAGTGCGGTTGCCTGTGATGGGGCACTATGTAGTAAGGTCCGAACTAAAGCACTTCCTTACAAATATTTTCCTTCAAAAATTTACGTAGAAAATGAATTACGTCGATAAATGGAAAGTTCAGAAATCTAACACGAAAAGAGAACAAACGTATTGATAATTTAAATTAATCAACTTAAATGAATAGAAACGATGCTATTTGCATAATTTGTATTCCATCTTATCAACAGTAAGAAGTGTAAATATGAACATAAGAATGCTCAAGAGTTTTCTGAACTTCCTGTTATGTAAAACTGCATACTATGTAAAAGCTTGGAGAAAAAACATTAAAATGTAGTTCTTTAATTCGTACCTTGTCTAGTAGTCTATGAGTTCTTCATTTTTCAAATTCTTTATGCACGTGACTGAATATTGTTTGAAAATATTACACTAAAGATGAGAGTCAAAGGGGAAATAATTATTGAATGGATGTAAGGCAACTCCTTTCAACGACGATTGACTGTTCGACCTAGGCTAATACACGGCAAGGATTGTTTACGTTTTTTACGAGGAACAACTAAAAAACCAGGACTGGAAGCACACAAGGGCGGACGACGCACGTCAGCGTGCGACTAAGCAAGCAAGATACGATGAGCACAACCCACGGCTTAGATAAGCTCTTATCAAGAGTCAAAAATGAGGGGATTTACACACTCATTTCGAAAGAGTGTTGTGACTTGTAAGAGAGTATAAAAAGACAGGTATTTCGATGCATAGCCAGCAATGACACTTTTAAAGAAGGGAAAAACGTTCCTCAATTACTCAATACAGCACGCATTAAAATTCAAAATTACCGCCCTCCAAACACCCATATTCTAGGCTCTGATGATCCAAAAGTAACTACCGAAATATTAAAGCTATTTAAACAAGTAAAGTACAAAATGTAAGGTAATTTCCTGGTCTCCGACGTAAATAACCTAGTTGCTGATCGTCGTAATTAATTAACTAACTAACTAACTAACTATAAGAACCGCCCACTGCAACCAATAGAATCTCTCGATTTTCCCCTTGGTCTCCTTTGTCCATCAATTTAAATAATCAGCCCGCTACATTATCCACAACTGACAATGACTAATCGGACCGTGTTAAGCAGAAAGGAACCAAGCCACATTAGTATTGCCAAATTTAAGTGGGCAATTCAATTTTTGACATAAAAACGGTTAAGCGAATTTGTGTGCTAATTTCAGTGAATTTTCTCCATAGTACGAAGCAAAGTCCTCAACATTTTCAAAGGAACCCGCACAAATGTCCTATTGTAAAAAATCAAATTGCCCACTTAAATTTGACAATAGCTGATGTAGCTTGGTTTCTTCCTTCTATACGCGGTCCAATTGCCCAGCATCTTCCAAGTCCGAACCATCAAACTGACCTCACCACAGGACTACTTTTCGCGTAATTAAACCTATGGCTCGGATAACAGTTTTAATGATGTGCGTCAACCCTATTCTCTGGATATCATTCCATTATCGCTCAAGGCGGAATATAACACAGAAATCATCGATAAAAGAGAGGTGCAGGTGCCTCCAGCCAGAGCCGAAGCGCATTCAATTTATTGTTTTCGGTGCGATTACGTGTATAACGTAATGATCTCCATCGCGAGCGAGGAGCAATGATTCAGCGACGCACAGTAGAACGAGCAATGAGGTCGGACATGGAAGTTTCGGCTAAATCTTCAAATTTTCATGTTCATTGCGTCACAAATTCAATTTCGAGAGGGGTTTCTGAAAAGGAATTTCACAAAAAACCCAATAAAACCACTCTTGAACGTTTGTGTTTCATGGTTTCGAAAATATAAGCTTTCAAAGAAGGAGAGTGGAGATGAAGGATGTGGTCGGAGCACGTTGACCGAAGGGATGAGGAGAGACTAGCGAAAATTTGTATGACCGGACAACCCTCTAAGAGATAAGCACAAAGCTGGCTCTCTTCTCCCTGAGGATGATCGAAGATTTTACGCTGTTTTTATTGATTTGACGAGTCCTTTGTTTTTTACCGATTTTCAGATATTTAGATTATTATAATACTTATATAGTTTATTGGGCTCGATACTGGATGGCCTGACACACAGGGCTATGCCCTAGTCGTTTTTGGAAGAAGAAGAAGAAGAAGAAGAAGAAGAAGAAGAAGAAGAAGAAGAAGAAGAAGAAGAAGAAGAAGGAAGAAGAAGAAGAAGAAGAAGAAGAAGGAGAAGAAGAAGAGAGAAGAAGAGAAGAAGAAGAAGAGAGGAAGAAGACAGAAGAAGAAGAGACGAAGACAGAAGAAGAAGAAGACGAAGAAGAAGAAGACGAAGAAGAAGAAGAAGAAGAAGAAGAAGAAGAAGACGAAGACGAGACGAAGAAGACGAAGAAGAAGAAGGAGGAGGAAGAAGAAGAAGAAGAGAAGAGAGAAGAAGAGAGAAGAAGAAGAAGAAGAAGAAGAGAAGAAGGAGAAGAAGAGGAAGAAGAGGAAGAAGAGGAAGAAGAGGAAGAAAGAAGAAGAAGAAGAAGAAGAAGAAGAAGAGGAAGAAGAAGAAGAGGAAGAAGAAGAGGAAGAAGAAGAAGAGGAAGAAGAAGAAGAGGAAGAAGAGGAAGAAGAGAGAAGAAGAAGAAGAGAAGCAGCTTTAAAGTTTCCAGATCATGTCCGACTTCACCTAGTGACTCGATCCACCGTGCGACGGAGATGCGGAGGCACCACCATCGGTAGCAATCATGGATCCAGGGTATCGAATGGCGCACTCACTCCAATTAGGACGGCCCCATTGCCCATTGCCCATTGCCCATTGTCAATCTCAAGGTCTGGCCGACCCGCATGACCGCGGGCACGCGACGAGCGACGACCGACGCGACGCGTCCGTTTTTTGTGCGCCTCGACGCAGGACCTCCGATTCGGAGTCGGGAGGGCAAAAAATCCACCGGCACCGACGCGACGAATACGCTTTTCGGAGCGTGGCGTGGTTCGCCATCGAGTTCGTCCGCCAACACCCCAATTCGCGAGACGAGCGTTAAGGCCATGGAAATCGACTGAGGACGGCTAGGACTTGTGCAAGGGACGTCGCGCAGTGGATAGAGTCGATGGGATAGGTCGGACAAATTTTGAAACTTTAAACGCTTACAGCTCCGATTATAAAAACTTTGAGGTTCTAAAACTGGTTCCATTGGTTTTCTCGTGAAATTTTCTTTCAGGGGCATTCCTTTAAATTTAAAATGTGGCGAAATAAAAATCAAAATTTGTAGTTTTTGTCAACAATATCATATCCGACCTCCCTGATTGACTCGATCCACTGTGCGTCGTCACCGTCATTTGACCCTTGGTACTCGGCTGTTTTGGACCTGCGGGCTGATTATTGAAATTAATAGACTAACCCTATTAAAAAATGGTCTCATGACGGCCCAAAAGCTTCCAATGTGTATCCAAGGGGATTTCATGGGGATCCATGGGGATTTCCTGGGGACCGGACATATTGGAACACTTGGAGTGGGGCGGTACATATGTGGATCCTTATGGGGTGAATGAAGAGACCAACAAGAACCCATGGGCCATTCAGAGTGACCTAAGGGAACCCTCGGGGTTCCCAGCGGGAACTTGCTCCTTGATTGAATATCGACGGTGAAACTACCAAACCACGTATCTCGGTTTGCGACGTCGCAGACTTCCTGTCATACTTTATTTTTTAAATGAAAAACTACTTAACGTCCAGTCTTGAAAATTTCTGTGATTTTTCTTTTTCGTGCGGAGAAAATTCTGTGAAAATTTCAAGGAATGATATTGATTTGGTCTACTTCAAAAAAATAAAATGCGAGCGTAGATTTTCAAACACCGCAAACTAGATACGTGGTTTGGTAGTTTCACCGTCGATATGTATTCCCATGAGAACCTGGGCCAATTCCCTATTCACCATCGATATGTTTCAGGTCCAATCAACATGGTGTTTCATGTTGTGAGTTTATACCTCTCGTACATTTAAAAAATGATAAATAATGTAAAAGAGACAGGAGGGAGAGAGAGCAAGGCAAAGGGAGGGGAGAAGAGAAGGAAGAATATAAAGTTCCGAGTATAAAATAAGACATTTGTTTTCGAGGATTATCGCGGATTCCAATGGAAACTTAAAGTTCGTTGAAGTTTGACGGTTTAACTTACCGGCACGGATAAATGAAAATGCAATTTAAATTCTCGAAAAGTTGTACTTTTTTCCGTGGCAGGAAATTAAAAAGGTGAAATTAGATTTTAAAATTGAGCTAGACTACAAAAATTACTGAGTCTTAATTTTTCAAAATACACACTTAGAAAAACAAAACAAAAATCAACTTACTAAAACTGGAGAACTCATCATACATGTCGACTACGACGGAGGTATGACTGAAAGGGGGTAAATTTGACAAAAGAGAGAGATATTAAAAAGACGGGGTAAAGAAAGCGAGTTGACACCCACCCCAGTGATACACGGTGACCGATCTGTTCTTCATAGACGGGTTATGCTCAACGCCCAACCGGTAAAGAGGCGTGAATTCTACGGGGCGAAATACTTTAACTCAAATGAGTAAGCACCGAAACTTGGCCCATCGAATTCCTCATGAACTCAGCACTGGATTTCGTAAAAATAGACAGAATAATACTCAACGGCAACTCTCACAATCAGTTTGGGAAATTGAAATTTGAAAACGACCGTGAATTGATTTCAGATAACCGCCATGAATCGCGAAACACGAAGATAAAAAAATGACAGAAATCCTTCCGGCACGACAGGGGTTGAGAACACTAACTGAGAGGAAAATGACACAAAATATTAGGCTAGTATGGGAAGTGAAACACAAAGTAACCCCAGCTTTTGCTTGATCCTGAGTTTCCTAGTTTTTCCATTGCTTTCTGTGCTAAATGAGCCACTAACCGGGCCTTAAAACACCACGTTTTATGTTTCCTCTTTTAATTTTGCGTAAAAGGCGATACGCGACGGGAACTTTGAAAATCAACTTCTTGGCCGATATCAACATGTAACTACACTTAACATTTACCAGGTGGAACACAAACTAAATATGTCATTTTCATTCTTAACATTTAACGAATGTTAATTTTGAGCACTAATATTCTCTCAAGTATGGATTTGAACTTTCTATGTGTGAGTTATTTTTGGACCGCATAAACCTAATCAAGCCACATCAAATATTGCCTTTAATTGGGCAATTTTTAACATAAACACGGTTGTGCAGACTTTTGGGCAAACTTCAGTGAATTTTCTGCATAGTACGAAGTATATTCCTTAAAATTGTCAAAATAATCCGCACAGACGTTCTCCTGTAAAAAATTGAGTTATCTGGTTAAATTATTGGCAATAACTGTTGTGGCTTGGTTCCTTTCTGCTAAACTTGGTCCATCTTACGTATAAAATTTTAAGAGGAGACATAAAACAGAGGTTCTTAGTTCGTACCGCATTCAACACAAACTGAGTCGAAATAAACACAAAAATTCGGTTTAAATTGTGTTTCACTCCCTAAATTAACCAAAACTAACACAAGAACACAAAAATTCTTTTGAGTGTATGATTTGGTCGGGCGTTTGGGCGGAACTCGCGAGGTGCAAAGTGGCGACACTCGGCGTAAACTGGAGCTTCGGCGAGGGGATGAGGTGTCGGACACGGGGTTGAAACGAAGGCAGACGGAGTCGTTGCATCTTTTGCGGGCTGCATAACTGCACTTGCCCGGATTCCCAAATCCCCACGTCATCGTAATCGTGATCGTCACATGTCTGACACCAGCAGAGTCTGCGACATTGTCAGCTGAGACGATGAGGTTATGACCTGATTGCCACCAACGGCACCCCCGTTGCCAAACCATGACGACACGTCATCGGGTTGATTGCGAGTTACGACAACTGGACGTCAATAAGCAGTACAGATGTATCAAAAGTGGAAGTTTTGAAAAGCTATACCTATGAGCGCTACGGTAGGAGTTGTATCATACGTTAAATAGGGGCGGCACGCGTAAGAGATGATTTTTTCCTTATCAATAAATTGAAGGCGATGAACGTTCAGTGCTGTAAAACAAGCTTCTGGGTGATCGAAAGGCGGCGATTCGCCTTCAGCAGGTCGGATATGCAAAAATAGATCCTAACGCGTCGATGTAATCGCCTCTTGGCAGATTTGGCTGCAAGTTTTGAAATCTCGTAAATCTTTGAGACCGAATTCAAAATTGACCCCCCCCCCCTTCCATTAGCTCACCGTTACCAGGATATGAACAACGAAAAACTAAAAGAGAGCCAAAATGCCTCCACTTCATTGAAGTTTCATGAGGAAATTTTCACTAAATTTTGGTATCAAGAATTGCAATTCTCAGGTCTTTGAGTCCCTGATAATTAAAGGAGATAGTTGCCTAATCTTGGCAACACCTGATGGCGCTTGGTTGAGTTAGGTAAGAGGGAAATTTTTTTTCGGATATTCTGCGCGAGATAATCTATTTCTAGGCTGGAAAATTTCAAACTAGGGATCTGTTTTTTCTCCTCTCTCCTCCTCCTCTCTTTCCCTCCTTCTTTGATCCTCTTCACTTTTACACCAATAAGAACTTATCTAATTTCAAATATTTTGCTTCGAAACAACAACAAAAATCAAGTTTTTACGAAGACACTGTTGCCGGACCGACTGTGATTAAAAGGTCCAGTTACACGATCAAATTGAGCCATCAAATTGAGCGTCTCGTTGGTCGCATCCTCACCTCAGGTCTTTTTCCACCAATCAGAGTTATTCAGTTTGATGGCTCAATTTGATCGTGTAACTGAACCTTTAGGGTGTGCGGGTACGGCTGCCTTATCCGCACGATCAAAATAAAACCTTCGAAGTAACAGATGCATCTGATTGTTGACTCTTGATTTGGTAAGTCAAAGGTCTCTCAGGAGCCCTGGCTCGCCTTAGGCTATCTCTAATACCAGAATTGGGTCTTCACTTCAAACTTGAGTGATCTTTATAGTCAAAACCGATTCAGGTGTGAGTCGATCGTAAATCCGTTCCTTTCGTGAGTCCAATAAAACTAAATTCAGTTTTTAGTTTTCTACGTGCCTCGTTGAACATATATAGCATTGCTACTGAATTGGCCCTCATTTAGGACTGGTCTGTTTTTGTTGACCCTGGCTCGAATTAACAACTGCTCTAACCACAAGTTTTTTTGGTAGCTTGATGGCAAAGTAATGTCGACGATTCTTCGCATACTCCATTCCGATTTATAGATTGTAAACTAAATACGCATATGTATTTGCGCACAAGTGATTCGAGTTTTAGCATTGTTCTTAAGTCGGTAAAAAATTCTCAACAAACAGCCGGTTGGATTATACCTCTTTTAATGACTATGGAAGATTTTCCATAAACCTTACTCTGTAATATAAAATCATGAGTAACACAAAACATCTGAGGCGCGAAGCGCTTCGGCGAGTTTGACTGCAAAGTGGTCGGGAGGCGTACCCCCTGATAATAAATAAATAAAAAAAAGCGTGACCTTGCGTGGAATTATATGAATACTGTGGGGCTACCCCCCTGACCGCTACGCGGCTCAACCCCCCGAGGGCGCTCGTTAATCTAATTAGAGTGGGCTCAGCTAGGGACTGTTTTCTATGGATATCCAGAAGCGATTTTCCAGACTGTGAAAGGAGGTGAGATATACGCGATTAATAATATGTCCTCAAAATAATGAATTGAAGAAATCAATGATAATGATACTTCACAAAGAGGAAGAAAACATTTTCATAGAGAGTGATTCACGAGGAAAAATATGCTCATGATTATCCAGGAAGTCAAAAAGTAATGATACTTTCCACAAAAAGGAAGAAAACATTTTCATGGAGAGTGATTCACGAGGAAAAATATGCTCATGATCATCCAGGAAGTCAAAAATAATGATACTTTCCACAAAAAGGAAGAAAACATTTTCATGGAGAGTGATTCACGAGGAAAAATATGCTCATGATCATCCAGGAAGTCAATAATAATGATACTTCATCATGAGAAAGAAAACAAGTCTCATCATTTTATTGGAGAAGATTCGCTCGAACAGTTACCCTACGATTTTCGCTATGAACGTGGAACACGACCCTATACAATGTAAATTATTGAAAGTAACTACTAACTAAGATACTACGTTTTCCGATGCAGTTCAAAATCCCTGCTTACGGGAAAAACTCAAGTACCGAACATTAAGCAAACGGATCAGCTCTTGCACGTTGTTTAAACTTTGGCACTTTGAACTACACGAGACGGGAAACTGGGAAACGCGACGACTGAGACGCACACCGCGCACAGTGACATACGCGCAATGCTTGAAGTATCCATGCAGTCTTGCAGGCACTGACAGCGCGCGCCGCGCACTGTGGAGTACGCGCAATGCGTGAAGTATTCGTGCAGTCTTGCAGGCGCTAACGGCGCAGTGTTTAGTGCGATCATTCAAACTCTAGCAGCGTTTTTCAACTTGTGATTTTAAAGTTTGTGGCACAGGTACACTCTGAATGGATCATTTGTCATTGATTTTGATAAAAAATTAAGAAACTACACAAAATCCAACTAATTTTCTTCTCTTTATTTGCAACTGATAATCGTCGGCCAGAAGCGGAAGAACCAGGAGGGGAAATGAAGGGGGGGGGGTTGACAGATTGAGTAGGCGCAAAATGAGCGGGGGGGGGGGGGGTTATGAAACTCTCATCATTTTCTATAGAGAGCCTCACTCCCGTGATAAATGAAAACAAACACGAGAAAATGAGTAAACCTTTGTTTACTCATTTTCTGGTATCAACTCTATTTTCAACCAAAACAGTGAAACAGTAAAAATAAAAGTAAAACGAAAACAAAATTCCTAAATCCTCTGTTGTTGAAAAAAAATGAGAGGACCAAGACCCAAGTTGAGCACACTGATCCGATCAAAAAGCAAAGAAACAAACAAAACCTAACATAACATAATCTGACTTAAAAAGCGATATTCCAGCCCTTTTGGACGGTTTTCGATTCCGTATGTATAACTGGTTAGTTGAGGGGTTGGAGGACAAGGCGCATAAGTACAGTTTTTGCAATTTCGAGAAAAATGTGTTTGAAGTTTTGAGATAACATGGATCCTCATGGCAGGAAGAAAGTTCAAACTGACTTTTCGATGCTTAAAAATTGGAATTTGGGAGCGAATCTTTCACAGAAAATGCACTAAGATTAGTTTTACTTGAAATCATTAATATCTCAATTTTTCCAAAAACTGCACTTATGCGCCTTGTCCTCCAAGCCCCTCAGTTGATCCCCATAAGACCAATGCAATGCTAAACACGATCAACATACCAGGAATTGACGCATGCTTCGAGACGGACTTGAAGAACATTTCCACGCTCCTGGTGCTTTTTCTTCGTGGGCCGTACATTTTTTGCAAGCGATTTGACAACGAAGGGGCGGTAATGGGTGAATGTGAGTAGTGAGTGACCTTGGCAACCACAGCGGATTCCAATATTTCGCAAAATTTTAATCTTTCATCAGTGAGCGTCAGTTGTAGTGGCACAGCGCGGCGCACAAGGGATCGGGTCAATGTGAGAGGTTGGACAAAATTTGGTATCTTTGAAAGCTCATAACTCCGTTTATACAAAACATTGAGTTTCTGGAAGTGGTTCAATGGAGATGTTGCATGTGTGAGGAATTTGCGATTTGACTGTTGATTCTTATATAAAAGTTCGTGAGAAACACGATGAGGCCACTGGTTTTCTCGGAAATCAACTCCCAAGCTCAAAAAAAGCTCTCAAGTTGAGGCCAAAATGGAGGGGATATCCCACCCTACCCTAAGAGTCCACGTCTACATCAAGAGAAACTCTCCATGCAAAGATAGGGAGCAAATATATTGATAGGACTGCCACTTTATTTGGGGACTCTAAAATTGAAAACACGACATCACTGCTAATGTATTTGCTCCCCATCTTTGCATGGAGAGTTTGTTTTGATGTAGAGGTGGACTCTCAAGGTAGGGTGGGACATCTCCTCCATTTTGGCCTCACTTTGAGAGCTTTTTTTAAGCTTAGGAGTTGATTTTAGAGAAAACCAGTGGCACCATCGTGTTTCTCGCAAGCTTTTACATAAGAACCAACAGTCAAATCGCAAATCCCTCACACATGCAACATCTCCATTGGCCTCCTCGTGAAATTTTCTTCCCGGGACACCCCTTAAAATTTAAAATGTGACGGAATTATCATCAAAATTTGCCGTTTTAGGTAACAAGTTCACGTTTGACCTCTCTGATTGACTCGATCCACTGTGCGGCGGTCGCAGCGAGGAGCGAGGAGCCTCGAGCAAAAAGTGATAGTCCTCCTCAATTCGTCGTTCCCCTGGCGTAAGGGCGTATCTTGATTTTCACATGAGCTCTAGAAAGCATGGATTTATATGTGAATCAGGGCTCACGTGGAAAACAAGATACGCCCTTACGTCAGAGAAGCGACAAATTGTCTGACTTTTACCTGATTACTGATGGAGGCACATACAGACATACACCTCGCCGAGATCTTGCATGCAAAGCGCAGCTGTAATCGAATTGTTGATATTAGAAAGCGCGAGTTCTCGCACTTTTGCAACAGAGTCAAAAACACTCATTTTTTACAGTTTCTCGGCTCAGGAAGCCTCGCCGAGCGTCGGGACCTTGCGCAATCGAGCCTACGCCTCGGACTTTCCGACAAATTTTACTCTAATCTCGAAAAAACTGTTTAATTTTTCCCGCTAAATGGTGTAAACCCAGCACTATTCACATTTTACGTCTTAAAGAGAAGTATGCACTTCATTTTTGGACGTCTCCTATACCAGACCGAATAGCAAATCCAATGTGAATCGCCCATTCGCGATGCTCATCGTAACTTCGAATTCCACTCCGTCGACAAATCAGAACAACATATATCTTCACTTGAATCAATGTTGAAGCGCAAAAGAGTGTTTACAAATAATGAAAAAGCGAGAAGATTTGTTGATGCCTCGTGCGCATCCAAACAATAGGGTTTAATTGCACGGAGCTAATGTTTATGATCTCCGAGTCAAAGTTCGTCGTCTCCCTCACGAAAGAACGTAACTCCATTTCAATGTTGCCAAATTTCCTCTCGTAAATTGCATATTAGCCAGGAAAATCTCGGGTATTTCTGACTGAAAATTTTACTGATTTTTTCCTAGATTTCATGCAAAAATCAGACAATTTTGGATAAAAATTGCACAGGTAAATTTTTGTAAAATTAATTAATTATTGGGGTCACTTTGGCAACCTTGGAGTGAAGTTATGTTCCTTCGTCAGGGAGACGACGAGTTGTTTAACCGCAACAAAACCGCTGCGCTGTTTCTTTGATCAGCAGACCGTGGAAGAAAAGAACATGCACTGTTGATGAAGAACCGATATTTTGTCATGTTTCCAAGCAATACAGCTGATTATGACGATTTCCAGCAATTGAATGGGTTGTTGTTTTTTGGTACATTCTTATCAGTAAAAACACTGCCAGTTTTTTGGTAAATTCTTCAGAGAATGCGTCAAAACTTTTTTCCATGACCAGCGGGCTGATTGTTAAAATTGATAGAGAAAAGCTATAGACAAAGAAGACACAAGGAGTGTGGAGCGATCTTGTTGGTTGAAATGGGTGGTTCTTATTGACTAAAGGAGAAAATGATGGACTAACATAAAGGGTCTCTAGTGGGTTGCCGTTAGTTAGTCCAGCACCTACCTCTTTTGTCCAGCGCAACCATCCGCTTCAACCGCAATAGGATCCCTCCATATCCTTTTTGTCATCTTTGTCTATATAGCTTTGTCTGACAATGTCAGATGTGCATGTCTGAGGAATTTGCGATTCCGCGTTTACTCGAAGGCGAGCACTATGAGTGGTTTTGACTCGATAAGCAGGTCCAAGCGCAAAAAGCAAACAAGTGAGGAAAAAACTTGGAGGGGATCCACGCATCGAAGTCTCTAGATCATATGGAACTCTCTAGCAAGATTAGGATGAGCATATGACACTTGAGGTCTAGCTGTCGAGTTCGGAGACTCTAAACTGAAAACACGGCATCACTGCAATGTATTTGCTCCCTATCTTGCATGGAGAGTTCTTCTGATGTAGAGGTGACTCTCAGATAGCGTGGATATCCCTCCATTTGGCCTCAACTTGAGAGCTTTTTGAGCTTGGAGTTGATTCAGAGAAACCAGCGGCACATCGTGTTCTCGCGAACTTTACACAGAGTCAACAGTCAATCGCAAATCCTCACACATGCAACATTTCCATTCAACAACTTCGGGTCTCGCACGCACGAGGCTTTTATGTCTGACGCGTAGGTCAAGGTATGGGTTGAGTGTAAAAACAGTTACATAGAGAAAACGTTCTGGAGATCCTGCATGGCTGAGATCACGTTGGAGGGACGCCTACACAAGAACAAAAGGAGGCATGGCCTGGGCGCGATGAGGATCAGAACGAGAGAAGAGGACCAGATGCGGAGATGGAGAGGACTCCCGAGTCCGGATTCGCTGTCGCTGATCGTGTGTAACGGGCACCACCGGAAAGGCAAAAAAATGTGGGTCAACCCGTTGCCAACTTGCGATAGCAGCGACAAGTTGCTTTGGATTCGGATCCTCGGGACTCGGGAGAGCTTGGCTGTGAGAATTATTTGCGAACATCGCGCCTAGAGTGAAACTTATCCAAAAGCATTCAACTTGACACTGTCTATTAGAATTTCGTTTTGGATATTTCTGACATTTTCCAGACTTTTCCTGATATTTTAAATGAAATTTCTTGATTTTTCGTTCGGATAAAGTGACATACGTTTGATTGAACAAATCTAAATATTAAATAAATGTAATCAAATGTTTGAAAATTTTTAGAAGCACTCAGAATTTCCTGATCCATGACCTAATTTCCTGACATTTTCCTGCTATTCCTGATAACATCGAATTTCCTGATATTTTCCGGGTATTCCAGTTGTTGCTGACGGTAGACACAGTATTTTAGTAGTTTGAGGTGCTGGATCATTACTTTCAAAAAATTACGTCGAAAAGTTACAATATACAAGGATAAAACGTCCGGTTACCGAACGCTCAAAGCACCTATTTACTTCTAAGAGCGCGCTCAAGAGACAGCCACACAAGAGTGCAGTCTTCAATCTTTCCTTTGGGGCTATCGTACCCATGAACACGTACATTTTTACAGAGAAAGAGGGATTGTTGCTCTTACAATCCTCATTACAGATTCCGGGCCGCGCTTACTTTCTAAGGCGTAGTTACAATGTTATCATACGAGAGTAACTTTGTAACTATATACGATTAAAAAAATAATGGCCTGGAATACAATATCAACGATTTTCTAATCTTCGAGAATACATTATACGATTTCCAAACTGCGACAGAGAACGTTTTGCGGTTTTGAAGTTTGCATCTGAACTAGAATGACCCCAGTGTAAACAAAGATGAACCGAGACGGATTTCAAGGAGACAGACTTCCGCGTCTTGTGAAATGTAAACAAAAAATTCCTCATCTTAGACCTATTACTAGAATAATACTCGGTGAGAACTCCGGCACCGAGTTATAACAGTGTATTTTAAAAATATATTTTAATGTAATGTTTTTAGGAATGTATTTTAATTGTGTGATTTTAAATTTAAAAGTCAAAAAAATTTACGTCATGGTCAAAGTTGTTAAACAGTTCGCTCACATCGATTCTCAAAGTGTAATTTGGGATTTGGGACACAAGATCTACTTTTATTGGATGATATTGTGTAGACACAACAAAACGAAAACCTCTGCGTGGCATTGGATGAAAAACCAATCGGAACGCTTCTGGATCGCAACTTAGCTGGACAAAATATAATTAAATCGAATTTGGTGTGATGCAAATGTTCATCGTATGAATTATGTTAATAGGGAGTCCAATGAGAAGGAGAAAAAGTTTAATTTGTGTTATACTGGTAGGTGATCAATCTCTTTCCAAACGACACTCTGTACTAAATCTTAATTTGCAGATTCATCATCCGCTTATTGAAGAAAAAGTAGGTCATTACACGTTAAATACGCTTTACAGTCTGAGTACAGAGAAAAAAAGTAGACAAAAAACTGAAGCAATATGCCGTAAAACCTTAATTTACACCTTGTGCGCGACCCAATTCATCAAAGTTTTTTTTCGCTGATCATTCTGAATGTCGTTTGAGATTCGAGTACAGGATATTTTTTTCGACTTCCCACTACCCGTGAGATAGCTACTGCACGAGTCAGGTATAGAGTTGAACCCTCAACACTATTCTCAAAAACATGGATTGTGAAATCTTCTATGTTGCTATGTACTCTATGGAACTGATTGATTGTGGGTGAAAGATTGAGACAAAAGATAGTAGCCTTTCTCTGAAATAATTCCCCCATCGTTAGTTTCGATTTTTTCTTGGAATAGAATCAATTGAATCTCTCAGTTTGAAAACGATCAATCTTAAAAAAATGAAATACCTATTTCAGGAGACGATAAAAACTGCGTAACAGTCAGAAAAGGAGAGTTTCTACGCAAAAAAATGAACATCGAAACAACCCGGATTGGGTAAATAATTTCAAACGACCAACCATTTTTGGTTTGAAAGAGAGCAGTGGAGGTTAGGAGTCGTAGAGCGCGAGGGAGTGCTGTAAAGCGACTTATATGTACGTATGTATGGGTAAATTTCAAACTGAGAGGTTCAATTAGGAATTATGTGATGTAAGTCAAAAAGTCACACGATTTCTCATCAAAACGTTGCGTACTTTAACAAAGGTGCAAATCGAAAATCCAAAAACCGTCAAAACAAAGAGTGATGTAAAGTCACGATTTTTTCCATCAAATCATTACAATAAGGGAACATCCAAACCTTAGCGAGATTAGATATTTTCTCTAAGGGTGTCGCCACTTAGAATTCAATAAGCTAACTTTTGTATGATCAACATTCCCTCTCCAGCTTTTGGATGAGTTTTTGTCATCACCGTTTAGTCTCAAACATTTCTATGAGTAAATTATTCATAAGAATGGGAGTATTTTTCTTTCACTGCGATGAAAAGTGATCATGGCCGGATTTACCTACTTGCCGCCCATGGGCCGCCTGTATTTTGCCGCCCTCTTCTCATTCATTTTGAAACATCAATAAAAACCATCAAGTGAACGTGCCAGAGGGAGAAGGGTGCATAAGACGCATTCACTCGTGTTGGACACATTTTTTGCGTTTAAGCTCTGTCAACAATACTAGCAAAAGTTCACGGAACTTCGCGCGAAAGTTCAGTTTCGTAAATCCATCTCTGTGTGGACGAGGCCTTTCATTTGTAAGAAATGAACTAAAAAATTAAGAAAGAACAAACATAGATGTGGTTTAATAATTTTAACTTCCGCCGCCGTGCCGCGGTGACCACACTGTGTTTGGCGCAATGCGTGAAGTATTCATGTAGTCTTGTAGGCACTGTGCGTTTCACGCCGCGCCGACCGACCGCTGCTGACCGTACTGTGTTTGACGCAATGCGTGAAGTATTCATGCAGTCTCGTAGGCGATAATACGTGTTACATGCCGACCGCCGCGCCGAGGGCTTCTTCTTTTCATCTCAAGTCCTCGTCATCATTTCTCTCTGCGCCGCGCCGCTCCAGGCCAAATTACGTGTTTGGTTTCTCTCTTCACTCAACTAATTAAAGGTGCGCAGTCTTTTGTATCACCGAAATACGACACAATTAAAAATTAATGAACTCTCAGGAAATGAGAGATTTTGTCACGTTTTCTTGTTTGTAATTTTATTCTGAATCCGATTTTTTGTACCTGCACTTAAAAAATTGCAAAATTTGCCGCCCCCTAAATTTGCCGCCATGGGCCGCGGCCCATGTAGCCACCCCCTTAATCCAGCCCTGAAAGTGATGCTTTTTCATTTGAAAGAAGGGTGAGAGGGAAAGAGGAGACCTTACATGGGGGAGGCATTTTTCCGATTTTTCCACCCCTTCCTCCCCCATGGCAGGTCCCTCCTCCCTCCAGCCCCCGTTTTGAGAGTTTGTAAGGAAATCCTAGACCTCTGTTCTCCTTTAAGTATCTGACGTCACTTTAAGAACGATCCTAAAACGTCTCAAGTATATAGTGAGTATTAAGTACTTTCATAAAATTTGCGCGCTAGCAAACCACTCCGCATGAGATGATGCGAGTGAGAATCATTACGATGCGTATTTGGCAGGTAATTTTGATAGAATAAAACAAGGCAAGGTCGTGAGGACGTCGCGCGTTGACTCATGAAAGAGTTATTCATGAAATGACGGAACCATTCACGGCGCGCCGCTGCCGGTACCGCCTCCGCTACTCGCCGTGCGCGCGAAAACGAGTCGTTGAAAACTGAAAAATTTCGTCTCGTTCTTCGTTCATTGCCTCGATGGACCAGATGAGAGGAGGTTGATTGACTTTTCCCTCGAGTTAACGACCTCCGAAAAGGTCAACTTGATCATCGTTCGGGAGATTCACAGCTTCTCACTTACTAATTTCAAGCTTTTCATGACTTATAAACATTTTAAAATGTTCTCCAATACTCTGAACTGAGTTTTCATCCTGCCAGACTAGACGTTTGAAAAGTTCCTTTAAGGTCAAATTCATTGGCTTAAGGACTGTTCAGAGATTTTCAAACGTTTTAATTCTTAGCAAGAAACCCTGAGATTTCGGAGTATGAACTCTAATTCAGAACATACAAAACGAAAATGTTCTACCTCTTTTTCCTTCCTCTTTAATTTATGAATAAATATCAATTTAAGACACAGGTAAACACTGAAATTTGAGGTTGCAGTAAACCTCTCATGATCACTTAAATTAAACGCCTGTCCCTGGTGTGACAACCGTTGATAGAAGCGCCTAGATGCAACTATTCGTGTTTAATGGATGTCTTTGTTGCATATACGAAAATATGAAGGCGCTTAGGTTTTCCAGAGTACGGGCGGACCCTTCTACTGAGCTGAGGCGCGCCTTGACAAGCTAGTCAGTAGCCGGCTAACTAGCAAAAATTTCAATACACAAAAGGATGTAATAACACGGAATTGAATCAAGGATAAAAAAAAAAAAAAAAAAAAACGAAGAAAGCTGTAACTCCCAAATTTTCGAAATCGAGTTTCCCTCAAAATTCGTCTAGTCTGGTTTAGATGAAATCACTGATGATGCTAAAACAGCAAAATTCGTCCTCTTTGTATAAAAACGAGATATATGAGAAACCCGTAAGTAGAAATCAGTAAAAATCGTAACTTGAAATAAAATCAGTCAATTTTGATCATCAAAACGATTTCTAGGAGTCTTCCGGACGATTAGTGGCAATTTGACAAAGAACGGAGGTTCTTCCAATAAAATTTTCCGGTCAGAAGCTTCTGAGCCTGTTTTCTCGAAAACTTCATTTTTGCACTTACTGCTCTCTTCGCTATCACGGTAGTTTTTCCCTCGTGATATTTTTAGATCATTGGTGGCAACACTGGACCACACTGGAGGAGAAGGAAGCGCAACCGCTCGTGGCTGACAATACACAAATCATGGAGCGAATCGGCCGGACAATAACAAGTTTTGCTGGCGAGCTTTTGACTTTTATGACTTATCCTATCGGCTCCTCTAGCGGATGCCAGTTGTCAGACTGAGCATTGAAAAACACATTTTAAATGTGGAGTCGAGGAGGTCGATGGAAGCCGTGTTTTCGATCCCGACAACATAGCCACGATTTTCGAGCGTCATTAGCCTGACATTGACTTCGACTTCGCCACGCTTGACCAGCCGTTGAACCAGTATGACACCACGCCGGCCGCATCGTGCGTTTCGCGTGCCGTTCCGTGACGTTCGCGTATTCACCGAGAACGAACATTCACGGAATTGTCACGCAATGTCCGACTATTCACAAGATATTATCTCAGCTAAAGCACAGCTTTTGATAGCAAATAAAGAAATAAAGAAAGAGGGGCCCTCCGCTCTTCCAACCCAGCGAAACGCAACTTGACAATGATACTAACCCCTGAATACAACTATTCGTACTTGATGGATGTCAGTATTGCATACACGAAAAATTGTAGGCGCTATGGCTTTCCCTCACAGCAGTACGCGTATGACTTGCTGGCAAAATGAGACTACCCTCTTTCCGCAAATCAAGCAGTACCTCTCGATTTTAGTGACTTCCCTGACTTTTTCCCTAACTTTTCAATATGAGGCCATTGTTACCCGATGGTAACAGAAGGCGCGTTTAGTGCATCTACGGTCAGTATACGGTACACACGAAGATTTTCATCCCTTCATCGATGAACGTTCAAATGAAATGTTGTAAGTTAAATACAACTAGATTATGACGTTATCAGTTCCGCAATGACAAAGTATTGAAGTGTCCTAATTTTATTTAATCGGCAGTATTGAGATGCGAACAACGTGAGCTTTTCGAGTGAAAAGATATATGGGTAACAAAGTGAAATAATAACAATAGAAATTTTTGCACATTTTCATTTGGTGAAATGCACCGAAGTAGAACAGGCATTTAACATTTGAAAGATTTTTAAATCACGGTCCATCCACTCTGCGCCATTAAGCTACAATTAGGGGGCTCCGCCCTTTGGCCCAAGCCCAACCCCGGGACGCTTTGCGCCCCCCAAGGCCGCTTCACATGCAAGCGGAATCTTCGAAATCGCCTTTGGCGGTTAATAAGCAATTAATTTTTATTGAATAACAAAACGTTGTTTCGAAGAAAAAGTTACCGCCAAACAATTTTCTTAATGACTTTCTCCTTACTTAGAATTTTGATTCCCTTTTCGGGAGTCGACCCTGACAGGGCCACATATAGATGTCCATGACTAAACAGATGCCTCTGAAAGTAAAGACCCATTCTAGTAAAACTCTGACCTTTTAACTCCCTTTCCTCCCTCCTGCCCATCGACCGCCTTACTCCCCTTCCTCGCCCCGTCCATCGAGAGTCTTAAAAATGATTTTATTAGAACCCTGGTAAAAATTGGCGATACGAGCTATACGTTTCAAAATACCATAGGAGTTCTTATAGCCGACTAAAGAAGGCTATTGAAAATCATATAGCTGGCTGTAGAAAGCGGAGCAAATCATATACAGCCGGGCTATACGAAGCTATAAAAAAGTATACAGTCGGGCTATAGTTCCTATCGCCGGGATTTACACTTTATCGCCATTGGCTATAAAAGGCTATAAGAAATTGTGTAGAAATTCGTGTGCTTTGGAAATCATTAAGTTTGATACGGAACTACCTTAATATTTACAAAACACAAATTATATTTTCCTTTAAAACATATTGTTTTTTCATCAATTAAAATGAAATGGTCCATACAGAGTGTGCAAACATTTCAAAATCATGAGTTGAAAAACGCTGACTCCGCGAGATTAAATATTAGAGCCTAACACAAAGCGGAGCGGCGACGCATTGGCGCCTACAAACCTAACAGGGATACTTCACGCATTGCGCAATGCGTGAAGTATCCCTGTTAGGTTTGTAGGCGCCAATGCGCGTTTCGCGCTCTCTGCCCGCCCGCCGCGCCGCAGCGTGCCACGGCGTCTGAAGCAACTATTTCACACCAGAGGTATTGCACAGTATCATAAGAAATTGAAGGCGCTCCAACATATTAAGAATGACAGGCATCCTTCAAAAGTACGGAGCTTTCCTCGCAAAATAAATCAAGATACTACGGCACAAAAAGAGAGCGGTAGTCCAAAAACTAACTAAGTCCTAGTATCCGTATTTAGTAACGTTTAGCATAAACTTTATCGTTTGGCTGTTGCTTAATCGCCATCGGCTATAAAATGCTATAAGAAATTGTACAGCCGGCTACAGAAGCTATTGGAAATCTTACAGCCGGCTTTAGGTCTATAGTATTTTGGAACACACATTCTACTGCCAATTTTTACCAGGGAATAGAGAGAATGATCGTTGATAGGAGATGTTTCGCAGAAACTTGTGTCATCGGAGGATACTGTCCGTGATAGAGTGGTCGCGTGCGAGTTATTGTTCCGATTGAACTAATAAAAACAGGCTGACGAGTCGATATCTCATCCGCGACGGGCTCTGGGCATGGTCATCAGCCGCGCGAAAAGTTCACCAGAAGCTTCGATCGCCGATCGATGCTCTCAAAGTAGGTGAAAGTCGCCGCAGTGAAATACCCGTGTCAACGATCTACGCAATTAGAATATGAGAATAAATTACGCAAGAAATCAGGTCTCCTACTTGGCGAAGGGTCGAGTAGCTCTCGTGAGCTACAAGATTGATTAGAAGCTAAGTTGTGTATCTGCCTATCTTTCTTTATTTTCAATTCGCGCGACGAGCCAGATTTGCTTAATCTTCAGAGCACTGAGAGTTACTTTATTCAGTAAACTGGTGAAGTGCGAAAAAAATAGACGGATTGAGCGTTATGATAGACAGCTTTGTTTTTTGTGTATCCCTTATTCGTTGACTCCATCATCTATCGTATCGCGGTTTGTTTCGCAGTAAATATGTTTTTTCGTGCTAGTTTCTCTTCGGTCGTATGAAAATCCTTTTCAAGAGCTATTATTAAACCATTCATCATTTTTATTTTTGTATAATATGTATAAAGTGTTGCATGTAATTGCTTTTAGTTTCATCCTCTTCGATACTTTCAAGTTATCACTTCTGGAAGTTGCCGGCCCCAAAGATGCCTCATACGTTCGCCAACAGAGAGTCGATGCTAAAATTTTCAAAATTCGTGTTGCTGACATAATTAACACAGATCTACTTAGAGTATATAACACCAAGCAAACCGGTAGGGTCATCTTTCGCCATTAATCCTCAGTTCCTCAACACAATCTGGTGTAATGTCCTGCCAAAAAGTTAGTTAATTTTGTAACTCATTGTCAGTTCAGCGGTACGGTCAAAGTGCTGAAGATCCACCTACGCCACCCAGTTCTCCTGCCTCTTTAGAGAACTGGATTAAACATTTTTTCACCCCGTACCTCTCGGTATCCCTCACTTCGGAATCCACAGACCGTCGATTGAGAAACACAAAAGAGTATAACCTCGACTTGTGAATCACTCTCCTTCAACACTGAGTCACGCTCATCACTATTATTGCAGCGACATTTTAAAATTGCCACAGCAATATTCTCGTTCCGACCTCTCTAATCTGGAGAAGGCCAGGGTCCGATCTTGCGGACGGATCTAAACACCTCCGCAACAATGTTCAACATCATAAAAACACTGTTTTCTTACACTGCCTTTTTTTTGTCTTCAATGCGTTGAGGTCAATTAATTTCAGATTGTGCGAGGAACTGACGTCTGCTCGGTACGCTGCCGTGCTAGGGAAAAACGCCGTAAGAACCTTCAGGCGTTGCCAAATTTCCTTCGATAAAACACGAATTTCCTAGTAAACTTGTGAATATTTTCTCTCCAGTTTTTCAGATAATTTTGTTCGCGATTTCACCTGAAGCTCCCGAAAACTTCAAGGAAAAATACTCAGAATGTTCGGCAGGAATAAACGTTTTATCGAAGGAAATTTGGCAACTCTTGAATGTTCATACGGCGTTCTTCCTTAGCACGGCAGTACGGTTGCCAGGCAGCGCTGACGTATCAATTAACTCCCCGGCGAAACAATGAGGTGATTTTCACGTCTGAGTGACGTCACTTGGAGGAGTGCGCACTGGATTCGCTTGGACCACCGCACAGAGGGACAACTTGGACAACCGAATCTTCAGGCGTCGCGTCGCGTCGGTACGCAATGGTGCGTTACGTCGCGTCGCGTTGTTTTGAAGGTTGCGTTTACGTTCACGCGAGCTACGACTTCGCGTGTCCGGGGCGATTGCATCAACTCGATACATGCCGTATTCTGACATCGCCGTGTCCGGATTTCCTCTGTCCTCTCCTGAAGAAATACAACATTCGATGACCTCCGCTATAGCAAGTTCCAATGAGATAATAGTTGATGGTGACGAAGGATTTTTGGGGAGAGGTACTGAGAATGCAAGGATATTAGCTCCTGACGATTAAGTCAACAAACAGGACTTTCCGACTTTTCAAAAAAGTTCTGTGAACTGCTAAATGGTGAACAGAACCCTCGTGCTGCACTCTCCTGCAATACTGCAAAGTTTAAATGTTTCCTGAATTTTTTTTCTGATTATTTTCGAAATTTCCCTGATTTTTAGGCTCAAGCTGGTACTTCGCTTCATACACTAAGAGGGATGATGGTAGGGGGTAGGCGCTTAACTGTGGCTCTAGTTGTGCCAACCCAGCGTCGCAGGGTGTTTACTAAAACAGGCTGGCCAAAAATTAGTACTTCTACAGTGCTTTTTCAGTACATGTCCAAGAAATTCAGTACCTACTCAACAGAAATATTCAGTACTTTTTAATTCAAAAATTTGAATTTCTCGCTTAAATTACGATGAATTTGACAAACATTTCGGACCTTCTTGCTGAATTTTCGCACTTTTTCCGTGCTTCCGGACCGCCCTTAAAAATCAAAGCTATTTCCGGACTTGTAGACACCCTGACTGGACTTAGGGTCTACACTGCTAGAAATCTGGCGCTGGCTACTAGCTTTCTTTGAGATTGTATAAGGTCAGATAGTCTAGTGCCTAACACCCAAAACGTCTTGTCTTTTCATGCGTGGGTCTCCTTGTTTTTGCCAGTCACAAACACTTTCGCGAGAATGTCTAAACATTAGTTTCCAAACTGGTTCCGAGTCCACCTGGTACCGACAGCATGACGAGGATGGAAAACAAGCGACAAGCTGGCTGTTCGAATCGATCACTTTCGACAAAATCGTGCTCCACACAGCATCCATCGTGTGTTCGACCTTGCGGCGGTGTTTTTCATCGGGGGCCCGTTGTGCGGGGTAATGCAACTCCATTAAGAGCGTTAATCTGCCGAGAGGCTGTGGGATGCGATGGTCTCCGTTCCCGCAGATCACTGATCGCTGCCCAGTTTCCATCACATTAACGATCTGTTTACAACGCAACGTTTGCCGGTCGCTCGTTTTGCCACCCACTCGAACACGCTAGAGAGTGTTTCGCCTTCACCGGAGGATATTACGCAATTCGGGAGAACTTCAGCCGTTATTGGCATCGCCGCCTTAGATTGACGTCATCGGTGACGCGGGATTTCATCTTCGGGATTGCCCGCTGCACTCGTGAAAAATTCGCGAAAGAAAGTATGTATGTATAAAGCCGCTTTTATAGCGCTCTTTGGCGCTCTGCGACCCCTAGCCGCCAAAGTCCCCTATCCTCCCAAAGCCCTTCAGGGAGTTGGCAAACCCTCATTTCTTCTAAAACCCCCTGACGCTACCCTTTCACTGGGCGAAAGAAAGTACCTGCGTTTCCAGGTTTTTATTTCCACGAGCAAGTTGTATTATTGCTTGAAAACTGTTGGAAAGGAGGGGTATCGATGAGAGCCGTTTTTGGGCCCACCCTATATTTTCTCAACTATACGATTTGTTTGCTCATGGAAGGTCTATAATTTACGGAATAAATCATGAATTGGTCATTTTCGGTCTCTTTTTAGGTCTAATACTGGCCTAAACCTGGGTCGAGAGGCTGATGTAGGCAAAAAATGCGGCCTTTGTAGATTTGCGATCGAATTCTGAAAAATGGAGATTTTTTGCCAAAATTGGCCTACAGACCCATGATAGGGTGGTAGTAGATCCAAGAAGAGGGCAAAATGATCAAATCATAATGAATTCTATAAATTATGGTCGTTCCATGAACAAAATAACGTAAAGTTGAGGAAATTCAACTTGAGTGGGCCCAAAACAGCCCCTATCAATACCCCTTCTTTCACTGATTTTACTTTGAAACAACAAAATTTTGTGCAGCAATACTGCAGTCAAAGCCTTGTTGAAAACTGATCTGCTCGAGTCGACGGAGAATTTGCACGAAAAAAAATTATTGCTTCATCTGGAAGTGCTGAAAGAGCTGCGTTCGCAGTACTTTTTATACTTTTTTTTTGGTGTGGGAAATTGTAGAAAAATCTATTTCAAAGAGAGAATATGTACCGCCGTGGGATGTCATCAGGCGGCATTTTCCATTGAAACACACGAATTTCAACGAATTAAGTCAGTTTGTTGGACCTCCTCCAATGAGTGTTCAATATAGAAACCAAGAATTTTTCTGTGCTGAGTTCTCTCAGGACTTTCCAGTTCCACTTAAACATGAAAGTCGTCAAATTTTGGACACCTGCAAATTATCAATTTTGCGACCACCAAATGGAGTCGCGTACGTTCTTTTGTCCAGGAAACTATGCATTATTAGTCACTTCACTTTTTGCCACATATTTTAGTCCGTTTTGATGATTCGAATGTTCCTTCAAAATCGAGGAAACGAGTGCGAAGCTTTTAACTTTAACATGAGAACGCGCGCAAGGAAAGGGACCTCAGTCTGAATTCGTGGGAGGCAATTTTTTAGTTAGGTAAGAGTGATTATTCGTATGTTGGCTCTCTCTGATGTCTTGACTACTGAAATGGAAGCAGCTTAGTTCATTTTTTGGCCAACGGCGAGCAACGATAAGTTGCATTAAGTTCCGGAACTTTCATGCCCTGAGCAATGAATTTCAAATGGCTTTTTTCTCTAAATTACATTTTACGAAATGCGGACTTTAAACCGCCATATTCCAGTATGGATTGACATTTTTTAGCTTTATTTCTTAAAAAGTTCGCAGAGCTCTCTTCGGACTTCGGAGCCTTGGTATCAATACTCAAGTTTTAGTTTTGGTGGACTACATTTCCTTTCGCCTCGACGGTCACACACAATGTAACTAACCATTTATGTGTTATAATCATGTAAAATACATCGTATTACTCGAAAAATCGAAATTTATTGATCCGATGCTAAATACTTGACTGTTGCTCTAACTCGCGACGCCCGGTGACTTTTCCATTCTTTCACGGGAAAGTTACTGTTTTTAAGCTCTTGATAGACCTATTAAGTCTTCCGATTATTGATCGAGATCCAAGATGTGACTTGTTTCCGAGCTAGAGATAGAGAACCAAAGGCATTTTTTACACGGGTCAATGGGTCATTTTTATTGTCAACTATTTAATTTTTTCTGTGCCGGAAAAAGTTGATTTTGCATCGCGAGAGGAGAGACAAACTTGCATCTATGTGATATCATGCACTTTCTGGTCAACACTATGCAGAATGCTTGCAGCGTTCATTAGACAAATTAGGTACTTTCTTCACATACTTTCTTTCAGAGACATACGGAACGATAACATCCCGAAACGTCACATCAGAAACAGTGCGTACTATCCCAAAGTGCGCGGCACGCCGTGAATAAGAACACGTGGAGCGCAACATCACAATACTAATCCGAACAATGACCCACGCCTTCGTTTACACAGCCAAAAACCGCCGAACAACCGGAGACGCGCTCAAACAAAACGAGCAAACACAGATAAAAATAACAATGACGAATACGAATTGATTTTAAACCAGAGTAGGGATAAAGTGTAACGATAAAATACTCATTTTTTTACTCACTATCAGACATGTGAATTACGTGCTGGAGGTAGTGTTACAAACTCGTGACTATCAGACAGTGGGAAATTCAACACTGAAGCAAAGCCACTTAACCACCAAAAAAGCTAAATAATAAGCGGAGCTAAATAACGACAAAATATTGACTTACACGCACTAGAAAACACAAAAAGGAACTCCGTTAGCTTGTATGAGCCAAACGTGATCAGAAAAACCACCGTGAAAAAATTTAAGGTACGCGAAAACACCGCCTTGAACCAACTTGAAGTTTGGAAGACTTCCACCATCAAGTTAACCCGGAACTCGGTGTTAATTGAACAAAATTTGGTGCAATTTAAAGCGTGAAAATTTAAACGACACTGATACCGGCGAGCCGATTCGAGTAATTTTTTCGACAAAAACTATTCGATCGCGGGAAACGGTGTGTAGAACGAAACCACGGTCGCACTCCACGTGCTCAGAGCCGGACTCCGGAATCAACTGACTACTCGAGTACTCACAACGCAGTCGGATGCCGCTTGGTTTTACCACGAGGACTCCAAAGCTGCCAATTTTTCGATCAAACTCGTCACTAAAATTTCACGCGTTCAAATCCCCGACGCGGTATTGTAATTGCGGGGACCAAACGAAAATTTTTTATCGGTGGGAAAAGTGAGGGGTCGGGCGATTGGTCGACGGAGATGCGAATATTTGGGGGGAGCGTCGGTAAAATTGGCGACGCTGACAAGTTGACTCGCGAATGGTTGCCAGTGGTCGTGAGTGAGGGCCCCGCGGCCCGCGGTGGGCGCCACGTCCTGGAACGTGGGCGGGGGGAGAGGGGGGATGACGCGCCGGGCCGCGCGTCGCGACGCTGCTCTATCATCGACTGTGTCAATGAATGCTAATCAACTCCTCACTTCAGGTGCAACAACATCCAATATTTTCTTTTTGATAATCAACTCCTTCGGGCAACGTTGCCGCGGTAAAGATACCTACTGGCCGTGGGAGGTGTGAAGCGGTACATTCCACATTCATGTGCCCCGGCAGGTAAGTTTCTAATGAGGGAGCGCCCGCCCAACGCCGACAGGGAGATCGTTTTGGGCGTCCCTTGCTCTCCGGCAAGAGAGAAAGAAAGTAGCAGTGATGCAAATTTATTTTAAAGCTGTGCTTTGGCATCTATGGCCAATAACATTTCGTGCTAGTTTACAAAAAAAGAGGTTTGTTACGGAAAAGGAAAAAAAATTGGAGAATAGTAGTAAAGTAACAAAGACGTAAAATTAAGAGGATTGGAAGAAAAATAGAAAAGGAAGCAAGAAAGAAAGGAAGGAAGTAAGAGAGACGAAAAGTATGGTGTTTGGAATTCTAGAATTTTCCCAAAATTTCTCGGATTCTCTCTTGTTTTTAATTTAAGTGCAAAATCCTTATGGAAACCATCTCAATCTCGCGAATTCTCAAAAGAAAATTTCGGAACTGAAAGCACACTTTTTATTAAACTTGTTTTTTCACCTTTGGTAATTCCTGTTAGTGTTCTAATCTGCATGGGCGTTGGAATAGTGCTGCTTCCTCAAAGTTTGAGATTGAATTATTATTGATTGCGAGTCATTCATGAATACTTTAAACAGACGTAGAGGGCTAATATTAACATCGTCCGATGAGAGAATGAAGTAATTTACTCCGAGGCAAGATTCCTGAATAGCACAAGATACAAGTCCTCTGCTAGATAACTTTTACTAGACGGAAGATGCTTCCTGTCCTCTAATCTGCATTAAGTCCTACCTCAAAAATTACGGTGAGAGAGTAATAAGCGTCAGAAAAACAACACATACCCTGGTAAAAATTGGCAGTAGAATCTGTGTTCCAAAATACCATAGACCTACAGCCGGCTGTAAGATTTCCAATAGCTTCTATAGCCGGCTACACAATTTCTTATAGCCTTTTATAGCCGATGGCGATTAAGCGACAGCCAGGCGATAAAGTGTATGCTAAACGTTACTAATTACGGATGCTAGGACTTAGTGAGTTTTTGGACTACTGCTCTCTTTTTGGGCCGTAGTATCTTGATTTATTTTGCGAGGAAAGCTCCGTACTTTTGATGGATGCCTGCCATTCCTAATATATTAGAGCGCCTTCAGTTTCGTATGATACTGTGCAATACCTCTGGTGTGAAATAGTTGCTTCAAGCGCCGTGGCACGCTGCGGCGCGGCAGGCGGGCAGCTAGCGCGGAACGCGCTTTGGCGCCTACAAACCTAACAGGGATACTTCACGCGTTGCGCAATGCGTGAAGTATCCCTGTTAGGTTTGTAGGCGCCAGTGCGTCGCCGCTCCGCTTTGTGTTGGGCTCTAATATTTAATCTGGCGGAGTCAGCGTTATTCAATTCATGATTTTGAAATGTTTGCACATCCTGTATGGATTGTTCTCATTTTAATTGATGAAAAAAATATGTATTAAAGGAAAATATAATGTGTGTTTTGTAAATATTAAGGTGGTTCCGTATCAAACTTAATGATTTCCAAAGCACACGAATTTCTACACAATTTCTTATAGCCTTTTATAATCGATGGCGAAAAAGCAACAGCCAGGCGATAAGGTGTAAAGCCAGGCGATAGGAACTATAGCCCGGCTGCATAATTTTTTATCGCTTCGTATAGCCCGGCCGTATGATTTTCTCCGCATTCTACAGCCAGCTATATGATTTTCTGTAGCCTTCTTTAGCCGGCTATAAGAATTCCTATGGTATTTTGAAACGCAGCTCTCATAGTCAATTTTTACCAGGGTAATTCTGTGGCGCCGAGTCAACATGGACCGTCAAATATTTGAGGAAAATTGTCTAGGACTGGAAAGAGAGGATGTGAATGGAAATTTAGACCCATTCCTCGATTTTGCCTGGTTTTTCCTAAAAAAATGTGTTGCCTTGTGAATATTCTACCAATTCTGAGTAATTCCTCCGTTTTTTAGGTCCTACACATCACCAGCAGAAGATTCTGAGACGGCAAAGAATCCAAAAAATTAAACGTTGCCCTGGCTCTAAAATCACGGAGCTCAATGGGCCTGTTGCAAACTTTTGCTAGAGCAAAACTAAGAGTTGTTTCCTGCAGATAATGCCCCAAAAATCACGATGAGCGCATCGGCAAAGTCTGAAATGCACTCATAACTTCACAATCTGCGTAAGATATTTGCGGTTTTTTGAGCTTCCCGCTTCGGAAACGATACTACGGTACAGGTGAACATTTTGTTAGAGGAGTCGTTCCATTGGCGACAATACTCATCATGACCGACGCCAGTCCGCCAAAACACGTGTGATGGGACGAGATAACACCTGAACAGGATTAAACCATAACAATCGGCGTGTTTACGTTCATATTTTCCTCGCCCGCCTTAATTGACCTTGAACTCTCCTCGAATTACGCGAGGAACTGCGCAAGCGTCGGCCATGATGATTATTGCCGACGATGGAGCGACTCCTCTAACAAATAGTTCACCTGTGCAGTAGTATCGTTTTTGAAGCGGGAAGCTCAAAATAACGCAAATTTCTTACGCAGATTGTGAATTTATGAGTGCATTTCAGACTTTGCCGATGCGCTCATCGTGATTTTTGAGGCATTATCTATAGGAAACAACTCTTCATTCTGCTCTAGCAAAAGTTTGCAACAGGCCCATTGCAACGTTTCAATTACTGAGATATTTGGTCCTAGAGTCCGGTCTCCGTAATGTATTCCTCTTCGGTGATCGGGACGATTGTCACGTCGCGTTACATAGGTGGAGGAAAAAGTAAGAGGTGCTGTAAGGAATGAGATGTGTCCTGACGTCCGGCCTGGAGATCGCGGTTTCTTTGGATGGTTCAGCGCCAAGAACGGATCCCTCTGCTCGGAGGTATCTGTTTCCTATGTTGCCAAGGGCCACGCTAAGATGACGCTTTCCAATAGAATAACAAGATAATATTGTTTCCCTGATCTGTTTCCATTACCCTTTTTTTTCCTTTTTTGAATTAAATTCAGCCATTAATCGACACGAATTGACTGGCTGTGCGAAAAATATCGCGCGCAAGTAAGTATCCGATATTCACAAAGATTCACAGTCAGTTCTAATGCTCCTCGAGCGATTTTCTCGAGTCTCTAACGGTCAAATTGCATATCCTGCGAAATTGAAGGAATTAAGAGCGACGCCAGTTACGCAGTCCACGTTACTAACTGTTGCAATGAATAGTAGTTCCTTCCTTCCATCGGGTATGAAATTTGAGCACCGGGGAGTTAAAGTAGTTGCTCGGTATAAAAGCGTATTCAGAGCAACGGCGCAAAGACCCCTAAAAATTATGGCCTTCGTTAGACGAAGTCGAGGTTCGCTTTGACCACTGAGTTCTAATACTTCGACATTGGTCTCTAATTATTGTAAATTTGAATGATGGACGATCTAAATAGATTTTTTTTCGAACGGAGACAGACATAGAGAGAAATTCGCTCGTTCCTTTACGAAGTGGTTTCTAAAAATCCCTTGGACGTTTTTACGCTAATTCCGTCTTACTTGTATTTATGTAAAATGTAGGGTAAAATAATGCAACGCTGTGATACTTTTATTGTGTTCCCGACTATGACACGATGACCTCCGTTTGCGCGTGTAGGTTCGTTCTCAAAAGTGTGACTCCGCTTCTAAACCCGTTTCTTACGCATTCTAATGATTGTCTACTTATGCGCCCATGCGATGAACATTAATTTTATTGCAATGATCTCTACTTGGCGGCTTTGAAGTTTACCAACATTCCGAACCGGCATTGTCAAATCTTCCGAGAAAAATTTGAATCTTTTTCTGTTGTTAGGTACTGGATGGTTTCTTTCTGCAAGTCCGATTAACTTGATAAACATCGACATTTCCGGTCGATCAATTCTGATTATTTACGACATTAATTTCTAACGGAACGTTATGAATGGTTCCTGCGCGTTCTGTAGGTAAATGGAATGTTTTTGGGCAGTTCCATAAACCTATCTCTGTGTGGACAAGGCCCTCCATTTATAAGAAATGAACGGAAAAATTATGAAAGAACAAACATAAATGTGGTTTAATAATTTTAACTTCCGCCGCCGCGCCGCGCTGACCGCACTGTGTTTTGCGCAATGCGTGAAGTATTTCTACAGTCTTGTGGGCGCTATGCGTTTCACGTCGACCGCTGCTGAAGCTGACCGCACTGTTTTTGACGCAATGCGTGAAGTATTCCTACAGTCTTGTAGGCGCTATGCGTTTCACGTCAACCGCTGCTGAAGCTGACCGCACTGTTTTTGACGCAATGCGTGAAGTATTCCTACAGTCTTGAAGGCGCTTTGCGTTTCACGTCGAGCGGTGTTGAACGCACAGTGTTTGGCGCAATGCGAAATTACTGTACTCTCAGGAAATGAGAGATTTTGTCACCTTTTCTCGTTTGTATTTTTTTCTGAATCTGATTTGCTTTATACCTTCACTTAAAAAAATCGCAAAATTTACCGCCATGGGCCGCGACCCATGTGGCCACCGGGCCACCCCCTTAATCCGGCCCTGTTTGCGAGGGGGAATTTAGCAACCTTGAAATATAGTTACGGCTTCTTGTGAGAGAAACGACGAAATGCGGAACTTCCTGGAGAACGAATTGTAACTTTTAAAAGGAGAAAAGTTTCTGATTGGTTAAGGCGTTTGGACATTGTTTTCCAGTTTCACGATGACTCGCATGTAATAGCGCTGTTTCCCGCATTTCCGCAGTTTTGCAAGTAGTTGCAGATGGTCGCGGATTTCCACAATCAACGACAGATATCTGTTGTCTTACGGAAATTATTGATGGGCATTAATGGGTAGAGGAAAGCCCGGTATGCAGTAGAACGGGAGTACGTTCGGCTTTTTCGAGGGTATAATAGGCGAATTTCCGCGATCAAAAATGATAGACAAACAACCGGTGTTGATCCAAAACGAAAGTTCCCCCGAAGGAAATCCCGATCTATTAGCTAATGCGACCTGCTGCAATTCTGAAGGGACACTCAGTAATATGTGTACTGCATCAAAAAGCCCATTTTATTAAAACATTGGTTAGGTGAACATTGAACCGAACTTAGCATTTTTTTATTTCGATTTCGGTAGGATCTGCGTTTCAACAGATTGAAAATTAACAAAATCAATGAATTGGCGCCCAGTATTTTGCCTAAACTTCAAGGCACCCATGCCTGACAAAAATTTTGACAAAGGAAGCACCAGTTTCCTGATACTTTCTTGAAACAACATACTTTGTTTTCAGCATCCTAAATTTGAATTCGAAAGTAACTTAGAAGAATTGATTCATACAGATTCCCTCAAGAAGTTAAAGGCAAATAAAAATTCAAGATAGTACTAAAAACTATTACAAATGCAAAATTCAAACGACGTAAGACCATTCTGTAATACACCAGTGTGCTGCAAAATACACATCTCGTTTATTAACAGTTTTACGGCTCATTTCACGAATCCTGACCCTATAAAATCGAGATTAAAATCCGTAAATGGCAACGCATCAGATGCAGCCGCAATGACCTAATCGCATGCTTCACACTTTCCACTGTGCAGCAAAGAGAGGCCCTCAACCTGTCTACTGTAGGTAGAAGTAGAATTACAATTCATCCCTCCTTGAAGATCCGTAATACCCAGACTGAAATTTTTGAGTCGTTGAAGAATTCCTATTTTGGCGTAAAAATTTAGTTTCAATGCAAAATTATTACAACAACGCATTGAAATTCCCTCCAGTTATTATGATTTGAAGCTGACTTACAGTCTTCATACGGTATGCGCGAATACTGGGTACTTTACCTCGTTTCGATGGGCAAAGCTGACTCTACTCTTTCAGCGTTGTGTATTTGAATGGGAGACTTCACAAATGTTTTTTTTTAAATCCATGATTGAAACGCAACGAGTCATTGCACTCTCAATTGCTTTCGTGAAATTACCTACATGCATTTACTTGGAACAGATGAGTGAAATATGTACAGAAGAAAATTGAGCATGCTGAAGGATGGAATATTGTTGATGTGGAAACTTACTGAGTTGGTGATGAGGATTGTCTATGATGCGAATTTGCCGATCAGGATGAATGGGCTCGCCAGCTGGTCCTCCGATAGCGTCTGGAGTCAACTGTAGCCGGGCTAAGATTTCTTCCTCTACTGACCGAGGAAAGTAGATTGGGAGCAAGACTTCGTAAATATTAGTATCAACAGATTCAGTGACTATTACTACTGTTTTAAGGACTATTCGTCCACATTCTTCTTGTCTCTCAAGAAAGCGTCTGATGGTTCCTGAAAAAAGAAATTATATCTGTTAATCGTTTTTAAGGATTGTTATTCCCTTTTCACTTAATAAACTGTTGATAAAAGTCCTCCTTGAAACTCAATGTATTCATTCATACATTCATACATTCTGTAAGAGTAACTTGAGGGCACTGGTAGAACTAGGTTTGAGAGAGGTACTTCTTGGTTGTGATGTTTCAGAATCTTGATTGCGATTTAAGTCTTAAAGAAAAATCTGATGAGTAATTTTTCTGATATTTTTGTACAATCATGAAGAATATTTAGTTAAAATTTCAATGAAGTGTTTGCATTTATTTCCCTTGTAATGAGTGAAATATTAGCAAAGACTCTGCGACATTGTACCCAGCGCCTCAGTTACAGTATGGTATATTTCAACTATCAAACTTTTATATCACACATTCTTGTTCTCTCATATAGAAATTGAGCCGTTTTTCATAGATTCATCTAAGATATTCTTTTGATAGAGATCGGAAAATAGATATAAGAAGGCACAGTTTCTTCCAAAAATAGGGAGAAGTCCTTGGAAAAGAGAGGAAACATTCACGCAAAAATGGAGATTCTTTATTTAAAGAGTGTCCCTTTCTCTTCCCCTCTCCATATTTTTCCAAACGATATGCTGTATACAAGCAATTCAATTTTTTCTTTTTTAAACTTAAATGCCAAATATCTTCATACCAAATCTATATAATTATTCAAGGTCATTAAAAAGATCTATTCTATCCACCATGAGAGATTTAGAAAAGCGAAAAACTGCTAATTTACTACACAATGCAGAGGTACACTGAAAAAATACAAATAAATAGAAAAAACCTCCTTACGATATACGTTGTTTCATTACAGAAATAGATGAAAGATCAAAAGTTATGCACATATCCTCAGAAATAGAAATCACTAAAAATTACATGCTGACTTCAACTTTTTCAAGCAGTTTCATTTTCTCTCCATGCAGTTACAAAAGCTACAGGTCTTATAAATGCTGTAATACGAATGTGAAGTTTTTTTTTTTAAATTTAGCAGAAATGAATCAAAAGTTTTTAGACTTACGTAAAGCTATGTGGGCTCCTTCGTCAGGAGGAAAATTTAAACGAACAGAATTTATGGGACTAATAGCGATTGAAGAGAAATTCATATCATATGCTTTCTGTAAAACATTTCTGAAAACAAAAATAGAAAATAAAATGGACTCTCAGGATTAGGGTCATTCAGAGACATGCTTGAACTGAAATATTAAAGGTGCGAAAATCATTCAGGGCATGATTATTTGTACTTTCACAGTCTAACACTTTGGCTGCACTGTAATTTTTGCATGGTGTGGCTGATGAGAATGATTATTTCTTAGCGCATACACAGTTTTTTGGATTCTAATGTAGCCCATAAGGGCTGCAAGAGGACAGGAGACTATGGCAGTTTGGTGACGCAGGGCGCCAGTGAGCGTTGTGAAAGCAGCTTAAATGTATGTAGAGAGCGACACATATTTACAGTTCCCAATTTGTATTTCATGGCAGTGCATATTGTCGGACAGCATTGCAACTTTCAGTGATGGAGAATAATCAAGTTAGAGTGTACTGTCCCAGCTGGACTCATACAGCTGCTGATTGCAGCCAAAAATCAACGAATACTTCTTGCTTATCCATGCTTCTCGCTCATGTTGACGCATCCATCTGTGAGGAAATTCTTGATATTCATTGCCTCACGGTTATGGGACCATGGGAGAGTACAACACAAGTGTTTTTAGAGTATAGAATCAGAGCAGCTAGAGAGGCAATTGTAATTTTCTGACATGAGATTGCATACTATCACTTCTCTCAAAGAGGCTTGATTTCGCATGGAGCGGAGAACAGAATCAACCATGGTAAAGGGGTAGAGCGGACACAAATATATGAGTCAGGTTGGTGTAGCTCATAGTTTGAAATTACTTGCCTCAGTGACGATCTCTTACCGGCTTGTGAGGGCTGATATTTACATAGATGGCTTCAGTGAAAAGTTCCGAGTACGTGTCAGTTGTGCTCAGGACGATGGAGAGCACACCCTTTTTATTATTAGTTACTACTTTTAGAACTAATTTTTTAATTATTTTTTTACCACTACTTAGCCCGCATGAGGCAGCATGCTTAAAATCTTAAAGTACAATGCCGGGCCATATGGGGCAACCTCTCAGCCAAAGTGTTAAGGAAGAAGAAAATTTCTCGTAGTCTTGGTTCTCTGATGAATACATTACTTTCTCTGTTAACTCACTGAAATATGGAAATTTCTGTAGAATATTAAGTCACAAGGACATAACACAGTGCAAAATGCTAAATCCTCTAAACTCTTCATACTGCTAGTTCATTCGAGCAAATTCCTTCCACAGTAAAGGAAGCACTAATGCACTCACCTATAACACAAATGTAGAGTGCTTTGAGCGGCTGATTGATAACGAATATTATAAGTAGGACCAACAGTATGAATTATGGCTCTTGCGGGAAGATTATGGCCTGATGTTAGAATCACCTCCCCAGGATGGCACACTGAAAGAAAAAAAGTAAAAAGAATCAATGAATTTTAAGAAGTTTTAATTGAATCAACAGCAGAACTTTGTGAAGCGGTAAATTTGAAATTTTATATTTATCGTAGAGTAGTCACGTGAATAAAAAAATCAACTAACATTAAGAAAAATTGAAAGAAAATGTTAAGTACAACACTTAACATAGAAAATGTTTGGGATTGAAATAAAAAATGAATATTGTCTGTTTAACATACCAGCATTATTTAATTCTTCACGTAATCCAAAACCTGCTTTACCAAGAAGTCTGTTGCTCATTGACGACCACACCGTCATTGATTCACATGCTGAATGCACAATTGCATCCACTTGAAGTGTTGTTATATCACCTTCCCTGTTAGGAGGAACAAAAAGTAGTCCTATATTAGACATTTATTTCCCCTTCTTCATTATATGTAATTGGTCTCTACCGAATTCTGACTTAAATTTGACAAAAGAAAGGTGCTTTTTAAAAGGTTGGTGAGTAAAAGCAAGGATGCCTTGCTTACCCAGCAACGGACCACTACACAAGGTACTAATTAAATCATTCTGATACATGTTTCCTCTTCAGAATTTCATGTAGAACTTGATTCAGGAAACAAAAATTGCTTAAATTACCTCCAGAGTAAGATTGTAACATTTCTAGTTCATACCTTTTGGTGCCTTTTGAACCCCCCTCCCCCTGGACGGCAGGGGAGGAAGGAGGGCTCCTATCGAAATTGCCTTCATTTAAGATGCATTTTGAGGCCACCACACTACAGAGTTTGTGGATTTCCTGCATCATATAGCCAGATTTTAGCCTGGGTTCTTCTATGCGACTTTAAAATTAATTGAAAGAAATTTTTTTATTCATAGGTACCTACTTAGATAGGCAAACCTTTTAAAGTTCTCACCATAATGAGAAAAAAAATACATTGAAGATTAACTTATTTTGAAGTAGGAACCCTGGGTCACCCCCTCCCCCCTAAATCTGAAACTAGCAAGCTTAGGCTAGATGATCCACACTTTCCTTTGCTTTAAATACTTCTGATAATTAAGAAAATTGGATTTTCAGGAATTAATTTCATCACATGAAATTTAAAGACCGAACTAGATACCAGAGCCTTAATTCAAATATTTTACAAAAAGGTCGGTGTGATTTCCATTATCAGAATTTTTTACTAGATAAAATAAGAACATACCAAAAAATTATTCTATCATTAATGTCTGGATTGTGAGGAAACGGACTAGTATCTAAGGGTTTAGCAGAGTAGGCAGTATGTTGTTGGGATGGAACTGTGCTGCTCCAGGGCTTCAGGCTTGTCAGTGAAATTATGCCTTCCATTACCATTTTCAAGAACAGAACTGAAACAAACCACAACATTAATTTAAGTTAGGAAGGAACAAGCGCTCATCTTCAATGAGACTTCCACAGACCAATTAGGTAAGCCCCTCTTTACTCCTTTCTTCTACAAAGTATTCCCTTATTCTGTAGAAACAACTGACAGTGATTGTTAGTTTGCACAAAGTATGATTATGTAAGATTACTTCTACGATGCCTGCAGATTATCTTGTGAGGTATAAAAAAGAATGTTTGTACAGATAACTTATTGCCAATACGGGTGCAGATAACACCCTGATGTCAGACATTCAGGGTTGAGACATTATTTTGTCCTTTCTGCCCAAAAACAATTCATAGGAAATTGGAGAGAGAAATAGCAAAAGGCAGAGGGTGTAGAGGAATTATAACAAATAATGTTATGATTAAGGTCAGATCATTCACACCCCCACAAAAGAATTACTGTAGAAATATATTGCATATCACCTGGATTTAGAATTGATAGTGTTACTCTGTGCTACTAAGGTATTAGAGAGACAATTTTTAAGGGCTATCAAAACTAGATCACACGAGTAATTTAGGAAAATTGAGAAAAAACAATCGTTACAACCTAAATATTTGAAGTGTTGATTTGCACAGCCCCAAACTTACCTTGGGTTTGACTGGTGTTGACACAGCTTACAACTAAAAGCTCTCGTAATACCGAGAGAGCTTATCTTTGCAAATAAGCCAGAGGAGAATAACACTCAAATTTTATGTTTTACATCTGAAAACCACCAGAGATTTTTAAAAAGACAAAAAACTTAAAACACACTGTTTACAAAATTTATGAGCCAGTCGATATTATCAGCTTATCAGCTGAGCGAGTGCGCTAGTAGTTCATTCCCATTCCATTTCAAAGAGGATGAGGAAAGGTAACAGGGAACCAGCAAAATGAAACCCCAACGGAAAGGGGAATAGGGGATAATGAACCGGAAATTTTGCTACCCCCTCAATGGCTCAAAACAGCGGGAAATTCAATTTTACGATGCTCGAGAGTAAGTATTCATTATCATAACCTGTTTTTTTTTTTTTCGTAGGTCGTTTGTGTGATTAGAAATGAATGGACTAAATTAGCACTAGTGAACTAATTACTGCCTCACTTTACAAACAACCTACGTGCCAATATAGTTTCCGTATGCAGATAGGTGCATCTGTGGATGAGTAAGAGATGGTATAGTTTTCCTTGTTGCATAATGTAATCCGAGGTACCCTGTGATCAAAGGTGAATGAATGTGGAGACTTTCATGATAAGGAACTTACTTTTGAAAAATAAAAATCTTACCTCTCATTGTGTTGAAGGAGGAAAATGCCAAGTCTTCATACATTGAACCTACAAAACTTGTAGTATTTAAGCTAATGTACTTAGTAAAAGTCAATGAAGTCTCCTTGGTACTTTACACATCAACAGCTAAATTAAATAAAAAAATCCGCAACTTTATTGCCACAATTTAAAATCTCTGATCATGTTCTATTTGGACAGAGTTCATCAGAAAGGAACCAACCCACATTGAGTTGAAACTGAGTAAAAGAGGTTTGAAGTTTTATTCTTCCATAAAGCTCAATGTAGAAAATAAACTTCAATCCCTCTTTTCCCTCACCAATTTCTGTTTTTTCGACTTTCAGTTTTTGGCAGGATGAAATATATGGATAGTGGAACTCGAAAACATTCTTAACTCAATTTTTTCGAAAATGTGGGTTGGTTCCATTCTGATAAACTCGGTTCATTTCATGAAAGAAAAATTAAAATTCATATAAAAATATTATTGAAAGCTTTCATCAAATGTCATTGACAACTTTGTTGCTACTCACACTTACAAAAAAGATTATTGCTCTTCATGTATGTGTGGTAGCGAAAGTTAATCAAGAAGCATGTTGCAGTGTGGATAACATATCAGCAAGGATGCCAAAATTTCTTAGTCCTCCCATTGTTTGAATGAATCTCTTCATTTTAAAAACTGTTTTTTCCTTAAAACATATTTAAGTCACCTATGACCTTTTTTCACTCTTTCCCTGCAAACTGCGGCAATTTTGAAAAAAAAAAAACATGACATTTTCCTGTTGTTGGTAGCCGGTTTTCCCCTTTTCAGGATCCCTTGGTAGCACCCCATTTTCAAAACCCATTTTCGTGATCTTCCCATTTTAGCAAGCTAGCAGATGCAATCTGCTGATCAAGAAGTTTCCGCACTCCTATGAGACAAATTTTTTATTAATTCTTTTTTGGGTAGAAAAAGTTCGAAAAAGATTAAAAAGACTTATTTGATTCGGACAATACAATTTATTCAGTACAGTGTATCTGCATCATATAAAAGTACAAAGATATTTAATTTAGACAAAGTGAAAATTAATAGCTTTGATAAGGTAAGTTTCAGCATTAATAAAGTGCCTGTAAAGGTAAGTCAAAAGTGGGGAAATATACCTTTTTCTTAAGGCAACTTTAGTTCCTCCTAATGAAATTATCTAAGTTTCACAAGAGTAGGTATTGTGTAAGTAGATTTTAAGTAATGAATTTGCCAGAATCAGTTGAGGCATCTAAAAACATAGACTACAAATAAATGAGTGATAATAATAATACATAATTGCGTTACAAGGTGATTTTGATGGTAGTGATGCATGCTTACTTGGCAGTTTTAAAAAAGTATATATACCTGATGTAAACACCTCTTACTTTGTTTTAGTAAAATGCAGTTTAAGATGGCAGTAAAAAAAGAACAGAATTCAATAAAGTACCAAAAAATGTAAGTGTCTACATATTTTTGGAAATATTGTGCAAGAAACCAAGCCTTAAAAGGATTGTAGTGACCAAGAATTATATTTTCCTACAGAGAAAATCTGAGTCGAAAAATATTTTAAAGATTGACTTGAAAATGAGATAAAAACATAATTTACAAAATTTACGTACAAAAAAATGTACAAAAATGTACAAATTTACAAGAGAAAAAGTGGCAAAGAGATACAGATTACAGCACTTTCCAACATTTCAGATTATTTGACAAGGTATAAAAAACGATACCTTTTTCATGCGGATTGACAAATTATGTTTGCAAGTTCAAAAAAGGTCATGTGAAACATAACACAAAAGAAAACGTAGCACACATGAGAAATCTGATGCAAAAAGCCCCAAAATAGAAGCTAATTCTCATTCATTTGAACAGTTTTTGCATTAATTCTGAAGTGAGGATAAGAATACTTTCACTCAGTTCCTGACAACCTGAAATCGGAGAGGACACAAAAGAAAGTGCATCAAAATACTTGACCAGGCAATAATACTACTCCTGGATGCATGATTAAGTACAAAGTTATCAATAACGAGTATTATTATAATACAAAATAGGGCCAAGATGGCTATTGGAAAAGATGCGCTGATTTTGCAGGGCCAAGAAGATCTAGGTTTCTGACGTATTAAGGATGGAAAAATGTACAGAGCTAAAACGTGATCAGTAGAGATGCTAGAGGAAAAAATGCCATATCATAAGAGAGTTTTTTAACATCTGAGCTTGAAATTTGGCAGTTCAAATGGACCACTAGACAAGATACGAATTTAAGCATGCTGATTAATGATCCCTCTTAAATTCACAAGATTTACACAAGGAAAATTAAAGAAATTAACTTCCAACCAAAATATGAATGTTCTTACGAAGCACTGGTTATGACAAAGTCTAAATTCCCGCTCACATGAAAAACAATAGTCTACTTGAATAAAATTGCGCTATAGAACGGATTTGGCAGGCTTCTCAACAAGCATGATTCCTTCCCCACCCTGTCTTCTTTGAAATGTAATCAACGTGTAACAGCTGCACCGAAGCACAGAAAGTGAGATTGGGCATACATTGATATCACAGAGATTGTTTCAGTGACGTTCAGTGTGCGATTTAAGTCAAGTAGATTATAGGCTTTTTATGAGCCGGAAGTTTGAATTTATGCATCGAAAAACGTGAATATATTTTATTACAAGTTACTTGCAGTAATGTTTGTCATACAAATCACGTTCCAAGTGAAATTTTCACTGGATGACATATTATAGTGCACCTTGTTTAGTGGTCCATTGCATTTTGATCAACATTTTTCAAAATTGCTTACATATTTGTGAATATAATATATATTTCTAATCTAAACACTAGAGAATAATTTGAGTGTATAACACTTCTCAGAGAACAGTAGAAGTTTTCTTAGTGCATTGAATACTGGAGTTTGCTTATTACAAAATAAATCACCGTCATTACAAATTCACCCCTGTTTTGTCCTGTTTTTGGAAGTATTCAATTTTTATTTAAGGGGGGTATGAAAAAGATAAACAAGTTTTTTCTTAAAACAGTGCTTGGGGACAAAGTTTTAGCCCTGTACTATGTCTACATCCTACTTCATTTAGTTTACAACCCAGGGAAGGGATAACATTTTCAGCGTATGATTGATAAAACCTTACACACTTTAAAACTATAACTAAAAAAAATTAACAGGATTGTTTGATATTTTTACTAATGAAGGAACATTCGGGAATCACATGAAACATAAAGAGGGAAATAGATAAATAACATATGTGTGCTGAAGAAACTCAAACACATCTAGAATTAGCTAGCAATTCGAATACAAAAAAATTAAATATGTTTGTATAAAAGTATTTCAAAAGAGTTAGTGCAAGATATAAAAATTTTCAGGATGATATTGCAGAAAAGTAAAAAAATCTGATGATGACATTCCTGAAATGAACAATACTGTGGTTGAACATGTTCGATGAGAGTTACACCATCAAAGTAGTGACAATTTTCAACAACTTTACACCTTATTTTTTCATGAAACTTCTAATTAGAGCATCTGCGGTCACATCTTAAAAGTAATAAATACTATGAGTCATTGCAAGTGCAAAAACTAACTTGGATGCATTTTAAAGAAAAATATGAGGGTGCATATTGGAGAAATCATCAAGGATTTCCCCGTACATCACCGATAGTTAACAAAAATTCAACAATGGGAAGGACAATAGCAACCATTAAAGACAATATTGCAGTGATAAGAGAGAATGTTGGATGATTTATTGGACATCTTCTCTGGTTTAATAATTTACTCAGTTAGTATAAATAGTACAGTCGAACCTCGGTTATCTGGTGCTCAGTTATCCATGGCTTGGTTATCTGGTGCTTAGTTATTCAGCGGAGATTCAACAGTCATTTCAAAGATTTTTTTTTTATCCTAAGATAAGTTTTTACTGGTTTTTTTTCAATGTTCTTAGTGCACACTATAGATTTTCAACTGTCAAGCAGTTCCAGCATCCAGTGCAGGTTTCCACCACAAATTGCCGCAAAAATGAGGTTTGGCTGTACTATTAACATTGAATTCATTAATTATTGAAAATCCTAAAAGAAAATACACAAGCGTGTGGAAAACAGTAAACTGCATTAAAATAAATGATTGCACAGATGTTCATAGATTGCCAAAAAAATTGCACAGCCAAAGCATTTCAGAACTCTGGCAAGAAAAATTTTCACAGAATTATATATGTACATACAAACATACAATAATTACAAAATAATAACCCAAGAATAAAAAGTCGCAGACGTTACTTGTTTGTCCACAGAGAAGTAGAGACTTATAAATTTTTCTACAAGATCACTTGTGGGTCTTTTTGAAATGAATACTTAAAAAGTAACACTAAAATTTGATTCTCAGAATAAAACTGAATAGTACGTAGTAAAAAGAATGTTCTTGTAATACATTCATAACATTTTCATGAAAGAGAAAATTAGTTAAAGAACAAGTAGACTGAATTAATATGCATGGGAGCAATAAAATAGAAAACACAAAGATGATTTTGTAAAAATCAAAGCATCCCAATAAAAACATTCAATTAAGTCTTAGATTCACGCCTTTCATGCGAAACTGTTTGTCTCATATATGTAATTGTTGTTCAATAAAAATTTTCCTGTAAAATTTTTTGCACCTTCTCTGTTTGTCTTCTGAATGAAAAAAAAATTAAGTTGGCAAAATGAAACGTCTCCGAAAAGCCGCAAGGCTCTTCTCCACGCACAAACAGGGGCTCTCAAACCGACACCAATTATTTAATTTCTCGGGCAATTATGCACAAAATTCCTTGGAAATTTCAAGGTCTGATCTATGATGCATCCCAAACAGATTGGTTATCTTCAAAGATCGTCAACAGTCAACAATTACAGCCTCCAGTTTGTACACGGAGAAGAGACATTATTATAACACTCAAAGACATCAGATAAAATTGATTATTCTGGGACAAAACAGAAGGAAAGGAAAAAACAAGAAACCATTTTGAAGACAGGAGTCAAAAAATTGTAGAATATTGTGGATAGAATTTAAAAGGAGACTTAACTAAGAGAAGCACAGATTAGAAACTCACAAAACCAGTTTCTCATTAATAACCAGACATTAAGTACCTCTTAACAATCCACTGAATTGAGGGGAAGGGGCAAAATTAAATGAATGAATAACATGAAAGAACAAAAATACGACAATGCAGAGTCAATAATTCAACTACAAAAATTCACAACCTGGCATCTAAGCTTTTGGAATGGTAGAAGTCATAGAAGAGAGATTTAGAACCCTTTCAAAGAAGAATGTTTTTAAGGATTTCAAAAATGGATGCAACATGATCATGATTTCGTTGCATCAAATTAATTTTTTGAGCAGCAGTACAAAAATTCAGTGCATCATGGTGAAATCAAAGCATACTGATTTCTAAAACTAAATACATAAATGAAAGATGGCACTTTTACTATTTCCTGAATTTCCTGCAGGGATGACGTGATCAAAATTTAAAAAAACCCTGATGCCAATTTTAAGATTTAAATTAATGACAGCTGGTAACACTATCTGTCATACTTCTTAGAAAGGGCTGCAAAGGGCAGTGAATTTAATTATCATGTTTACACAAAAAAGATCACAAGAAATTAAACTTATGGGCACGAAGCTTCTCTATGATTGCTATATGACAGTCTCTGAATCAACAGCACCGTGTAAGTGATATGCTGGAGGACCTCCTTGCATACCTTGCATATAGGACCTTCGATATGAGTTTGCGACTGGGACTTGGCCAGTTGCTTGACCAGAATAGGAGAACGGACGTGTGCCATGATAGTTGGAATAACTTGAGCGGGCCGATGGAGGCCTTTCTACAGGATAAATTGGGTTAGTGTGACCTCTGGAGGCAACATCTAACCTCTCTGATGACAGCAGCAGCTCTGACTGAGATGATGTGTAACGAGGATCGAAACCTGGATTGTTCATCAACTGTCTTCCAGATTCATTAGAAGTTGAGGAATCATTCAAAACTGAAAATAGGTAAAGAAAAATTATTAGCATTGGAATGATGATAAAATTTAACATTGCATAGATCAGAGCAATTGAGAGATCTAACAGAGAATATCAGCTATGGTCATTTTTCTGATCAATTATTTTTCTATGGATAAAATTTTGACCAGCAAAAAAATGATCGGAAATCAAAAATGAATGTTCAATATACAAAACTATCGAGGTAAAGAAGGCAATCTCTGCATTCTTATGCAGAGATCTGAATCCTTATCATTGCTGGAACTTGGCAGTGTAAGTGACATCACTAATGTGCGTTGGAAAAACAGTGTTCTACTCGGAGGCTTAAAAGGCAGTTTCATTCTTCCAAAAAATAATACTGATCAAACTTTTTGTTTTATAAAATTCAGATATTAACTGAAAGCTGATTAAGAGTAGTATAAAAATCAAAGGGCAAATTTTTAAAATGGCTAGTAGGAAATACATGATGGCTTATTAACAATGGATGGTGTTAGATAAAATGTCTTCTGGAACTTTTATCAGAATCAATAATACTAATTTGTCAGATCTGATCCTTTAGAAAGGATAGAACAATGTATCTTATAAAATAAAGAAAAAATTGGATTGAATGAATTTGACAGGAAAAGATAAAATTTTGATCATTTTCAAAATGATTGGAAAACATTATTTTCAGAAAAATCATGACAAGTGCATCTTTGAAGTTTTGGTAACTAATTTTCCTCCGTTTCATTAAATGCATTGCACCTGTAAAAAATGTTACGTAGGATGGGGGAAAAAAACAACAGCATTTTGTTCAGAGTAACTGGAAACATCCTGGAGCAAACGCCTACAATGCTTCACCAAACATCTTAAGAGTGAAATCTATCCTCTCTCATTTAAAACTATTCAGATGGTAAAAAAGGAATCAATTTCCAACTCCGATAACTCCCTGTGCCTAGAATCTCTGGTCTCTCAACATCGTTTTCCCTTCTCTCAGTCTTGGAAATATCAATCCTGCAATTTTCCCTTTTCAGAACAAAAGAGAACATCATCCGAGTTCTTTTGACACATTACCTTAAAAATTAAGGGCAATTAGAAGAGATGCTCACCATGATTCAACTGTTGGTGATGGTCTATCAGTCGCGTGACTGGATTTTGATGGTGAGGGCGATGTCGGCGAGAGGACCTAGTTCTATCATGTTGCCTACGCAGATGGGGAGGTCGTGGCAACGTACCCGAGTGGTATGGCATTGAGCCTCGGGAATGCACACTCCTCCTTTTCACTCTACGGGGAGTCATGGGCCTGCTACCATGATTATCCGCTCTATTATCACCTTCTCCATCTGTAAAATAAAGTAGTTTTAGAAATATCAACTGACACTCATAGAAAAAATTAAAAACTTCCGGAGTCTTTTCCTTTTTTCTTGTGCCCAAACTGTAATTGCATCTTGGGAAAGATAAAATAGAGTTTTGACTGTGGCAATTATTTGAATGCAACTTTTCAGACACTGTGATTGAAATCTTCTGGAAATTTTCTTTACTTGTTTAAAAATATTTATTAGTTTTCCTCGGAGAAAATAAAATATTTACAGAGATATTGAAACAATGTAATTGAGATTTACACTTTCTGCATTTAGCCATTAATACGTGACTCCTTTAAAATATAATTATAATTGAGAATAAGGAGTTATCATACAAGGAATTAAACCCAATGTTCAAACGTGCGACAGCAGATCTTACTAGACAAGCTTACCTTCTGTGGGACTATCTCCACTGTATTCATCTGTGGTATCTTGACGTCTACTATATTCAATTGAATAGAGGGGAGGTGGCCCATTTGCTTTCTTGTTCTTACTAATGTGTGCTGGAAGAAAATAACAGGAAAAGAAACGTAAATAAAAATCACTTATAAAATCTTGATTGACAAAAAAAAATACCTTCCAAAACACATCCTGCAACAATTATGCTCACTATTTCTACAAATCCTCCTGCTCATAAAATTGGAGACACGACTCAGAGGATTTTCATACCTTCTTAAGTTTTGAGATTCACCAATGAATCAGCTGTAAAAAAGTAAGGATACGAGAGCATTTATGCCAGTTTTAAGTTGTCACTGCTACATTTTACTCACAAACATTTCATTTTAACAAGAGAACAAGTCTTTCTGTATAAATAAGGCATAATCATTTTTATTTACGCCAGAGACAGCCAATAATTAAGGCACCTGGAAGCCTATTAAGCAACCTTGATCAATAAATTGTCACCTACCAGCCAAAGTACCGCAAGCGCCAATTGAACGCAAATCTCTGTGAGACAAATTGAAAAAGGATTAAGTTACGATGGCTATTACAAACACAACAGAGACTTGAAATTTTGAATACATGTTCGAAATCACTCTTATCATCTAGTTCAGTTAAAATTAGAGGAGAGAGGTCAAGTTAAGTCTCCATTTCGGCACCTGTGATACTCTGTTTTAAGACCTCATGAGTCATGACACTTGTGATAAACTTTTTACAATTGATGTTTTTCAAAAAGTTAAAAATTATAATTTTTGATGACTGAATTGACATTTTTAAACTAGAAAAGTTCTAAACCCCGAAGTCACTCTATAATCCAATTTTTCAACAATGGCGCTTGTGATACTTGTGCAGAAAGATGACAGAATGTGACTGGATCTGTGAGAAGGGAGCGTATCTTCCGGGACAAAAGTTTCTTTGACTTTTTGCAAACACTTGAACCATGTTTTTCTAAAACCTAAAAATTATGGTCTTGGAATTTTAAGACTAATATTTCCTTAAAAGCTAGAGAATTTAGGATCAGGATTGCGCCAAGATTTTCTACTTCTACACATTTCGACGGTGAAAGTCGGCAATCACATAACTCGTTTGCGGTGTCTGAAAATCTCCGCCTCTACGTCATTTTTTTAAAGGAGAACAAATTGATATTATTTCTTGAAGTTTTTGCAGAATTTTCTTTGCATTGAGAAGAAAAATTATGACAGTTTTAAAGAATTGCCGTTGAGTATTTTTCCATTTAAAAAATAAAGTATGACAGGAAGTCTGCGACGTCGCAAACCGAGTTATGTGATTGCCGACTTTCACCGTCGATTTGCAAAAATTTCAGGAAAATAAGGTCCCTTATCTCAGATTCAATGACAAATATTACTGTATTTTCTAATGACAGTTTTAATTTTACCATTCATGTCATTCTAAAAACTGGATCATAATGAAGTTTAAGAATCATCATGCAGGTAAGACTTACAAGGGGAGCTTCCCAAGTGTAACCGGAATTTCGAGTTGAAATTTCGCATGAAGATACTAGAGATGATTTTAGGGATGCCGTATTTTTTCGTTTTTTCGAATGGGGTCGGGAAAGTCCTCAAAAAAAGGGCTAAAGATGCGGAAAAAACGCGTGTGCTAGCGGCACAAGGTAAACGTAGGTGATAGAGGCTCTGCATCCTTATCAGTACCGCATGGCCAAACGGTAGCGCGCTCGCCTCGCAGGCGGGAGGTCCTTGGATCGGATCCTGATTACAGTTGGTAATTTTATTTTACTTTATGCTTGCTCATTTTTCACTTACTTTATTTTGCACCATTCGCTCCGCAAACCGACTTACGAGGTAGAACACGTAGTGACTGAAGATTTTTTACATATGCTGATAAAAACTCGAAGTTTCTCTTGGATTGAAACGTTATATATAATTGAATAGGTAAACAAAACACCCTATAACTCACCAAATTTCGTTGCCTAGCTGAATTTCCGGAGTATCAGTCGAATCTGTAACTGTATGTGAATGATACTCCGGAAATTCAGTTTGGCAACGAAATTTGTTGAGTTATAGAGTGTTTTGTTTATTCAATTATATATAACGTTTCAATCCAAGAGAAACTTCGAGTTTTTATCAGCATATGTAAAAAATCTTCAGTCACTACGTGTTCTACCTCGTAAGTCGGTTTGCGGAGCGAATGGTGCAAAATAAAGTAAGTGAAAAATGAGCAAGCATAAAGTAAAATAAAATTACCAACTGTAATCAGGATCCGATCCCAGGACCTCCCGCCTGCGAGGCGAGCGCGCTACTGTTTGGCCATGTGATACTGATAAGGATGCAGAGCCTCTATCACCTACGTTTACCTTGTGCCGCTAGCGCACGCGTTTTTTCCGCATCTTTAGCCCTTTTTTTGAGGACTTTCCCGACCCCATTCGAAAAAACGAAAAAATACGGCATCCCTGAAATCATCTCTAGTATCTTCATGCGAAATTTCAACTCGAAATTCCAGTTACACTTGGGAAGCTCCCCTTGTTAGTATCAGTTGAGGTTGGTATCAAGTACAGGTTTCAGTGGTGGATTGCGATAGATTTTTGGCCAACTTGCAACTCATGAATAATAAATGGATTTGATGCAATGCATTTTTTTTAAGACTTGACAGCAATCATTTTGGACTGAGTCAAACCTGTTGGCGTCCTTTTTGGCATTTTCGTAACTTTGCTACTTCTTTAAAGTTATTTTTGGGCAAGGAAAAATTTTCTTTCAATAAAATGAACGCTCCCCAATGGCTGTTCCATTCGAAAGTTTGTTCAACAAATTGTACGACTGTTCATCAGAACTTCGAAAATAGCAGCCACTAATATTTGTAAATCAATGGTGCTACTAGTAATGGTGAAATACTCATTAAATACTTTTTTTTAAATTGCAGATTAAATTATCTATTTGTTTATTTTATTTTCACGTGAGACTTTCACTGCATTTAAACTTAAACTAAATACGTGAGTCACAGTATTTTTTTCCTTTATGGATGCCAACTTGTGGCTAACTGTGGAGAGGAAAAGTTTCTTCTGTCATTTGCAAGTTCCTTTGTGTCAAAAATTCTGCGTAACTGGGGCCTCAAGAGAGGCTTGAAAAATATCGAGATAGAAGTTCTTCACAAGAATTTGAGTACATAAGAGAAGTTAGCTTAGGGAATCATGAGGGATAAAAGACTGTCATAGTGTTGTGCCTAATTCTATGCTTATCATATTTGTCACTCTGGTCATTTTCCTTGTAATTCCCGATTTAAACCAGATTTAAAAATTTTCTTTGTCCTCGATCTATTCTAATTTGATACTGTTTCTTTTTAAAAACTACTATCTGACCCGAACCTTAGCCAACCTTTGAACCTTGAAACACAATCAGTTTTACTAGTCAAGGGAAAAAAGGCATTAAGAGAGAAGAAAAAAAGAAATCATGCATGAAGCGATAGCCCAAAAAGAAACTAGCAAATTTATTGATAATTAAGAGACACTTGAAAAGTTACATGCAATAATCTTCAAAGGGCAAAAAGGCAGCAAGAATGCAAGAAAAACACTAGAAGAAAAGAACAAATTGTAAGTAGGGGAGGTCTTAAAGAAAATCAATTTTTGATAACCATAATATTTCAACTTTAAGTATGTTACAATAAGTATGCAAAGGAAAATGATAAATTCTTCAGGTAAAGGAGGAAGAGAATTTCAGCAGTGTTTAAAAAACAAAACGATCCAAACTTGTCTTAAACAGCTTCCTCATTTGTGAAAGGCCACAAAGTTAATTGAATTTCAAGTGCTTTACAGAAATAAAGCTTATGAGACTACATATAATGCAAGATATACTAGATTAGATTTTACCTATGGAAAATCATATAGAATAAATAACATTTAATTTTCACGGCTCTTAATTAGACCAGCCTGAGACTGGCTCATCAGCCAGTCGAGTATTTTTTGCATCCAAAAACTAGCAACTTTAAATCTTTTGAAGAAGGCACAAGATCATGTTATTCAGTTTCAAGCTTTTCATTGTCTCAGTCAAATTATTTGCTATAAATCATAGATTATCCTCTTGCTTTCCCGGTTGTTTCATACAGTTGTGGTTACCCACTTTTATTTTCATTGACAGTGGGCTCCACAACAAATCGTCACATAATTGAGTGAGCACTTAATTAAACGATGTCTAGAATTGGCCTTTTGCCTTCTAACGGCCAGAGATATAAATAAAACTGTCATTTTTGCAATTGAAAATTTGAGTTGGGCCGAAATGGATTTATTGCGTCACTGAATACGGATATCAATTTTGTGTATTCAGCCAGATAATTTGCTATAAATCATAGATTATCCTCTTGCTTTCCCGGTTGTTTCATACAGTTGTGGTTACCAACTTTTATTTTCATTGACAGTGGGCTCCACAACAAATCGCCACATAATTGAGTGAGCACTTAATTAAACGATGTCTAGAATTGGCCTTTTGCCTTCTAACGGCCAGAGATATAAATAAAACTGTCATTTTTGCAATTGAAAATTTGAGTTGGGCCGAAATGGATTTATTGCGTCACTGAATACGGATATCAATTTTGTGTATTCAGCCAGATAATCCGGCAATCCGAATAATAGCCGGATACCCAGCCCAACTCTCTGGAAAATTGACTGTAAGAAAACGAACCTTAGAAATGACAAATGCATGATTTGGGAAAACTCATTAAAACCTTTGATTTTGCTTTGCTCCAGTTTCTATTATTTTTTTACTTTTTTAAAATTTTGGAGTGGCTGAATGGCTTGGTTCAAAATTAACATTTCTTTAATAGTTGCTCCTCTCATGTGAGGGTCTACCTCTATCTTCACGTAAGCCCTGGAAAACATGGAATTATGTGGGCGATGCAGCTCGACTCAAAAAGCAGTTACGCCCTCCCAGCAGAGACAAAATCAAGGCATTGAACCATCTGATTATTAATTATAGCTTTCCTTACTTGGAAAAAATAAAAAATAAATGTTTGAAAAGACAAAAATTAATTAATCTTCTCTGATCAGTTTTGATCTACTAACTCTTGAAACTGATAAACAAAGAGAAGGCCTGAACATTTTAAAAATCTATGAAAAACCCATAGAAAGCTTAAAAAAATGAAAGAAAAGAAAAAAAGTCATTATTAGTAATTTAAACATGCAAAGTTAATCTGTTTTTTTCCTTCCATCATAGAGAAAATTGTATCTTCTTGACCGATGATTTAAAAAACAAAAAAATATTTTTTTGGTTTACTTAATCCATTGAAAAAACAATTTTAAAACTTAAATTGGACTTTTGAAAGAGAGCACTTGAAGAGATCATTTCAAAGATTTGAGCAAACTAAGCATAATTAAAGTAGTCCATGACAATTTATGACGCTGTTATTTTATGTTTTCTGATGAAATGCATAATTAAAGATAAAAATAAAAAAAAGATGAAAAGAACGATCATGGTTGTTCTTAGAAAAAAAGGAAAAGACAACAACAAAAAACTCCTGAGACTGCATCAGTATTGAGCAAAATAATGGTAAGGTAAAAAGAAATATGAATAAAAAACATAGTAGCATGAGTCTCTAGGATAAATATCTTTTTCTACTACTTAATTTTAAAGTTCTTCTCACTAAAATAAGTTCTTGCTGAGCAAAAGTAACAAAATGACTTGCAAAGGTAATGCATTAATCATGAGCAAAATGAGAAGAAAAAAGAAAGTATAAAATACTTCAAGAGACTGGAAAGTCTGATTATACAGCAAAATAAACGACTCGTCTTTATGAAAAATCTTTTCTGTGCTTTGAAACCCTGACGATTTCTTTTTCTGTACAATCAGGTTGATTTGTTTCCATCTAAAAGAAAGGAAACTCAAGGAACGTGTGGAAACACAAGAGCATTCTTCACACCACAATACAATTGTTAAACGCTAGAGCTAGAAATCATCGCAAGCTTTGGTTGAAATAAGATCACGAGAACTGAGCGACACATTGCTGTTCAACTTGTGCTCAGATACATACATTGGATGAAGCTCCACATGTTCTGGGCCTTTTCCATCGAACCCACCCATAAATTCAACTGAAAAGTTTCAAAATTTTGTTAAAATATTAGCATGAAACATGGGTCTGAAAGTTTGAGTAGATTTCAGTAAATTATAATGACGCCTTGTGTAGAAATTAATACATCCATTTAAACTCAAAAATAGAACAGTTCTTTTGGAGTCATTCAGCACAGAAATATAAAAAAATTGCAGGTACATTAAAAAAAAAAAAAAAATCGTAGACTTCTGTTACGCACAAAAAATCTCCTAATTAAGTTTACTGCGCAGATGATACAGATAAATGATGCATAATGATGATTAACTGGAAGGACAAAACAAAATATCATGCTGACAGAAAACAGTTAAAGGCATGGACCTACATGCACATTTACATTAAAAAAGAAAGAAGAAGAAAGTTACAAGTGATCTATAGTGGTCACATAGATACGCAGTTACATGACACAGCGAAAATTTCACTTAGAATCACCGACTTACCAAACCATGTGAGAATTAAATCCAGCAGTATAATCAACTGTGAGTGCAAAAGTGTGAGAAAAACAGAAAGAATGAGACAAAGAGGTGACAGGAAAAGAAGCAAAGTGAAAAAGATGACTATATTCGAATCATTGACATTGAATACTACACACGATGTGGTTGCAAAAATGCTGTCGAGGACAAAGAGGATGTTGAGCTTGAGAGAAAGATATTTTTTTATCGTCATGAATATGATGAGGTTTATCTGTTATTTTATGCAGGTTTGGTGGTCAGAATGGGAATGCTATTTTGATAATCATCATTCCTAACACGGCACAAAATGAGAATAAGGAACACAGCATGAATAAACAACAGCTAGACATGATCAATTGTAATAGGAAAACAACAGACTATGAACGAAGCTAATGCGTTTTCAAACATGATCAAAAGCAGACTATCCGCTTGTGTACATTGATTGTTTGGTGAGATGCGGTGGTTACACATTTTTGTGAGTTCAGAGTAGAGGACTCTGTGCGAGTAAACAATTGTCACATGATTTTGAAAAAATGTTTTGAACGTTTAGGACTACTGATGAACCTAAGCATGAAGATGTACACAATTCAAGCGTGTCATGATGCATTATTTGTCTGTGTTTCATAGTGAAAATTTGCAAATTTCAGAATCTAATTTCTATTAATTAATGATATTATTTTCTGAAAACTTGTACTAAAATGAGAGAATCATAATGTGACATCATTGTGACAAAATGAGAATGAGATTCAGCGCAGTCAGTATTGAAATACCAGTGAACGCAACAGTCCTTCATTTCAATCGATTTTAATAGCAATTTCTTCTTTTTCAGTTTTTCTAACTTGAGTTCTAAAATTTTTGTTAGAGGTTGTGTTCTATTGTTTTGAACCAATTGATACATTGAACCTGTATCAAATACAGTCCATCCTTCACTTTACCTTTGCGTCAAACACATTTTAAACACCAAGAGGGACAGAATTTCTTTCTTCAACAGACAAATAGATAATCCGTTTAATGTTCAACAATTAATGTTAATAGGTGACAAAAGTTGTTGTGTGCAAAGGAATAATAAATTTGGATTGGGAGGGTGGAATGTGGGGATGTAAGAGGAATGAGTATAACAACGCAGAATTGAGCTAAGATTTTAAAGGTATTGGAAATTATAAATCAACTGCAAAATTTGACAAAAAATTTAATCAGGATGTCGTGCTGACCTTTTTGCGAAAACTCAGCGCGTTCCTGACTATTGTGGAGGCCTCTTCAAAAATTGTAGAGACCTAGAACTATTTGCACCCCTGCCACACCTTTTCATTTGATGTTTGTATGATTTCTATTACTTTCTATGGACCTTTCAAAATCCTGCATTTTAGGGTTATTTGTACTTTTCCCATACAGTAGACCCCGGGGTATAAAATTTTCCATCTAAATCCAAAGACAATTTTTTTGAGACCTCAACTTTTCATTTCAAACCTAAAGAAAAAAAGCTCATAATTACACCATTTTGAAGCGGTGTGAGAAATTTTTGAAGATTCCCAGAACTAGAAGCCCCAGCATTCTCTCAGCCTGAAATTCTTACCTTAACTCAGATAATATACCTGGTAGTAAGAATATAAGTGCGCCAATACCATTGTTAAGTATTTAAGTAATTAGATTGCATGAAATATTGAAGCTGCTTTTGTATTTTAAGGTGGTAATTTTATATTTGATGAAAAAGAGGAATTATGGGACTTACAGCTGTCATCGTCATCCAGCATAACCCGCAACAGCGAAACGCTTATTAAAATGCCGATCATCTGCAAGAAAATGATATAGATGTTAAAGCTAGTTAAAACATCAGAGAGGGATACGATGAAAGAAATTACTACTTTAAGTCAGGAAATCATTTTTTGAACAATTTAAAGATTGCCAAAGACAGATTAAAAAAATACTTCTTGTTTTCATCAAAAAACTTACTACATCCTACAGAGAATGTGTTTGATTTGAACTTCAAGGAGTTATGAACATAAATTTTAAGAGATAGAGGGCTATGCATTTTAACCCGAGTAAAAGAGTGCTTATCTTATAACAATACTGATACTTAGAAATGAGTTCATAGGATAGGTGACACATAATTTCAGTTTTTTCAACTCCCCTTCCGCCCCCTGGCCGCTCCGCGGCCCAACCCCCTCGTATATTCTGTCAATTCGTTATGAAAATATCACTTAATTTTTTTTAATTTACATTATTCTCGTAAATTGTATTAATATTAATACTGCTGAAGTTCTGTTAAGTGCTTATTCATTCAAAAGATCATCTTCAATTTAGCTAAAAACTTACTTCAATTAAGGTTGGAGTTTTAAAAAAAGGTGAATAATCAGTTTGAAACGGTTTATATGGGATAAAATAAAATGGATGGAAAGCAAATAGGATAGAATATAATATAATATAAACGAAATATAATAGGTTTGTCATTAATAAAACGGGATGTATTTATATTAACCTTGATAAAAGGCCACAGGTCGGTTTGATATTTAAATTAAAGAGTGGCGGTGATGCGTAACAATTTTTGGATTTGCTGCTGCAATTCCCGAGTAGTAGTGATCGCCATAAATTGCGATTTAATCGGAGAATATATCGCGATTTTATCGACGTCGCGATTTATTGCAATATTATCGGATAAAAAAATCGCGATTTTATCGACGGCGAATCATCGCAATATTATCGGGAGAAAAATCGAATCGGGAATTTTTTTTAATTTTGTTTTTTGAAGGTTAAAACTGAAAAACCAAGTGGTGAAAAATACTCAGCTGTTTTTCATCACATGATAATGAAGTAATGCAACTGATAATGAAAAATAAGTCGCAAAGATAGGAGAAAAGAATTGTAATGAAATACATACAATTATTAATGATCAAAAATTAAATTCATATAATTTCGAACAGTAGAGAAATAGGAAGATTCGTAATTTTTTGTATAAATGGGGAAATTTGGGGGAATTTGGAATCGATAAATGCGGTTATCGAAACGTGCGATTATCGATACATGCGATTTGTTGTGTTTGATTGTGTTTCATGGTGTGTTTGATGTGTTTGATTGTGTTTCATGATGTGTTTGTTGTGTTTGATGTGTTTGATTGTGTTTCATGATGTGTTTGTTGTGTTTGATGTGTTTGATTGTGTTTCATGATGTATTTGTTGTGTTTAATGTGTTTGATTGTGTTTCATGATGTGTTTGTTGTGTTTGATGTGTTTTAGGTGTATCATGATGTGTATATTGCGTTTTACGTGTTTCATGATGTGTTTGATGTGTTTGCTATGTTTCATGATGCATTTGATGTGTTTTATCCCGGTTCCTTAACATAGTTACATCCACTATTATAAATGACTATACTGTATAGGTAAAATTACTGCATATTATCCCGGTCACTCTGAAGAAATCCGGTTTTATCCCAGTCATTACTGCTTTAGAAAAAAACGATGTATCGAAGATCGATACACAAAGATCGATATCCTTCCTGTTTTCCCGGTTTCTTAATATAGGTACATCCCGTTTTATCCATGACTATCCTGTATAGGTAAAATTCCTCCACTTTATCCCGGTCACTATGAAGAAATCCCGTTTATACCAGTCATTACTGCTTTAGAAAAAACGATGTATCGAAGATCGATACACAAAGATCGATATCCTTCCTGTTATACCGGTTTATTAATATAGGTACATCCCGTTCATCCATGACTATCCTGTATAGGTAAAATTCCTCCCTTTTATCCCGGTTATTATGAAGAAATCCCGTTTTATCCCAGTCAATACTGCTTTAGAAACAAACGATGTATCGAAGATCGATACACAAAGATCGATATCCTTCCTGTTATCCCGGTTTATTAATATAGGTACATCCCGTTCATCCATGACTATCCTGTATAGGTAAAATTCCTCCCTTTTATCCCGGTTATTATGAAGAAATCCCGTTTTATCCCAGTCAATACTGCTTTAGAACAAACGATGTATCGAAGATCGATACACAAAGATCGATATCCTTCCTGTTATCCCGGTTTATTAATATAGGTACATCCCGTTCATCCATGACTATCCTGTATAGGTAAAATTCCTCCCTTTTATCCCGGTTATTATGAAGAAATCCCGTTTTATCCCAGTCAATACTGCTTTAGAACAAACGATGTATCGAAGATCGATACACAAAGATCGATATCCTTCCTGTTATCCCGGTTTATTAATATAGGTACATCCCGTTCATCCATGACTATCCTGTATAGGTAAAATTCCTCCCTTTTATCACGGTTATTATGAAGAAATCCCGTTTTATCCCAGTCAATACAGCTTTAGAACAAACGATGTATCGAAGATCGATACACAAAGATCGATATCCTTCCTGTTATCCCGGTTTATTAATATAGGTACATCCCGTTCATCCATGACTATCCTGTATAGGTAAAATTCCTCCCTTTTATCCCGGTTATTATGAAGAAATCCCGTTTTATCCCAGTCAATACAGCTTTAGAACAAACGATGTATCGAATATCGATACACAAAGATCGATATCCTTCCTGTTATCCCGGTTTATTAATATAGGTACATCCCGTTTTTCTAGGACTATCCTGTATAGGTAATAATCCTCCCTTTTATCCTGGTTATTAGAAGAAATACATCCCATTTTTATACCTGTCTACCTATCAATAATTCCTTTACGGAAGAATACATTTAAATTTCCCGGGGATTTTCAATGACGTTTTCTGATTGGTTAATGAAAGACCAATGAGAATGCGAAATGACACGGACGTACACACAAAAAAGGCCTTATTTTTTTTTACTATAGTGTACAGCTGAGGGTTCCGATCCTTCAACATGTAAAAACAAATGGCGCAACGCTTTCCTGGGCCCCCTTTCTTTTAAAGCGTAACATATTTTATGAACAGCCCCTAATTTATTCTATGCTTTTGTTCCCAATTTCTTCAGTTAGCACAATTTTTCACTTCATCGGAGAAACCATACACATGATAAAGTGCATTTCAAACAGAGATATCAAAATATACAACTGAGTCAAGTTAAGCTCAACTTAAGGCATGAATACTTTACTTTTCTTCTGCCAGAACTTGATTGAATCGTAGCTCTGTTCAGAGGTAGGTATTCGCGTGTTGATACCTTGTGACAATTTTAAGATGAATTATTGGGCAGAAAACCAAAAATGAGCAAACTTTAACTTACCGCCAGAAAATTTTGAATTGATGCTTGGAGAGCTTCAACATATTGGTAATCTAGTACGCAACCAACGACTGAGTCTGGTCTTATAGGAATGAGAGGGTCATCAACGGTTGTCAGATTAGCATGAAATAGAGGTTTGCATCCTGGTCCATTGGATTCCCACCAGCTGACGCTACCAGTTCCCAAATTGAGGATATTCTGGTTCTAAAAACGAAAAAATACTTGTTGTTAGTTAAAATTCTAATAGAACATTAAGAGGATAAAAAATTGTTTAAAATGTTTTAAGCCAGTATATTTATTAGGGTAAGAAAAATTTGGGTTTATACCCAGTCTCAGTAAATTAAAAAACAAACCTACACCGTTACAAACTGCTGTTAACAACAATGATAATGTTGATTTTCTCTTGGTATGGGCAAGTACTAAATATACGTGGGCCTTTTATCATTGTTAGAGTTATTTCATTACAGTAAGAGGAAGGCTTCAAACGTTAGGTATAGACATTTTTTTCCCTAGCAAAGTGGTGAAATTCTCCTGATAGATACCAATTTTCTTTGGCAAAAAACAGATGGAAAGAAAAAATGCCTCTGAGTAAGACATTAGGAATTGAATTTATACAGCAAAGAAAAAAAAACGAATAAAATAATATGAAAAATAAATCCTATGACACGCAAATTGAGTCATGCATCATGCCTCACTGACTTATAAATCTCAGAATTATCATGGATGATTAACTTCCGTTAAGTACTAAATTTTTTTGCAAAAATTATAAATGAAAATACTCTAAAATACAGTCCACAAAAATCAATCAAAACAAACTACCTACTTCGATTGTACATGGGTACAATTATGCAGAGATACCTAGGTAATTTGAAAAAAAATATTACTAAAAACATACAAAGTAAAATTTACATGCATCTTCATAGAAAAAAAAAAAAAATCGTCAGCTGATTACAGCAGTAAATTATACGGTAATGAATGAAAAATCATTAACTCTGCATATCCTACTGCTCTATTCATAAGTTAAAAGGAAAAATAATAAAAAATACACACACAAAGTGAACTAAAGCAGGCTGCCTTAAACCTTAACATAAGTTTTGATAAAGGAGAGTTCACAAATATATTAACTAAAATTTTATCAGCTCTTAAAAACTCTCATCAAGAGGGAATCGGAACAGAGACTGATGCTGCCTCTTGATTCCTGGTAAAAGGGGTCTTCCTGAAACCTACTAAGGGCTAGGGTACTAAGAGAAGTGAGTAAAGAAGAGTAAGAGGGATGAGCGATATGTACCACACTGTAAATAAGTTTTGCAAACTTATTGACCTCAAGCAATGATAACTTGAAAAAGCCTTACTTGTAACATTATTGAAATTAATGATGAGTCGTTCCCAAACAAATCATTTGCCAGCATTAATCGGAGTAGCATTTCTCAAAAGAAACACTTGTGTTACCTACTGGCGTAGCTAGCCATTTCTAAGTATTTTGACATCAAGAGACATTGGACCACTGGAGAGTACATGATGAAGGTAAAAAATGTACTCATTGCTAGCAAATTTTTCTGACCGAACAGAATATTCTCGGTCATTATTTTTGTTGCTGGATGGAAACAGTTTTATGCGCCAAATATGTCCATTCAAGTTTATCCGCAATAACTTCCTTGAAGGCAGCAAATACAAAAGAAGCAATAAAGGTATGATCTTGCTCGGGTTTACGCAATGGCTTTCGCTAAAATGTTGTTCCTCACTCGCACATTAACTGCATGATCTTTGAGTCCATGAGTGCACAATGTTATTTTGTATTGTTCCTTAAAAAATACATATGTGATGACAAAGTAAGAGCATTTCTTCTCTCACAAGAATATATTGACTGGAAGAGACAGTGGCATTAAAGGGAATGACAAAAAGATAAGGGTGACTACTTACTCTATTTAAGCCACCAATATTCAAATAGAAACACACAACAAATATGTTCCAGCTAAACCAGAATACACTCCAAATAGTATACTGGAAGAAAAGGATAAAAGGTTAATACACACAAAATTTAGAGAAAAATTATTTAAGTTGGTTATTAATAAAAAAAAATGCCATATTTACTCCACGTTCTTTTTTTCTCACATATTAAATGCTGGTAAATTTCACACGCCAATTATGTAGGAAAATTAACCGTGGACCAGACTAAGAGAAAAATATTTTCTGATCACGAAAAAACAAGATCTAAAAGCAGAATTAAAAGAAATTTTTGACCGGTGGTTAAAAGAACAATTCCAATTTGATTAAAATAATTAAAGCCATGATGCAGACCGTCAAAACAGGTCAGAAAGGGCACAGTAGATGAATTTTTGGAGAAGTACCCTGTCGAGAATCAAGTCAGTAGGATCATGTTTAGAAGAAAAAAAGAGAGGAAACTAGATTACGGTAAACTATTTTGCACAAAACTAAGTATCGCAATCAGCAACTAAAACTTCTTTACCTTTCCTGATTAAGATTGACTAAAACTTACTTGAAAATTGCAAATAAGAGAGCATACTTATGATTCTACATCAAGCTTAACAAGAAGCTTGAATACTTAGGACGATTTTCTGATGCTAGGAAAAGTCTTATAAAATGATGAAAAGGAAGAACCTACTATAAAGGACAGAGTCAAGATATGGCTGATATAGGTGACTGATATGCGCACACATTGAGAGATAGGTAATCAAAGAATTTAACCAATAGGTGCTGAACTAATGGAGCTCAAAAGATTTGTAACACTCATTATATAATATGACTAACAAACTCAAAGGGAAAGAAATCACATACAAGGGGTCAATGATGGAAGATATGATGGAAAATTTACCAAGGGGTATTTTATGCATTGAAATTTTCAAACTTGTTGTCTACTACTTATTTTTCTCACAAAATTAGCAGTTAGAAGCTTCAGGTTACACATTTCAATACTAAAATGTAAGAGTCGGAGAGACTCAATGAAAACATTTGCCGATGAAAAAAATAAAATTTTAAATATTGTTTTTGAAAGGAGGATGCAACCTCCCTTAAAATTTTCATAAATATGAATAGTTACAGTGTATGAGTCAATAGGGTATTTTAAAGTTGAATACTTAGATAATGATTTTTTTAACCAACTTGACAATTTTTGCTCCTCTGAAAGATTGACTTCTGTACACTGAATAGGGTCCACACCAGTTAAGTTTACTCATTTTACTCAGAGTGCAATGGAAGACCAGCTTTCCTCACATTAGTATTTAAGATAAATACAAGGATCAAGATGGTTGATCTTCTGCCATCCGCTTAAAGTGGTGAGTTCATTTGGCGTAAACTCAAAAGTCCCTAATCTTAAGACCAGTCACAATAAAATGTAAGTAAAATATGATGTGAAACGTTTACTTAATGGTTGTGCACTTGCAGGGATTGTTTTTGAAATTTCGTTAGAGGTGATTAATAGTAAGGTAGAGAAGAAGTTATAAAATGAAGATTTAAAAATCTAAAGTTTCCTTACCGAAGCAAGATACTTCACTCGGAACTGGCAAGCACCAAAAAATCCAAAAATTATGAACAAGATTTGGAAAAAATTAGCTAAAACAGGACCCCACATAAAACCAAGAAAGTCAAAAACTTGACGAACAGCCACGGTTATCTGTAAATCAAAATAAAACAAAATGAAGTAGTAGCAGTATAAATTCGATCATGAAAATACTAGTGATGAGCATTTGACACTACCTCAAGGGAATGAGTTCTAAACATGAAAGTAAAAGGGGTGAAGAAACTTATAGGTACTGATCTTTTCATAAGAAATCAACAGTTCAGCAGAAAAATAAGAAAATTGTTGTGGTTTTTTTTTTTAGATCTCAATATTTTGATCGCTAAAAGCTTCTTGGCATTATTTAGGTACTTTTACAAACTGTAATGACTTTCTTGAAAAAATGTCAAGAGTCATTCATCTCTGGAATGGAACATTTGGGCAATTAATAATGAAAAAAAAGGCCACAGATTCAAAGACTTTTTGCAGCGGATTTTTTTGAGTAGAACCCATATCATCAATCAAAGAAAATTTTTCATGGATAACTTTTTTCATGTTTTAAGAAATCCCCTATTCTTTGTAGGTAGGCAGGAATATTTTTTTTTTCTGTGGATTCTTTCTCCACTGGCTGATGGAAACATTTGAATTTTCATAAATAGTTGGATGAAATTATCCTCTGGAATTAGTGAAAAGATGAATGAGAAGAAAGGTTGCCAATTCCTAGATTTTTTAACACAGCTTTATATAAAACTCTCATTTCCAGTCTCAGAAAATGTTTTTGAAAAAGTCCTTAGAAAGTAATTTAGCACTTCTCAAAAATGGTCTGATGACTCTTCCCTCTACTGAACTTAAATCATGATAATCAAGATACTTGGGAAAGAATCAATGTTTCTCATTCTGAACCAGCCAGAGATGAAACCCCGCTATCATTTTCTCCCCTGCCGTGCTGACTATTATGGAGCAACTAAGAGAAGAGTCAGCCCGCGTAAGTTAAGCTGGACAGAAACATGCATTATCGTAAGTTCTATAGACTTTAAATCCAAGTCCTCATGTTTCCATTTCAGCCGTTACTGTAATCCTCAAGATGCAAGCATTTCTTACGATATCTGGACTTTCTTAAAATGCTGTTCTCTAGCTAGTTCCATACAGGTAGTTTAACTGCACGGAGGGTTGAATTCTTCAGTTAATTACTATATGAAATATAAAATGAAATGTTGACACTGGCTCTGGCAACAAACTGTGATCTACAATGAATTAAAAGAAGATTTTCATACTGAACATGCACTTGGTGTACTTCAATGATAATACATCACGGCGATGTAAGTCAGCCAATCACATACTCTGGTTTGTGCGTGGTAGACTTCCTGTCATACTTTATTTTCCAAACGGAAAATTACTCAACAGCAATTCTTTAAATCTGTTGCGATTTACCTTCTCTGCACATAATAAAATTTTGCATTAACTTCAAGGAATTCATATCAACTTGTTCTCCTTTGAAAAAATGACATAGAGGTGGAGATTTACAGACACCGTAAACGAGATATGTGATTGCGGACTTACGCTGTCAGTTAGCTATCGTGCATGAGTCCTATTATATCCTGGTTGATATGAGTTTCTTACTCGCGATAAATGAATGGCAGTATGATAATAGAGTGATGCATGTGGTAATGTGCAAAAGTTTTGGATTAATTGAGAGCATTCAACTTACCATTTGTAGTACACATACTGAGAGGAAGAAATGCCGCTTGGTGTAGGAGCCCATGACCTATCTAACCACTTCAGTGATGCTTTACCACTTCCGCACCGTACAGTAGAGACCATTTAAACAGGTGGTGAGGAAGAATTTGGAGTTCTGGTTCTGCGGTGAAACAAAGCGTTTGACCGTTGCGGGTGTCCCGAATGATAACACACTTTCTCCCATCATGTCAATGGCGTTCCATAAAAGAATTCAATACAAATGAGCAGGTAAAAACTTTAAACTGATTCAGTCATTATATTGGAAACAAATCACTTCTCGCATACGGACCTAGAATTCTAAAATAGAAACAAGCAGTGAGTTGAACTTGAGGAGGATTCATTGTCACACAAAAATAGAACAAATCTCTTGGGTCAGGAAGTTACCTAAGTATCGAAACCACTGAATATTTCATCCGGAAAAGCTTCAACAACCGTGAAACACAGAAAACAGAGTTCAAAGATCTGAGAATAATGATTATTAGGAGGAATAATTAATGCATAAAATTTAAAAGAATGGAATGCACCAACAAATCCGAACTTGTTTGGACTTGTTTACTTCTTCACATGATGTTGTTGTTGTTGATTTAGTGCAAAAACATCAATAAGTACAGAGAGTTGCCTAGCGGGCGATTGCGGGCGTTTCGATTTAAATTCGTATTTTCATGATATGCCTTTACCGTCGAAGTTAAGGAAATGGCAAATTGCGAAATTGATTTTCTTCAGAATTCCGTTATCAATTTTATGCATGTCTTTAGATAAATTTGCGACAAGTTGAAAAAAATTGACGTGTGCAGTTAGTGCTGTCTAGCGTGATTTGTATGAACTAAAAGCGTTATCACTTTCCCTGCCTCTGCTGATTTGGCAACGAAGCCAATATTTGTCTTTTGGTGTCCTTACTAATAACGTAAGTTTTTATCAATATTTATAAGTTATTTTTACCTTACAGCCCATATTTTTAACGAAAATCGAGACAACTTCATTAAAGTTCTCTGCTGTACTTTAAATCTCCATCTGGATGCTCTTTTTCTAAAAACCTGAACAGAGTTTCTCAGAAGATAACCTCTTTTCTCGCTGACATTTCATGCAGCATTAAAAAGACAGAATTTTTTTATTTTCTATTAAATCAAAGGACTCACTCAGTTTGTAACTCTCTGCTTTAAGAAGTAGCTGTCTGATCCTTTCCCATGTAGCCTCTTTGAAAACTCCTCGTGAGGATGTGCCGATTCAATTGCACATAGACTGCAACCCAAGCCACCACTGAAAATGAAGTCTTATTTTGGAAGTAAAACCTTAAACTTAGATCAGTAGAAAGTATGTTAGTTTGCCTTTTATCCATCATCTCAGAAATATACATTCTGCTGGAAAGTAGCCTTATCTAAACATTCCCAGTGACAGGTTCCGTCTAATATGCCCTGTTACCTACCAACGTGTATCTCTCAGATGATATATGTATGAAACTTACTTTTATGTAGAGTTCAACTCTTGGAGACTTTTGGATTATTAAGTGTATAGCTCAAACCAAAGTGTACAGAAAGGTCTAACTTGCCGAATAGCAGCACGCATGTAGGCAATTCTGTGTTTCTTGCAACTCTGTGCTGCGTTGCTTTCTATCTTGGTCAGTGTCTCCGTAAGAGAGAAGGGTAACGTTAGCTCAATTAGACTAACATTTATCATGATCCAGCACACTTCTCAGAGAAGAGTACTGACGCCAAGAGAAACGTTCACCCAGAGCCTTGTTAGACGCAGTTGTTTATTTTTAACTGTTGCACTCCATCATCGGCTCAGGGAAATTTTCTCAAGTACAGCTATTGGCATAGGTCATATAATTGCTTCGTTTTTTTTATTTTATTTTATGACTTTATGTTATTTTTGTGCAGGCTATATTTTCGAAATGTTGAGGCTTCCGTTCTCAAGGGGCTTGCCCTGTGTGCGGGTTGTATGGTCAGCAGCTGTGAGGGGAACTGCTAGCAATCCTGCTCCGGAGAAGATTGAGGTCTTCGTTGATGATAAAAGTGTGCTTGTTGACCCAGGAACTACAGTTCTTCAGGTAATTTTTTCTGTATCATCTGACAACATTGAGGAATGTATTTTCTACCGTACAAGAGAATGAATCGCAATTTTGCTATTTCAATATTAGTTACTTGCACATTATTTGTATACAGGAGAAGCAACACTTGCAATTTCTGGCTATTTTTCCTTACTGTTAAGGGAAAAGGCTCTGAAATTTTCAGACAAATTTGTGCGACAGTTCTCTAAGGAAGAAATGAAATGTCCTCCAAATTACTTTATCAGTGCAAACAAGATATGTTCCTTTATGTAGAATATGACAAATTATTTTGATGATGAAGATACCTGTTAATTACACAAAATGATTTTGAATGGAAGCCAGTTTGTAAATTCTTATAAATTCCTGTGATTATTTTTTAAATTTTCTAGGATATTTTGTGAAAATTTCATATAGAAATTTTGAAAACTATCGTGAGTAAGTAAGTAAAACGCTGAGGAGAAAACATTTGAATCACTGCAAGCAAGGTATTAGCCTTCATATTTTCACCCTGAATATATTTTACTGTTATTTCAACTTCACAGATGCTCTCTTTTTCCAATTCATATCTTTATTATGTATTGATAATTTTACAATATTTTCTCCAATTTCAGGCAGCTGCAATGGTAGGTGTTGAAATCCCTAGATTCTGCTACCATGAACGTCTTTCTGTTGCGGGAAACTGCAGGATGTGCTTAGTTGAAGTGGAAAAGTCACCTAAGGTGAGTAACTACTTTTATGTTTTACAAACGAATTTTTTTTTCATCAATTTAATTCATTTGTTTTCACTCAGAAAGTATAAAGAAATAAAAGACCTTACCTTTTGGATGACCCTCGTACTTATGCAAATTTGTATTTTATATGGCTTTGTTTAGTTTTACCCTTATTTAACTACCTATTTTATTTTGCTTTTTTTTAAAAGAAAAAAAATCAGTGATTTTTTAAAAGAAATCTTAATCTTCCCAAAAACCAAAAAAATTAGTGAATATTTAGAGTGTTTCAAATAATTTTGCATTGGTTCTATTTTGCAGCCTGTTGCTGCGTGTGCTATGCCAGTAATGAAAGGATGGCGCATCAAGACAAATTCTGAAATGACACGAAGAGCAAGAGAAGGCGTCATGGAATTCCTGTTGGTGAACCATCCACTTGATTGTCCAATCTGTGATCAAGGTGGAGAATGTGATTTACAAGACCAGAGTATGGCCTTCGGCAGTGATCGCTCTCGTTTCACTGATATTCATCATTCAGGAAAGAGGTAATGGGGAAAAGTTAAAATTTTTCACATGAAAAGAAGGTAATTGTCGTAAAATCCACAAGAGTGTGTGTTAGCTTGAAAAATTTGTATTTGAGAAGAAGATAGCCAAAATTTTGTGGCCAAGGTTTAAGAAAAGATTTCTTCGCATACCATTTTTATATGATTTCAGCCATTTCTGTTGGGTACCTTTAAATACATTATACAGATATTAAATGCTCACTTTTTCTACTTGTTTTTTTCATCTGAAACAAGGATTCAACGGTATATTGTTTATTTGGCTATTGCAACAATTAATAGTAAATTGCTCTCTTTGTCTGTTATCATGGCACAGGATGCTGGGAATAGTATCTGACATCGGTGGGTGTTTAATGAATCAATATTAAAGTATTTAACAGCAATGGTTAATGCCTAGAACTAATAGAAGAATATGAATTTTTCAGAGCTGTAGAAGACAAAGATATTGGACCTTTGGTGAAGACAATCATGACTCGCTGCATTCACTGCACCAGATGTATTCGTTTTGCATCTGAAGTCGCAGGGGTGGATGACCTAGGCACAACTGGTCGTGGTTCCGATATGCAAGTGAGTATAACGATCTCATCCTCAATTCTACCCTCTGCATTATTTAGTCTTCGTCTTGAGCTTGATTTTTTGGCCCTAAAAGTCAATTTTTCAAGGGCATTTGTTTTTAATTTTTTTTTTTTTTTTAAAGTCAATCTTATTTTTATATTAAAAAAAGGAAAAAATTGGCAGCTTTTGATTTCATCCAGATCTTTTCATCTGTAATGGGAGCACCTGCATGCCACAAGTACTTGAGTACTTTTTCCTGCCTAAAATTGTGTGCCAAACACGTTAGTGCCAATGGTTTTCACTGAAACGAACTCCCAAGCTCAAAGAAGCTCTGGAAGTTGAGACTGCAATGGAGGGGATTGCCTTTGTTATGATGAGAGGCCACCTTTATATCTAGTCAAAGTCTCAATGTGCAGAAAAGGCACAAATGCATCAGTAGGGTTGTTATGCCTGCAGCCGTAGAGTTCTTGCACAAAGCTACAACCCTGTCAATGAATTTGGTTCCTATCTGCACTTGGAGAGTTTGACTGGTTGTAGATGTGAACTATTTCAACCAATCTCAATCTTCAGAGCTTTTTCTGAGCTTCAGAACTAATTTCAAAGGAAACCGGAGGTATTATAATATGATTAAAATATGTACGTTGTTTTGCTTGAATTTTGCCCCTGGAAAGTGACTCAGTCTCCAAAAAATGTCTGGAATAATTTATGCAGACTTTTTGAAAGCCAAAGTAAGGAATCTGCCCAACATGAATGCTGATATTTTAACAGAATTTTCAACATAATTTCGAGTTATCACAACGATACATTTGACCTCACATCAAACATGATGTCACCATTCAAATTGTAGCAGTTTGGTGGTTAGCGGGGAGATACCACCGTCAACGTCTCCTCCTGTGATCTATTTGTTCTTCTGTATAAGCAGTTCTGTTCTAACATTTTTTGGATGCCCCTGCTAAATCAAATGTTATCTCCTTGCGGAACCAATTTTTTTTTTTTTTAAGTTCTAACCCTCTAATTGTTTTCTTTGCATAGAAAAATCAAGGGAACAACCACTGACAGGCGAAACTCTTCTGGGTTCAATCCACGTTTTGCATCTTAATTCATGAAGTTAAAATTGTTGTTAGCAACATTCAAAAAAATTATCTGATTTATTCACAGGTTGGAACTTACATTGAGAAAATGTTCCTGTCAGAACTCAGCGGTAACATAATTGATTTGTGTCCTGTGGGTGCTTTGACTTCAAAGCCCTATTCATTCACTGCTCGGCCATGGGAAACACGCAAAACTGAAAGTATTGATGTGTTGGATGCTGTTGGAAGTAACATTATTGTTTCTACACGGACTGGAGAAGTCTTGAGAATTCTTCCTCGTCTCAATGAGGTAATTCTTTGTTCATTAATTTTTGCTTTGCATGATGACTTGTTTAAATTAACTCATCTTTTACCCAAGCTTTAAACTTTAATTCAAATTTTGTCTATGTTTTTTAAACTGAAATAGCATTGCGTTTCTTTTCTTTTCTTCCCAATGTCCCAGAAATTGTAAGCTATAAAGACTCCTTATTCCAATTTACGTTCAACACATTTTCTGCCACATTGTTTTGGTGCGTTCTCCCTACTATGAAGTACATGCTTTTAAATTTTAAATACTGCTAGTAAAAAAAAATAAGAAATGGAGATTGAGCTTCCTAGTGGATCGAACTTTAGGAAAACGGCACACTTGCACTGCATAGCTTTGTCGATAGAAAGAAATTGGTCGTGTGAACGTTGTTCATTTCACTTACCACCGAACCTGAAAAGCTGGTCAAATTAGCTGGTTTACAGTGAACGTGTTGAAAAGAATTCTAATACTACTGTTAGATTTTTTTTCAATCAGTGCCTATGCACTTGTCTTAATTGCAATGTTTCATTTAGCCATCTGATTACGGTGCACTCTTCTCTCCGAAGATATCTTTTTATCAAGATTATTTCAAATAATCCAAAGGGTTCAATCCATGTTCAGGTTTCTCCACTTACTCCCTATCTTTTCTGAAATCTATATGTAACTTTTGCTGCAAACTCTCTTAATTTTGTACTGAGCAATAAAATATTTTCCAGGACATCAATGAAGAATGGCTAGCTGATAAGGCGCGATTTGCCTATGATGGACTGAAACGTCAAAGACTGATGACACCCATGATGCGTAACAAAGATGGTGAACTCGTTGTTGTAGATTGGGAGGATGCTTTGATTGCCACAGCCTCAGCGCTCAGTCATGCTCAACCAGATGAGGTACATTCTGATGAATAGTTTTAAATAATTATTTAATTTTTAAGCGTAGATTTTTTGCAAACTTCTGATCAATTGGAGCTGCATAAAAATGCAACAATGCAATTGAAGCACTTATTTAAAAAAAATGCAGTCAGATTTTTTCTCAAAATTGAGTTTTTGACAGAAAGTGGTACTAATATTTACATGAAAGAGTAGAGCATTCTTGAAGAGGTTTCATCCTTTTCTTTCCAAACTGTCAAGATTACCATCTATCGCAAGAATAAAAAAATGAAATCAACTGATTGGATTGGAAATTTTATGAACTAGGTAGCATCTACAACAGCTAAGAAACAAAATATTTCAGCCAGTCATGATCTCTTTTTCACTTTAATGAATTGAACTTATCCCATGAGAGTGGCTTTTTTTTAAACACGCCGCCCACTGAAGAAAATTTGAGTGTAATCAAGAATTTCAGTCTACAGCACGTAAAGTGGTGGCTGAGGGGCTGAGTTAGGTGAGCTGTCCAATCTTACATCTAAGGGTTAATGTGCCTCAGCAACCCCGGGCTCTTTGAATGTGCCAATATATCTGCGTTTCAACCCTCAAACAATAGGTTGAGCCGCTCACGTGACTCCACCCCTCAGTTGCCTCATTATAGATTCATTGCAGATATCAATTCTCAAACCTTTTGAATATCCCAAGTCAGTCTTTTATTTTACACATTTTCACTCTTTAATGCATTATTCCCTCCAAGGAAGAGGATTTTAACGGGTACGCTAACTAATTTCTCATTTTGTATGTTTGACAGATTGCTGGTATTGCTGGTGGCTTGGTTGATGCAGAGGCTTTGGTAGCCTTGAAAGATTTGTTGAATCGACTAGGCTCTGAAAATTTAGTCACTGAAACTATTTTCCCAATGGAGGGATCTGGGACCGATTTCAGAACTAATTATTTGGCCAATTCAACCATTGCAGGTAAGAATTGCATTAAAAAATAGTATAATTTTTTTATTTTTGATGGGTCTGTTGAACACATACATACTTCTCGCCAATTGCGTAGGCCTCATATCGGTACCCCAGAGCCAAACGGTACCTAACTCCATTTTAGTCTGTTTGAGATATTAGGGGAAAACCGTGTGTCAATCCCATTGATTCCAATGTAAATAACAATTTTTAAAACTCTGTAGCTGATAACCTGCATTAAAAAGGGCTACCAAATATTACAAACACACGGAACGCAGAGATCAGAATCATTAAAATCAGCTCTCCTTATGGTAGAATTCGCAAAGTCAGCAGAGTCCCTGCCAACTAAGTTTACGCACCTTTAGACTGCGATAAAAGATCCACCATCTTGATTTGTGCATTCACTTTCCATGCAAAAATGACATCAGACGATGTTCCATTACAGTCTTCAAAGTAGGTAAAAAACTTATTCGCTGTAGACTCCATCACATTTTTTCCCCCTCCCACCCCTTTCAAATACTGTTTTTTTTAAAAAAATTAATCCTATTTCTTTTCCAGGCATTGAAGAAGCTGATTTGGTGTTATTGGTTGGAACAAATCCTCGCTTCGAAGCGCCCTTGTACAATTCGAGGATTCGCAAGTCATACCTTCATAATGAACAGAACGTAGCTCTCCTAGGACCAAAAATTAATTTAACTTATGATTATGAGGTATCTGCAATTTTGTCATTTTTGGATGAAAATCCTTCTTTAATTCTTCCATTAAAAAGAACAAAGCAGCGAAACGGATCAGTCAAGCAGACACAAGTTGGTTGGTCGTATGATCAGCCCAAGGTCATCATTTTTCTCACTGTAGAATGAAAATCTTGCGTATTGTATAATTTCCCTCATGGAGTTTACTGAAGTTGCACCAAACAGCTTAACTCCATAATTGAAATCATATTCTATGCGAGATTTTCCCTCTACATAGGGAAAAGTAACGTCACCTTAAGCGTTCGTACACTCAACCAACTTAAGTCCAGTTTTTTCATTGCAATTCTTGAGATTGAATTCTGAATGCTCCCATGTTATTATCTGCATTCAAGCAAACCTCTCGCCTGGTAAATGCCTTTTCAGAGCAAAGAATAGTTAGACTTTCTATTTTGCCTGAGTCCTGTTGTATACAGATTGTTTCCTCATAAAAACTCTAAAAGTGCTAAATTGCCTCAGTCAATACTGAAATTCCTTGAAAACTTCATTCCTGGTGGACATTGTAATGCCCTTAAAATGCTCAAGTCCACAAGATGAATTACCATACATATTTTTCCTAAACATACGTTCTTTTAAAGCTAAAAACACAAAATATCTGTGGAACCCTCTCAATTCAAATCGCTACCAATCGAGAAATCTTAACAAGTAGTATATGTATGGGTTCATTCGAGAGGTTAATATCTTCAGTTTCAAGTTCCCAAGTAACGCAATCTTCTTTAACCTGTTCAGGAATAACGTAAATTTCCTTGAGCTTTATCAGAAAGTATCACTCTCGGTAGAAAATCTGTCACAATATCAGACTTTTTATCAATCTTGTATAACGATGTAATGACATTTTCAATCTTACCCTAATGTTTGGTTACTTTCCAGAGCGGCTGTTACTAATGTAGGGCAGCTCATATTTAATTAGTAGAATTAATGATCTCTATCTCTAACCGTGGACTCATTTTTTAGTAAAAAGCTGATGAAACCTCGGCAAAATTCAACTATACTTACACTCACATTGCTTCATTTGCTTTGTTCAGGTTGGCGCCAAATGACCACCCCCTGTTTTCTTACATTTTTCTCCTATTCTAATAGTTTCCTCCTAAATTCCTATAACTCAAATTCTTGTTTCCCAAATGTTTTACAGCACCTAGGTGATAGTGCTAGTGATCTGAAAAAACTGGTTGACGGGTCGCATCCATTCAGTGCTAAATTGAAAGCAGCAAAGCGACCACTCATTGTTCTAGGCTCACAGCAACTAGCTCGATCAGATGGAGCTGCCATTCTATCTCATGTCCAGCAATTAGCGAAGAAACTCTCTTCCAGTGCGGTATGTTTAAACATTACCGATACTTCAATATCCTTTCTTCTTTCAATAGAAGACTGGTGATGAATGGATCAGTTGCACCTGTCACAGAATCATTTGTTGATGATTTCAGATCGGTAAAAAATAATACTATCTGTCCAAATGCCTCGTTTCTACATCCTCTATTAACAGAGATATTGTCCTTTAAAATACACAATGTATGAGGTCAGCTACTACGGTGGTTGGCAGCACGGCTTTTTCCACCTTGGGTTTATCAATGTTTTAAATTGAGCAACCAGTGCAAATGTATGCATCACTAATTTTGGTGAATCAGAGTTGAAAGAAACCATGATATGCACCCGTTCGGCGTTTGACTTTGTGCATTCAATTTTTTGAAGGGCGATATCTCCATAAATATTAGACATAGAAATTTGACATTAAGACTCACCTTATCATTCTTTGCCAATTTATTCCTGAGTTTTAACCATCTAAACGCAATTCTATGGCTACATAGTGCAACTGATCCATGAATACTTCTGTTTTCACAATTTTTCAACTTTCCTTCCGTTTTGTGAAGAATGTTTGTATGTTGTTGGAACTGGAATGGAGGTGAGGTAATATACAATTCTGAGGCAACAAATGTAAACATTTAAAGATTATAACTTAAAATCTTCAGAGAGGCTCCACCTATGCGACTCATAGAAAGCTCCAATTACCTCCAAAGAAAGTATTGAATATGTTTCCGTATCTTCTTCGAGCTGTGTACCATTGTCTGTTTTGACTGCACCAGCTAAATAGATCAGTGATTTTGCCTAGCTAGTGAGATCTTACTCCAGAGGTCTCTTTCAAAATTTTAAATTCATCAATTTCTGCTCGGTTTGATCACTGAATTCTAAAAAAATGCAGGGAACAATCCTTCAAATTCATGAGATACTCCAAAGAAAATACTTAGTAGTAAAGAGATGGGCCGTCAGTTTGTGAGATCTGAAATTACTCTTGGTGGTAAAAGTATGGATGTGAGCCTCATCTGCTGAACTTAATCCTTTATATCGTTAGAATGGAAAGAATTATGTCCAAAACTGACATTATTCTTGCAGTTTTTTGTATTTTTTGTATTTTACGGACATCGCAAAATGGATGCTTGGACTCATTTATTACTAACCGGCAAATAACCAGAGCTCTAACTCTGTAAAATTGGAAAGAATACAAGATGAATTAACACATTGTGTCTGGTGTACATACCTTTATTTCCGCGCAATGTATTTATTTAATCAACTTTACTTTTTAAATGCACCCTATTAACACATATTATGAAACAACCGACCAAAATTAGAACTATTCAGCTTCTTCCATTGCACCGCACACCATCAAATGTCCGAGAGTTTCTGACAGCGTCTTAACAGCATTGCCTGTGTCTTTATCTGGAATTTTGTCGTGGAACAGATTAAGTAAGTAGCATGCAGCACTAGCGAGTCCGTAATAATTTTCGTTCATGGTACAAACCCCGCCGATGAAAATAATAAGACACCCTGCTTGAATTTTAATCACGTCAGAGTTTTCATTATTCGTGAAGTAGAAGTAAAAAAAAACTAATGGAAGGGCTAGATTTCCCATTGCTAACGTTTCATCAAAATCATAACGGATCATTAACTCAGATGCCAGAAAGGGTAGGATGACGGATGGGCTGCTTTTATCCATGAAGTGTTGGAGTTTCTGTATGTTTGGATCGCTCATGAATTCGCAGAGAATAGTTAGCGCAGCTGTAAGGGTGGAGTACACCCAACCAACAAGGAATAATGGTGTGCCATCGTCCTTATCCAGTTGTGATTTCAGGCAGTACAAAGAAGTGCCAGCCAACATCATATTTACCACTGAAGTTTTGGTATTCATTGTTGCAATTTTGTTATTACTATTAGACTCATTCGACTCATGATTTGCCATGATTAAAATTTATTATTTTTTTAAATTTATGAAGACACAAGATACCATCTAGGCTAATTCACTAATGTAAAACAGCTGATGAGAAAAGTACATGGCAAGTTGATTGTCAATGTTGCCAAATTTATCATTCCATACTTGCAAATCTTGACTGGATAACAGCTGTTTTTTTTTTGTCCAATAGTATAGATGCACATTATGAGCTGTATCATGTAACCATTTTTGAAGGTTGAATTGTAAGGCCCATTTCTGTGTATCTGGCGAGATTCTGATTAATAATTGATGAATTTGGAAAATCAGACCGAAATTATGAAAAAAAAAATGTCCTTTTATTATGACCAACAAGCGTCTGCTGGTGGTGGAGATACGTCTGAGAGAAAAATCATCCCTTCCACTGAATTTTTGCTGGGACTTAAAAATTGTGGTTATTGTAATCAATATGTTATTACAAGCAGTTATATTCTCCGTGTAATATTCTAAAGTCAAGCTTTTTAAGTTGAAATTAGAACTTAAGAAGCTTATATCTGACGGTATGTTAACAAATGAGTGAGACTTTTTTTTCTGGCTTATCGCATGCATAGACATCAGAAAATTTCGCTGCGAAATTTTTAAAATGTGCTTAGAAATCTGAAAACCAGACAAAAGGACCAATCTTAACCCCCTGATAACGAAAATTTAAAGCGAAATAGCGCGAAATCGGCCATTTTCCGGATTTATCGCGTAATCGTGCGGAATCCGCGAAATCATCCGTACATTTTCGTGAAATTTATGTATGTATGCGTGTAAGACGAAATCTGCCGCACTTTTTTTCAAAATAAGAAATTACGGAGTTGTTTCTGAGCATTAGTCGTCATTGGCTACTAGCTATCAACGTTCGCCAATGGCATCAAAATACTGATAAAAGAAATGGTGGCAACCAGGACATAAACATAACTTCAAATAATTTTAACATGTGATCGTGTGAAAGCTTTATTTTATGTTGCCAAACGCAAAAAGCGCTACAAAAATAACTGCGAAATCAGCAAAAATAACAGCGAAATTCAGGAAAAATAACCGCAAAATGGCGGAAAAATAAAAGTAAAATATTCCTATGTCTACTCATGCATTATTTTTCATTTGTTTCTCTTCTATTTTTCTTGCATTTACCATTTGAAAGTGAAAAATTTATGTTTACAGGAACCTGACTGGAAAATTTTGAACGTGCTTCATTCAAATGCATCCCAAGTTGCAGCATTAGATTTAGGTTACAAAGCAGGAACTGCTGAAATCAGGCAAAAACCACTCAAAGTTGTGTATCTCCTAGGAGCTGATGAAGGCACCATATCGCCAAACGATCTTGCCTCCGGCGGTGTTGTAATTTATCAAGGTATTTTATCCATATTAAATAGATCTATACATGCCAAAAGGCACTAAGTTGCACGCAGACTCTATGCTCATGGTTCCATGAAATTTTCAGACATCACAGATTATATCGTGAAAAAATTTTAAAAAGAAGTTTAATTAAATCAAATAATTCAAAAATGAAACATTTATCTGATGAATATAAGAAAAGAAATATTTACCAGTTTCCTTAAAAAGTTGTTTTTCATTGAAGCAAATTTGGTAACGTCTGGAGGTTTACATGGTGATCTCTCTTAGCATGGCAAATCTTATGTAGTTTCTTCACTTAGCTCCACATCTGAGTTTCAATATTTTTAATAAATAATATTTTGAAGACATCATTGATTTTTTCTTCTTTTTCTTCTTTTTTTTTCCATCTACTCTGAGAAAAAATTAGGAAATAAACTTTTGCAATCAAAAAAAGATGGACACCAATATAATAGGTCAATCTGATTGAGAGAGTAAGTTGAGCATTGCTACATTTATGTTCTCTTATTAAATAGCTAACATTACCACTTACTGTGTTTCATTACTATTACTCCAGGACATCATGGTGATGTTGGAGCTAGTATGGCTGATATTGTCCTGCCTGGCGCAGCTTACACCGAAAAACAAGGAACATACGTCAACACTGAAGGGCGGGCACAACAAACTCTAGTCGCCGTTACTCCTCCAGGTCTTGCCCGAGAGGACTGGAAAATCATCAGAGCTCTGTCAGAGGTTTGTACTCAGTTTTTTATTTGTTCTATATTAATGAAGAAAGTTCGCAGAGTAATTATGGCCTTAAAATTCCTTAAATTTGAGGATTCATATGTAATTGGAGGTCAAGCACGTATGTTTCTAATGAATATTTGTATTCAAAATGAGGAGTCAGAATCTGAATGTTCAATAATAATTTAGTGAACGGTGATTGGCAATCAAGTCTGAGGCATTCAAATATCTGTCACCAGAACATCGTAGCTACCTATCTATTCCAATAACTTATCATGTGACGCAATTTCAGAATCACCAAACTCATCATCAACGAAGATGGCAAAAATGCCATGTTTTAAAATCTGTAGATCAAGGTCAGTATCTTTTAGAAAAATTTTGATATTGGATGATTCAAGTCGAGAATTTTCAAAATCGTTTTATCCCTAATACAGAGAATCTGATAATTTTAGGTTTGTCAGGTAGCATAAAAGTAAGAGGCACTTTGTGATATGAGACAGTGAGAGAGAAACGCCAGTTTGTGAGAAACTGGACTTCAGGCTATTTAAAAATATGAAGGGCTCTTTAGGTAGCATTGAAGACTCATTAATTTTTCTAAAGTATACTAAAATTAGAATGCAAAAAAGTTGCTGAATCAATTGAATTATATTTTTAATTTTAATTGTGCTGTAAAATCATTGCCTCAATCCTATAAATCAGCAAAATTTATCAGGGAGTACTTTATGTAATTTATGAGGAATTAAAAAACACATCTTTTACCCAGCAACCAAAAAAATTGGTTAAACATTCAAGTTTAATTGATGACTGTAGCCTCATTTCAATTTATTTTTGCATGAATCAATGTCATTCATTAATTTTACTAAGCTCTCAAAAATGTAATTTGATGATTTATTATAAATATGGTTATTTTTTTATCAATACTTTAGTTGGCTGGTTACAAACTTCCGTATGATACTCTCTTTGAAATTCGGGATCGTCTTGATGATATTGCCCCTCATCTGACAAGACATGGTGAAGTTGAAGAAGCTAGTTTTCTGGATCAGTCAGTTGAACTTTCAAAGGTATGATTTTATTCCATCCAATACAAATGTACAAATCAACTTATTTCCAGGATCACACCTCTATTGGCAGATGGAATCCACAAGGTATATAACTATATGACTGTAAATGACAACAATGTCCGAAAGAAGAGAATGAAAGCTGGGGGATGAAAACTCTTTACACAGGAGGAAAACTTTTTTTTTGTTGTTTTCAAAATATTGACCCCACAGACTCAGACAAAAACTTAGAATCTAGAAGTTACTGGCAGTAAAAAATAACATAGCATTATATTTTCTGTCAGGTTAAAACTTGAGAAAACATATGAAAGTGAAATCATCGATTTTTACCTCAAGAGCCTCTCCTTTACAGTGAAGTTGGATATATTTGTCAAGTAAAAAGTTGGCACCAACTTACCAAGACAATAAGCAAAGCTATTTTGAAATTCGGTTCCAGATTTTAAACTTTTACGGCAGTGTTCCTTTCTACCAAGGGAGGACATTTTACCAAATTGTTTCCTGCTTTCCCAAGAAAACACAAAATTATTGCCTATAGCCAATGTTGTACTCTCCTATTAGCAGTGATTGCTGTGATGTTCGTTCTTGTTAGTATCTTTAACTCGCACAGGCCCCTCTTGCCTAGCATTGCACCAAAAACATGCTGCAGAACAGACTTGAAGTAAATATTATCGATTTGGCCCTTGTGAACACTTGAAACTTGTTACTATGCCTGGCTTGGTAGGGAATTTTCTACAGATTTTGTCTTTTTTCAAATCAATTTATCCAAATGTACAAAAATAAGGTGTACAAAATGGAATGAGTAAATTTTCCATAATTAAAGAAAAACCAATTAAATTGCTTAGTAAAGCAAAATGTATGCTCTATAAGAGCTGTTGAAATGATAATTTTATGACTTGTGTTTTGTCATACGTATTAAAAAAAATGAATTTATTGTTTTATTTTCTTCCAGAACATCGCAAGTTCATTTGACTCCTCACCAATTGACGTGAAGCAGAAACATTTAGAAGATTTCTTCATGACAGACGCCATCAGTAGAGCATCACCAACTATGGCCAAATGTGTCCAAGCTGTGTTGAAGCAGAAGCAATCTAAATATTATGAAGGAGAAGTTTAAAGGAGACAAAAAGCAATTAGCTCGTGATAATTAGCCTATCAGGCAAGTTTTAGCATCTCCTTAAATGAATCATGCACTGAAAAATCATTCTGATAAAAAATTACTCAATGTTATAAGAGCCTAGAACTATATTTATTTATCTTAGTCTTATTCCATCTCATAACCTGCAGTGGAGACCGTTTGACACTTGTCTCTATGCTGAATTTTAAGTTTGAATCATCGAAGTAGCAAATGGAAGGTCGTAATTTTAGTGATATTTGAAGTTATGTGTCTCCATGTCCTCCTAAAAAAATGCTGAAGTGAGGCTCAATTTTTTAATGTTTTGCATAATTCACATATTTTCTCATGGTTTTCTGATTCTCATTATAGTTGCGAACAAAATTCGGAATGTCTCTTTCAAATCTAGAAAAAGTCCAATAAAGCAGGAAAAAAAGAAACTGCTTTTGATAAGATCGTTTTAATTTTTAAAGTAAGACAAAAAACCAATGTCAAAAAAATTTTTGCAAATAACCACATCCAAGATTTTATGCCCATGATCTGTAAAAAATTTTTAATGCAAGTCATATAACTGTTAGTAGCTAGTGGTCCTCTCTTGACCCTGAACATTCATTCTTGGTATGTTTTATCAACCTACAACAAAGGATATTTTATACAACTGTGTAATTCTCTGAAAAGTTGACCTGTCTATTTCAAAGAATGCAGTTTTTCTTAGCTTACATATAGGAATTTTTCCTCATATAAATTAAGTCACAGCTAGTTTATTGATTCGCCATCACTACCGTCTATTCTCCAGCAAAGCTGCTGTCGGACTCCATCATTAATCAAGTCTGCTCTGAAGTATAGAGCTGTTTATCATTTTGTAATCACCAGAAGTAGATAAAACTTCTGTGCATTGTTCCTTTCTTGCAAGGCTTCTTGTTTGTAAATTGAATTGTTATTGTAAATATTTGAATACATTGTTTACGTAATCTTAACCAGCTGAGTCTCTTATTTTCTCAACATCCCCCCCCTCCATTTTGCCCCTTGCTAATGGGCGTTTTTTTCTCTTAGCCATAGACATTACGTTTAAACACTTTAAAGTGTCCTAAAAGATTAATCATGCGGAGTGAAAAATGTAAAAAAATCCTCAGACCTATGCATGGAGGATCCCTCCTCTCTCTCGAAGATTTATTCAATAGAGTAAACTTCAGAAAGAGCCAAACCGAGAAACCGAGTGTCACGGACATTACAAGTTCTGAAACTGCAATTTGAGAAACTATTTTAAAATTGAATTTTCTCATCTAACAGAAATCCCAATGAAACTCCAGGTGCATTTGTGGGTTTAATATAATGTGAAGTTGGTACAATTGATGTCCAGTAAAACGTTTTCATGACAATTTTAAAAGTTATTTCTGCTTTTTGTCATTACTTCATCCGTTACAAGCAAAAACATTATTTTCACTGAAGTATTTGATTGTTTTCAATCGAAAATAATAATATATAATTTAATTATATTTACATCCTTTGGAGGTAACGGTTGCAACCATACGTCATGCCTAAGAAAGTCATAGCACCTGCAATTTTTTGAATGCAACATGGATATCCTGAGAACACGAATAATTGCATCCAGACGTATAGCCATTGAAAAAGCCATAGCGCCTTCAGTTGAATCTTGTCGTGCGAAAACCGCTAATGTCCATTTTTTCAATCTTTGAGTTGATAATACTTTTTAAAATTACATGCATCTATGAAAGAGGTGTTACTTAATACTCGATTTGGGGGTTATCTTAACTCCAAAACGGGTATTTACATCACTTTCATGATCGTATCAACTCATGAAAAGTACAGGTATTATCAGCATAAAAAAACTGAAAGCTGAAAAAATGGAAATTAGCGGTTTTAGCACAACATTACGCAGAGGCAGTGGCTCCTTGAACAGCCCGGAAAATCACCAACAGACCAGCCCATCGGGGTGCCGCAGTAGAAACCCCCCTCCCCCCTTATTTTTCGATACTAGCCACGGGCGTACCTGAATCTTTTAGCAAAAATTGCCGAAGTCAGGTAAGATTACCAGCGTTCTTTTTTTGTGAATATGATACCAAGAATATATCTCCCTGGAAATTTTGCCACATTTGCGATAAGAAAACATGTCCCACTTTCCCTCCTTGGGAGTTAGCTAAGTTCGACGTTCTCAGAAACGATAGAACGTAAGCATTTCAACTTGAAACATTTGCCCTGGTAAATTATATTTACACCGAAAAACATACAGGATTGCAAAATCTCTAAATCCTGTGATCCTAGAATTGCAAGTTCGCGGTGTGCACTGTTCAGAAATGGTTTACACTTAGGTTCGACACCAAAAGATTACGACTTTTCAACGACTTGAGCGCGCCCCGTGGTATGCACGCAATGCTCGAAGTATCCTGCAGACTTGTAAGGCGCTACCATGTTCCGTACGCGCACTGCATGGAGTATCCTGCGGCCTTGTAAGGCGCTGTGCGTTACGCACCGTGCGCGCTGGCCGCACCGCGTTTGACGCGATTTATTCAAACTTGCCGCATCAGCGGTTTTCGACTCATGATTTTGAAGTTTTTGTACAGTTCGTTGAAATAATTGTCTTCTCAAATGACAAAACATATTACATATAACCCAACTAATTTTCTTCTCTTCATTTATATATTTTTATAAATAATATTAAGTAGAAGCATGCAAGTGAAACGACTTTTACCTACGTGTAGGCTCCTTCATTGCTCAGCAATTTAATGGCGTGATCATTCGGACTACAGTTTTGCTATTCGGAACTACAATTTTTGGCTCATCTATAAAAACACTTGTGAGCGTAAGGAAACTAACGGTACATACGTTGTTTATAAACGAAGCCAAAAATTGTGGTTCCTAATGGCAAAATGAAATTTTTTTTGATGAATGAACCCTTTTGAAGGGTTGGCAACTGCGCACTGGATCTGTGAGGACGTAGTTCCGTTTCGCTCCCGCTTTTGTCGCCTTCTATCGAAGTTACGAACCTAGTTTTTGAATGTGGAGTAGCTGTGGACAAGTATAAGTGACTTTTGCAGTGATCGAGTAGAGTTGGCGTAAGTTTTCTTCCCATTTTGGGGAGAAAAGCGACTTTTTAGTGACTGTTGGAGTGATTGCGTAATGTTCGACGCTCGGCTAGTGTGGTGTTGTTGGTGATAGTGTGCGTATGAATGCTGCCAGATTTACACATGAATCTAAGACTTTTTTGAAATCCGCGCATGCGCATTTACGTCTAAAGTAGACAACACTGGATCAATTTGACCAATAGCCCACTCCCTCTTTCAACGCTTAGACATTGAATTCAGTGATAAAAACGGGGACATCTGCCGCTTTTATTAAATGAAAAAGTGCATACTGCACAGGCAATATCATTGTGAGATCTGCAAGTGCCCATTTCATGGTGTGACGGACTGCTCATCTAAGGAATGCTCGGAAAGGAAGCATGATCTGATAAGTAAAGCAATTAATTATAACTGTGCTATGGAAGGCAATTCAGGAACTCCAAACATGCACAGCGATGATACTGGAGTCACGCGATAAATTGCAACAAAATCGCGATATTATCGAACGCGATTTTATAGAGATAAAATTGCAATAAATTGCAATTTTTCATTAACGCATGAATGACGCATATGAAAGATGTTTCTATTCCGCCGCCGCCGTTTTTACCGAGATCCGTTGGTAACTTAACCATCTCATTTTTTTTTATCAATTATTAGTATAATGTTACAAAGACAGACTGGTAAGCTTACCTGAAAACCGGTATTTTTACTGATTTTTTCAGGTAAGAATACCACTTTTATTGGTAATCAATCCCCGGTAACTTTACCATTTTATCTCGGTAATTCTACCACAGTCGATAAAAACTATTGGCGTTTTTCCCAAGGTCCATCGGTAACTTTGCCATCTCACTATTATTGGTAATTTTACAGAGACAGAATGATGAGATTACCAATAGAACCTTATTTTACCAACCGTATTTCAAGGTATGAAATAAAATACAGAGGAGGGAAAATTAAAAAAAAAAAAAATCCAATGTAAATGGTGGAGAGCTGGTGCCATGTTCTGCTCGACGAATTCCGAGCCCGGTGTGCGCCGAGTTCGGGTCGCTTTTCCGATACATTTTCGATCCAAAATGGCAGTGTGGAATACGTGGTAATTCCTATCTCCTCTGTTGTTGTTGTTGTGTTGTTGTCATCGGATGGCCGGGTACCCGTGTATCGCAAACAATCGATTATGTATCGAAAAAGTGACCCGGCGTACACGTGCCCCCCCTCTTAAGTCCTCAACCTCTGAGGAAAGACCTAAGAATCAAGAAGAAGAAAAATGGAAAATCCAGGAAGAAAAACTTCAAGCTGAATTGACAGAATTAAAGGAGGCAGTGGAATTCATCAGAGATATGGTCTGCAAAATTGATTTGGACCAAGGAGAAAAGGGAGATCTAAAATTGGAAAGAAAATCTTCGCGAAAAGCACAGAGACAAGGAACAATCTGCTGAAAACGATGAACTACGAAAAAGAACAAATAAAAATTACCGAAACAAAGCTTGAAAACGTCATCAATAGAACACAAAAGGAAGACAACGGAAAGCAGGCAGATAAATATCCACTCGGAGACGAAGAAACAAACATGGAAATTGAAATCTACAACGAACTCAAAAGGAAAAGAATGGAAGATTTGGACACGTCTCTCGAAACGATCGAGATAAGAGATGATAGTGATGATACGTTTGTTGAACCCAAGAAACCTCTACAAAGAAAACAAAAGAAAAAGATGAAAGCTTCTACTCCAAGAAATTCACAGTCGGACTCAGAAACACCCGGAAACTCAAGAAGTAACTCCCCAGTCAAAACACGTAACGGGCGGAAAAAATCAATTGGCAACAAAGGAAACCCTATAGAAGAAAATCAGAAACCGAAAAATGGAAACACCCAGACCCCTAAACCGACAACCGAACCAGAAACTAATAATTCAGATATGATCATAGAAAAAATAGAAAAAGAAAATATACTCCTAAGAAAATCACTAGGAGAATTTGAAAAAACTATAAAAAATGTTCAAAACGAATTTGGAAACATCAAACAAATACTGGAAACAAACATGACTGAGATCAAAAACATCAACAATACGAACAACAAAGAAGTCAAAAATCTAATGGAAGAACTAAAAAAGAACCCTTTTGAAGCGGAGGGTATGGATTCTATTGACATGAATCGATCGATAAGGATCATAGAGAAAAAAAAAGGAGGTGTTGGCATCTTGAGCATTGTGTACTCCGTGACGTAGGTCGGTACAACCTGGTCAGCAAAATCCGGAATTCGAAATATGATAAACAGACCATAACGTCCGATTTTTTTGCTTAAATTAACTGATGATATAATTTCAAACACTTCATGTAGTATGCATTTTGTCCTTAAACAACACCATTTCCAAGAAAATCGATGATTAATAGTCGCCGTGCCGACCTACGTCAGCAAAACAATTCCAAGATGCCCGAAATGCAAACACCTCCTTTTTTTCTCTTTGGATAAGGATAAAGCGAAAAGCATTACTGTAGTGGCTACAATACTAAAACTGTGTCATTTTTATTAATTCCAACCAATGCGCGAGACTTTCACAATACCTATAGTCGTCACCTCTGAAATTACCACCCTTAAATGTATAGCTCATGAAAACAGCTCAGTAAATTCAATTAAGTTTTCACGCGGGAAATACTAACATCCATGACGAAAAGACCGCGGAAAGTTCTAGACTAAAATCAAAGAGGGTTCCCATGTTTGGAAAGAAGAATATTCAACCCAATCATAACAAACCGCCAAAACACTGTTGCCAACCATGGATGAAAAACCCTACAGATAACATGAATACCTCTGAATGTGGTATGCTCGCCTATGCTAATGCGCTCGCCTCAAATCATTTTTTTTTGTTTTTCATGTTTTTCTTTTCTCAGCAATGTTGGCCAGGCTCGAAAATTCGTGGGATGCTGACACGTTTTTGGTGTCTCTCTCTAGGAGGGCCCCAAAGTCCTAAGTCTAGCCCAAAGTCCCTCTTTATATGGATTTTCCAGGTTTTTAGGAGCTCCCACAGGACTCACAGGAGTCGCACCGGGGTCCCCTCAGCCACCCGTCAGCATTTCTGGTGTGATCAAGTATCCTAGCACCCGTAGCCAGACTGCCTCTGTTCCGCAGTTCTAAGAGAGGGGAAGGAGTCAAGTACAGTCAAAAGAGACTCCTTACTTTCCCCGCATATCTGAGCCATAATCGGAGGTCGGTGAAATAAATATACAGGGTGATCCAGGGTTAAACGGCCAGAATGCGCAGGAGCCGAAACACCCCCAAACCCCCTCTCGATCCCCTCTGAATCTCGATTTAAATCGAGATTCAGATTATTTTTTTTTAGATCATTTATGCGAATTAAGTGCATAAAAGTACAGGAGAGTGCACATTTTCGTGAGATTCAGTTCACAAACGTTGTCAAAATTCAGGAGAGACGATTTACTTTCCGATTTTTTTGGGGGCGGGGGGGGGGGGGCATAGCTCCGACTGGAGGCGCACTTTTGGAAAAAACTTTATTCAACAAAAAAATCCTTATTTTGACCCTTAGAACACGCTCCTGCAGTCTGGCCGTTTAAACCTGGATCATACTGTATTTCAAGCAAATTTTAAAATGAAAACGGTTAAGGAGTTTAAAGCACTACACAAGAGTGCGTAAAATTTAAAATTTTAAAAAAAATTATAATTTTAAAACTTTTAAAAAACAATTTGTGAAAACACTCACTTGCATAAAATGTTTTGACAGAGCGGACGCGTTTCGGAGGCAAAAACATTTGTCAAAACATTTTATGCAAGTGAGTGTTTTCACAAATTGTTTTTTAAAAGTTTTAAAATTGTAAATTTTTTAAAAATTTTTAAAATTTAAAATTTTAAAATGTTTATTCACAGAATTAGTGTGTTAATTTGGCAACATGACGGATGGAAGGCGGAGGCGGGCTGTTTGAATAATGCTCTGAAAATAACCGCGCCGTCACACGCGAGCGCCGGGCCGGGCGCGGGTGCAGCCCATGGCTGTATTGAGAATATATAGCGATAATTCTAGTAGATCCACCAGGTATAGTGGGCGTAGAGTTTGAACGGTTAGATTCTATAAATATACTTACTCTTGTTTTCCCCGGAACTATTTTATCCTCGCGACTTTCGGTGGTGTTCCCAGTTCATTGATACTTGATCTTGAGAGTGCAGCATAGGTGTGCTTCGTCTTCCTTCCCTCACAGGTGAGCATCAGTATCCATCGCTTCCTATTTTTCTATTACCCTCAGAACAAATTTTTGTTTTTCTAAAAAAGTATAAAAAAAACATATCTGTTATCTAAATGGTAGTTTTATATGAAAAACGTGTAACGCTAATATGAAAAAAATATCAAAGTTCAAACTTGACCATGAAATATGAAAAATGATAAAAGCTAGAAAAGGTAATTTTTTTTATAGACAAGTTTTTTATTTTTTTATTTAACGCATGCATACGAAAGTGTTAAAAGTTAACATTTTTATGTAACTATTATATAAAAAAAAGGTCATCATTTTCGTGAGCTTTTCACGAATTGGAAGATTTTTTAGTATGTTTGCGAAAAGCTCACGAAAATTATGACTTTTTTATATAATGGTTACATAAAAATGTTCACTTTTAACACTTTCGTATACATTCGTTATGTAAAAAAAATTAACTTTCGTACATAATCTTTATCTTTTCCTTCTATGGTTCTGCTGCTAGGGTAGGAACAAATTTTCCCTATTTTCCTGTTACTCTCCTTCTTGAATTGTACTGAGGGTAGGTTTTTTTAATGTACATAAAATGAGAAATTTTATTATGAAGGATCTTTCCCCTGTTTTTGCCGATGTCCTAAAGAATTCTGGGTGGAATTTCTTGTACCTACACACACCTGAAATTTGGAACTAGGATTTGGATTGCTACATTTTAAAATTAGTTTTCGTTGACTAAAGTGGCATTTGCATACATGGTCCTTTGCCTCATGCTCTGCCTTATTATCTATAGGAATTGTAAAATTTTCATTTAGCTCTGCTAGAAAATGTATCAATTTAGGAGAGTTGAATGAGTTGTAGACATGAAAAGTAATGAGTTTTTTCCAATGCAAAATTCAGATTTGACTTTGAGATGATATTTTTTGAATTGAATGATTTTGTGCCGGAAGACTGTTCATTATGGAATGTTTGTATACACACGCTGCCAGTTGCCGGTAAATAAATTCCTAGAAGATCAATCCAATTTTTTTTCTTCGCGAGCAAAAAAGTGAATTTTATTCAGTCATTATTATTAAATAAAATAATCTCTTATAATTTACTTACTATATCTTAAACTACCTACCCTGACAGCAGAAATTCCGGATTAGTATTGATGAATAGGACATTATTATTCACAATACACGCAGACAAGTTATGGGTATAAAACCTCTATTAATTAACTACAATTTTCTACCATCCATGAAATATAGACCTGCCATAAATATCAATCTCTTTCCTCCATTGATGAGAAATAACATCACCAATTTTCCAATGATAAATAACTATTTATTCGAAACTTTTCTACTTTTGAAAACTCTGCTTACTAGATTGACGATTTCAAATCACCTAAAATTGTATTATAACTATCAGGCGCCCTAATTAATGGTTTTTTTTTTTTTTTTTTTTTTTTTTTTTTTTCAAAAGTCAACGTATGGTAAAGTAAACTCCCACTTTAAATTGTGACCAAAAATTTTAAAATAAGAATTTTATTAATCGTTCGAAAAATTAAATCTTCCTGCATGTTCAGATAATAGGTTAAGATTACCCACCCTCTTTTCTACAATATTACTTTTCATGATCGGAAAGAACACCAAAAAAGCACGCAGAAAACTCACTGAATTCAATAAACATGTAATGATTATATACATTTTCAAAATGCCTCGGGTTTATTTTCCGTCAACTTGTCTAGATCACGGCAATAAGTTCCAAAAAACACACTAAGGTTGGACCGTTTTGATATGTCCGTTCATATATTTAGTTTTTTTCATAATCGCAGACTTTTAAAAGTATACTCTTAAACCATCAAGTAACCATATGAATAATTGGAAAAGCAAAGCAAAGTTCGGAATTAAGTTACCAAGTCAATTTTCCAACAGAAAAAAAAATTGATATATTGGTACAGATTTGAATTGGCACAGTGCCCATACACGCTGAACCAGTTATTTACTAACATGAAATTTCATGTGATGCTTAGATAGATTCGTCAGCTCCTCTAATGTAAGGGTGTAACTTAATTATCTCGTGAGCCCTTAAGAGCGTGGAATATGATGGACAGTGGGGATCGTTTCAATTTAGAGTTACGCCCTTATGGAGCCTTAAGGAGCGACAAATCGACGAACGGCAAAACTCCCAAACCATTTAACCTATTTGCTACTTTTGAAAATCTCCAATTTTGCATTCTTTTTTAAAAGAGAACAAATCAATGTTATTCTTTGAAGTTATCTCAGAATTTACTTTGCATAGAGAAGAAAAATCAAGAGACTTCTTAAGAATTGACGTTCAATAGCTCTACATTTAAATAATAAAGTATGGCAGGAAGTCATCAACGTACGACACCAAGGTACATGGTTTGGGAGTTTCACCGTCGAAATGTTCGTTATGACAATACCAGGGTGGCAAAATTTCATGAAAAATAAAATCTTGAAATTTCACTTGAAATGTTTCATGAAATATCAGAAATTTATGAAAGATATTGAAAAACACCGGTTCCTTTTCATGTTCGCAGAATGTATAAAAATTGTGACTTTCTTCTATTTTTATGTGTTTGAGTGCAGGTCCCTGGTAAAAATTGGCAGTAGAATCTGTGTTCCAAAATACCATAGACCTACAGCCGACTGTAAGATTTCCAATAGCTTCTATAGCCGGCAACACAATTTCTTATAGCCTTTATAGCCGATGGCGATTAAGCAACAGCCTGACGATAAAGTGTATGCTATCCGTTACTAATTACGGATGCTAGGACTTAGTGAGTTTTTGGACTACCGCTCTCTTTTTGGGCCGTAGTATCTTGATTTATTTTGCGAGGGAAGCTCCGTACTTTTGAAGGATGACTGCCATTCCTAATATGTTGGAGCGCCTTCAATTTCGTACGATACTGTGCAATACCTCTGATGTGAAATAGTTGCTTCAAACGCCGTGGTACGCTGCGGCGCAGCGCGGCGGGCGGGCAGCCAGCGCGAAACGCGCATTGGCGCCTACAAACCTAACAGGGATACTTCACGCATTGCGCAGTGCGTGAAGTATCCCTGTTAGGTTTGTAGGCGCCAGTGCGCCGCCGCTCCGCTTTGTGTTAGGCTCTAATATTTAATCTCGTGGAGTCAGCGTTGTTCAACTCATGACTTTGAAATGTTTGCACACTCTGTATGGATTATTCTCATTTTAATTGATGAAAACAAATATGTAGTAAAGGAAAATATAATGTGCGTTTTGTAAATATTATGGTGATTCCGTACAAACTTGCGGATTTACAAAGCACACGAATTTCTACACAATTTCTTATGGCCTTTTATAGCCGATGGCGAAAAAGCAACAGCCAGGCGATAAAGTGTAAAGCCCGGCGACAGGAACTATAGCCCGGCTGTTTAATTTTTTATCGCTTCGTGTAGCCCGGCCGTATGATTTTTTCCACTTTCTACAGCCAGCTATATGATTTTCTATCGCCTTCTTCAGTCGGCTATAAGAACTCCTATGGTATTTTGAAACGCGCAGCTCCTATCGCCATTTTTACCAGGGGTTGCATACTCTAGCCCCTGAAAAAATGAAATATTTCACAGCGTCGTGAAATTTCACGAAATATTTCACTGAAATTTCCAATCTTTCATTTCTTTAATAAGTTTCATGCCAACCTGGACAATACCTACAGCAAAGTTTACGAAAATTATCTTCACGCATAATACGGTCATTTGCTTACAGAGTAAATTTTCAAAATATGTCTCTCGCTCCATACGTATTCCGTGACTGGTGGGACGACCTGGAATTCGGAAGACCATCAAGGCTCATCGACCAACATTTCGGCTTAGGTTTGAGGAAGGATGACTTATTCGCCGACTGGCCGAGTTTGGTGAGGCCCTCCGGTGCCGGTTACTTGCGCCCCTTCAGAAATCTACTTAGGCAGACCAGCGGATCCTCAAACATAACCGCCGACGACAAAAGTGTACAGGTATGATTTCCAAATAACCATCTCCATTTCCTTCTCCATCTTTTTTTTCTCCTTCTTCTTCTTCTTCTTCTTCTTCTTCTTCTTCTTCTTCTCCTCCCTTGGTATTCCATTTTTTCGGTCCTGAAGTTCTTATTGCTAATTAAGAGGAAACAGAATTGGGCTTACACTTTTGATGCACGAATCACTATTTCTGTTCTATTTTAGAAACAATACATTATGTGACATTAGTTTTCCAATGCAGATAGGAGCTTTTATAGATAAGCCGGGAATATTGATCACTCGTCGCAAAATGTGGCTTAATTGGCCCAGCAAAACGGCGCATAGAGGTTACGCGTGCTGCTATTTTGCCTTCAATTTTTTAAGTAGGCAAGAAAGCTTTCTCTGTGCTGCAATAGTTGCTTGTTCGAAGGATTTTTGTCTCGTGCTTTCGACAAATCCTGACCGCAGTAAGTGAATTATGCTAAACTTCGCCCCTAACAATTTTAAGGCTAGGTCTGCTCTTTATTTCAATTTCTACGAATAATGATATAGATGTATAGTAAAAAGAAAAATTCATTTTTGATATTTGGAAAAATCAAATCTTTGGGCCTGACGACCTTAAACCTTATGACCAAAGTGTGAAACCGCGTAACTCCTTTTGCGACGTTGCAGACCTCCTGTCATACTTTGTTCTTTTTGAAAAGACTAGTCAACGTGATTTCTTGAAAACATCCATTATATTTCTCTGTTCGCAGAATATTCTGCAAAATTACAAGCCACGAAGGCGGCTTGTTTCTCTTCAAAAAAATAAAATAGGAGCGGAAATTTTGAATCATCGCAATGGAGATACGTGGCTCTGCACTTTGGCTATCGATCTGGATCTAGTCAATTAGTTATCATTTTGTCATGATGAGACCAAACCTCTTCCGCACAGGGACGTCATGGGAGGGGGAATTGGGCACCTTTTTTGGCTGAAATGACGCTCTTATTAATACACTTCGACCGTAATGTTGCGGTCGATTTGGACAGCGTTTAGCAGAAAGGAGCCAAGCCAAATCAGCTATTGCCGAATTTAACCGGACAAACCCAATATTTTACAAGAGAACTTAGGTACGGATTCTTGTGAAAATTTTAAGGAATTTGCTGCGTACCATGCGAAAAATTCACTGAAATTTGCACAAAAATCTCCTTAACTGTTTTTATGTAAAAAAAAAAAAAATTGAATTGCCCAACTGAATTTGACAATAGCTGATGTGGCTTGGCTCCCCTCTATGCTTGACGCGGTCGATTTGATAGAATTTAATGAATTTTTGCAGGTGATCTTAGATGTGCAGCAATTCGCTCCCAACGAAATAGTGGTGAAAACCTCGAACGGCGCGATCGTAGTGGAAGGGAAGCACGAAGAAAAGCAGGACGAGCACGGGTTCGTGTCGCGGCAGTTCACGAGACGCTACGTCCTCCCCAAGGACGTCGAGATCGAGAACATCACGTCCAGCCTCTCGTCCGACGGAGTCCTCACCATCTCCGTCCCAAAAAAGGTAAACGCCTCGCCCACCCACGCTTAACCCTGCGCCTCGCACTTCCTCGACATGCTGGTTACATCATAACGAGCAATAAAAAACATCCTAATCTCGTCCGAAAATCTACAGCGCACGCGTAGAAAATCGTATTCTTGGCCCGGTCCTGGAACCCCTGTCAAAATCATAGAGTACATAGAGTCGTAATGCAAGTGGGAGAGCTGACGCCACTTTTAAGCATTTTCCAGGTTCCGAATTCCGAGATTCCTGTGCGGCGCTGTTCTCTGTGACAATTTTTATATTACAAAATCCTGACGACAAAAAGTGACCCCCCCCCCCCCTCCCCCGCCGCAAAGTGCAAAGGTTTTCTTTGCTCATTGGCAGAGGAGACAACTTTTGCCTTCATTTTATGAGGTATGCAACGTGAGCTGGCCTGTATGTTGAAACTTGAAACTAAGGGTATCCAGGCTTCAACGACGCGTGCGGCCATTCAAATGTTATTCATAACCGCTATAATCCGCTTCGCACATAACACTAAACTCAATATATTTAATTAATTGAAGACACTCCCTCACATTTTTATTTATTTTCATTATTTTAGATAAGCAACCGTTGAGCTTTCCGCGAATTAGAATCTGTATGTTTCACTATTATGTTACATTTCTCTTGTGCGATTAACTATTCTACCAAGTGGCTAATGTAATAAATAACACACTCCTAATACATCCTCGCGACTTAATGATATTTTTGCAGGTAGTTGAGGTAGCTCTCGGAAAGTTATGTTTCAAAGTTTTTAGAGAACGCCGAAACGCAGTCAGATTTATTTCTGGGCACGTAGCAAAATCTTTATTTTTAGCATTGAAACATAGAAAGCGCCGTTAAAACCATGCATTAAATTATCTAATTTGTTCACTTGGCGGCGCAATTAGACACCGTGCAATTTTCAGATGTTTCCTAGGCCTCTTGTTGGAAAGCATACATTGTAGAGCTCAGAATAAAATTAGATACAAGCCACATGAATTTTCATCTCTAAGAGAAATGATCGCCGCCATGCAGTGGATCGAATCAATTAGAGAGGTCGGACATGAAATTTTTTACTCGAACTGCAAATTTTGACGTTTATTTCGTCACATTTTAGACTTTAAGGAGTGCTACTTAGGACAAATTTTACGAGAAAACCATTGGAACCACTTTTAGAACCTCAAAGTTTTGTATAAACAGAGTTGTAAGCGTTTAGAGTTCCAAATTTTGTCCAACCTCTCCTATTGACTCGATCCGTTGTGCGCCATACCTACATCAAGAATTGCCTAGACAAAATGTCATATTTTGACGGTGGCACTAGGACAAATTTTAAAGATCCTCTAGGAATTTTTTTTGCCCAAAAGTACATAATATTTAGACTCCTATGGGTGCTCCTTCAACCTCTCGCGTGTTTCCTCTTCCTTCAAAATATTTAATGTTTTTGCTCATCATTAAATAATATGTCTCAAAAATACGAATATATTAACATGAGTCTAGCATTGCTTGAACACGAAGGTTATATTGATGTCGGTGCATCGACTCCCGATTTTATCGATCTTGTTTTTTCCGCATAGCGACATGATGTAGTCTCAAAATAGACTGTGTCTTAATCATTGCTATCCATCATTATTTCTGTCACTTTCATAGTTATAACGTCAGAGAACCGTTTATAAGTGAGAAAAATTTCTCCCGATTTTCGAGGAAGTTGAAACACGTCGCCGAGAAAAACACTTCATTCAAGCTTGCACCACTTCGTTTTGGCACCGGGACAAAATTTCTTTTATATATACTTCAATCGCTGACGAATGACAGTGCGCCTAAAAATAACCTGTGGAATATAACCACAATATATATATGCATGTTTGTCTTCCTTCAAATTTTGTCCGTTTTCTTTTCCTGCTTTACTTCCGCGCAGCAATGGGCGAGACCATCAATTTGACAAATATGTCTTCTAAAAAAAATTCAATAAAATAAAAAAAAAACCTCATTTCATGATGGAGTATTATATATACAGAAAGTATGAAAGTTCGAAGATTCAAAAATTGAGAAGGTGAAATTTAGAGGGGCTTAATTGCATACATTTCAACACCTCTTACCATCGATTGATTGATTAATTAGTTAATTAGTTAATGAATTTAAATACAAACTATGTACACCAGAAGGAGGGGGGGGGGAGGTCATTAAGGATGTTGGTATCTGATATATATACAGTTTGTTGGTAGGGGCAAATAAATTACGCAGCATATTTTTACCTTTTCAAAATTTCTTTCAAAAGCCAGGACTAAAAAATCATGTCGATCAACGTTCCAATATCCTTCGTCAAGATCGAGCTTCCGACTTTTATTGCAGACATAGATAAGTAGATATAAAAAAATTATGATTCCGGCCAGGATCGAACTGGCGACCTTCTGCGTGTAAAGCAGATGTGATAACCACTACACCACGGAACCCCTGTTAATGTAGATGAAAATTTAATTTTTGATGTGGAAGTTTAACATGTATTTATTACTTTGAAGCTTATATATACAAATCTACCTGGAGTTGTCAGTCTCATTTTCCTCTAAAATGCAATATAAATACGTTTCATACAGGGTGTCCATTAAGTCTACCACCCCCTTACCTTTAGAATCGTCGAAGATAGGAAACTGCGGGAATGCTTCCATATTACAGGGAATACTCTGGAGGGAGGGGGGGGGGGGGTCGATATTTTTTAGCTCCATCTTGGGAGGGGGGAGGGCGAATTTTCTTTTTAGATGGCAACCCTTGATTGGAATATTAGATACCATTGGAAAGATTGTAAGAAGAAAACTTTATGACATAGATTATTGTGCATCTCCACTTGAAATCAGCATTCGGAAATATAGTTTTGTAAATTTCGACTTCATTCGGCCACCATTTTGAATTGGTGATTGAAAATGACCGCAAGTTTTTCCACAATAAATAAAAATCACGGGGATATTAGCAGCAATGTTGCAGTAACACAGTGAACTTACTGATTTGAATGATTACATACAACCAAAGGGAAAAGCCATGATTAATTCCATTAATTCTATTAATTTCCAAGAGTAGTATTTTATTTTAAATTATTTACTTTTTGAAGTTATTAACTTTTTTAATCTTGTTTATATTGTTTGATTCATTGGTTTTAGTTTTATTCTTCATTCCGTGTCTTGTTTTTTCGAGGATTTTTCTTGTATTTATTATTAATTCTTACCTTTATAGATTCATATTAAGATTTTTATTAGATTTTAATATTCAGATTTTCAAATTTTATGTTTGTTTTTTGTTACAGAATCCAGCTATCCCTGGAGGTGAGAAAGTGGTTCCTATCATACAAACTCATGCTCCCGCTCTGAAACCAGCGCCACAACCATCGTCTTCCCCGGCAAGTTCACCAAATGTGACAGAAATTAAGGTTCAGCACCAGTAAACGTCTCTTTCAAAACCGTCATAAGGAGCCGAATAATGTAACGTCACCCAATGCATGCAACGTATCCATAGCTGTGCGCATGTAAAACTGCTCGATACAAAAACTATTTCAACTTTTTCTCGAATCCGTGGCGGTTAAATTTTTCTTTTTGATAATATATTTATTTTTTTAATTCATTGTAAATATATATACAACGTTCAAGTTTTTTTGAGTTTTTGATTAATGATTTAAATAAAATTGTTGCAATACTTTTTTAAAACGCGGTGTTTATTCATTAGTGCACCTTTGATTACTTTCTCTCTCTCTCTCTCTCCCCCTCTCCCCCTCACCAAATGTACTTGCTGCACTACGACTGCTAAAACCGCAGCCATGCTTCGTATTCTAGAGAACTTCAGCTCTTTGTCATGGAGAAATTGACTGCCTCTAGTGAATAAATCTACAACGAGCAATTCCAAGCCACTTTTGTGGATTCAATGAAAAATTAACTCCACTCCCAACATATTGCGAAGCTAAATGTCACTATTGCGAGAGCAATATTTACTTAGCTCTACGTAGCGCCTTCAATCGAAGGTGATACTCCGCGATACACCCATGCTGGAATAGTTGCGCCACATTAAACATCATTGAAACAAAGAATGTCGACTCATCTAGACTCATCACTTTACTTCTTGAAGTAATTCCAGTTTTTGGCGTACAACAAAATATTTGAGCATGTTAGGATTAAAATATCTCGTGCAATGTCAGAATTTAGTGTTTCACGGGTAACCGGTTACAAGATTAATTTTTTTGTTTTTCAAGTCCTAAAACCTCATAATTTTTTTTGGTCTGTATTTTATTTTCAAAGTGTTTCTCTCAACATATTTCATCAAGGATGTTCATATCGTCACCCTCTGGCCAAAGTATCATAAGCGCTATGCGACGTTTAAAAATTTCCGCCGCCATTTTACTTTTTCACGTAGAAATTGTTCAAAGAAGCTGTCCAAAAATTTCACTGGATTTTCTTCGTGCCGATAAAATTCAGTGAAGTTTTCAAACAGATTCAACAAACAATTTCTCTGTAAACAAACATTTCTCTGGCGATGGGAATTTTTAAACGTCGCATGGCGCTTGTGATACCCTGGCTGGAATGTGACGATAACATGGACCTCTTACCTCTTTTTCCGCTTTATGAAAAGTGCGACCATAAAAAAAATAATAATCTCAATTTTTTGTGTTTCTTACCGATGAAGTTTTTCACTCCATCCGATGGAGGAGCTTGAGGAAGCATAAATGAAATCGGATTATCCGACGAAAGAGCAGGAAAAGAGCAAGGTTCGGGAGGAATAGGGATGAAGGTGGAGTTGAAAGGCTGATGGTATTGGGGGGGGGGGGTGTCATGGATAATCCGTAAGACGTACGGCAAAAGGTGCTGAAACGTGCTTGATAAGTGATAGCGCCTGAAATTCCATCAAAAGTTTAATTGGCTCAGCATTTCTCTTTCTGCTCGGGAAGCGAGGAACGCTGCGAGTGGCTCGTTGTTGAGCTGAACAGCTTAAGCCTCCCCCCCCCCCCCCCCCGGCCTCTCTGCCTATAGCCTCGAGTTTCAGCTATGGTAGCTTTAAGTTGACGATTGTTGCCAGTTTACTGAAATATGAATTAGCTTGTACTCTAGTTAATTGTTAAAAATGCCTTGCATTCCTAGATTTGAGCTTGAAGCATTTCTTACAATAATTTACTTAGTTTATGAATATTTTCTTATACTTCTAAAGCGGAGAGGATGAATCGAACACCATCACTATTTTTAATATTTTAGAATTAATTTTTAAGCATCCTTGGTAAATTGCTTCTTTTCCCAAGAGGAATTTTTCGATGTTAGGACATTCTATGATAGGATGATGGGAATCACTAATTTTTAATTTTTTAGAATGAATTTTTAATCATCCTTGGTGAATGGCTAATTTTCCCGAGAGGAATTTTTCGAAAATACGAAATTCTCGTAAGATTGGCTAAAAGCGATAAAAGCTCAAAAAATAATTGCTCTCTCACAATATCATATCTCCGCCAATTTCCACACTTTCGTGTTGCAATAAATTGCGATGTCACGGGAAAATTATTGCGTATTGTTAGCGCTGAGTGTTGTGTATGCTGCCTATCTGCTAATTGAAGGAGTTCAATAGTTCATCTGATTGAAATTTATTGCAAATATGAGTGAATGAGAGTCTGAAATTCAGACACTCAATTTCAATGTGAATGTCTGGTAGTCTCGCTGCCATGACCAGGCACACTAATTTACATTAATGCAACATTAATTTACATTAATGCAACATTAATTTACATTAATGCAACATTAATTTACATTAATGCAACATTAATTTACATTAATGCAACATTAATTTACATTAATGCAACATTGATTTTTAGCTTTTGTTTTTTTATATTTTTAATTTTTTCTTTTTCGTCGGTTAATAATGACCGGGAGACCGGTCGAAACGTCCCGTGTTCTGCAAATTATTGTGTTTTAAGCCTCGTCCTCGCCTTTTTCTGTCCTATTTTATGTCTAGAATTCTGGATCCGCCTATGCCTGTGGATCAATTTTGGTCACAATCCCTAGAATCGATTAAGATTCGAGGAAATTATCACTGGCGAAGTTTCCTGCGTGAATCCCTGCGGACCTGAGCAAAGCGGGCGAGAAGTATCTCCTCCGCTCGAAATCCACTTACAAAAAGGCAACAAAGCCTCGGCGTTTAATCTCGCGAACGCAGCTAGCAACGCTTGATCCTCGTCGCTCGCAAGTCAAGTGCGCCTCTTTCCGTTCCCGTTCCCCGTTTAGCGGAGTGTTAAGCGTTCCAAATCCTTCGGGAACGGAAACGCAATCGCGGAAGCGTGGTCATGAAAAGGACGCTGATGAGACGGGCGAGATGGAGGAGGAGAAGGAGGAGGAGGAGGAGGAGGAGGAGGAGGAGGAGGTGGTGGAGGAGGAGTCCTCGGGGGCGGAGGCAAGCATCACAGCTTTCCCAGTCAGAAAAGCTCCCAACCCCTCGCGATGCTCTTTTCATCCGCCCTCACTCCGTGAAGTCGTCGCAGCGTCCATGCGATTACAGAGATACATTCTTCATCATGGCGACCAGAGCCGTTTCGTTCACTTCCTGGAACTGATTTGCAAGGGCACCTGTTAAAGTTCGCCTTAAATTCAACGTTCCGGAGATTCGTTGAGAGGGAGGGATCAATAGCCAATGGAGATGTTGCATGTGTGAGGAATTTGCGATTTGACTAATGATTTTTATGTAAAAGTTCGCGAGAAACACGATGGTGCCACTGGTTTTCTCTGAAATCTACTCCCAAGCTCAAAAAAAGCTCTCAAGTTGAGGCCAAAATGGAGGGGATATCCCAACCTACTCTGAGAGTCCGCGTTTACAAGACAAACTCTCCATGCAAAGATAGCGAGCAAATACATTAGCAGGGTTGCCGTGTTTTCAGTTTTGGAGTCTCCAAATAAAGTGGCAGCCCTGTCAATGTATTTGCTACCTATCTTTGGTTGGAGAGTTTGTCTTGATGTAGACGTGGACTCTCACTACTCTCAGGGTAGAGTGGGATATCCCCTCCGTTTTGGCCTCAACTTGAGAGCTTTTTTTGAGCTAGGAAGTAGATTTCTGGGGGAGCTTAGGGATAGGGAGCTTTTTTTGAGCTAGTTTTTCTAGGCGCGATACCTCGGTTAATGTTCAACATAGAAAGTTGCTGCTTGAACGGATCTTATTATTTTTAAATGACCTGCAAGAATAAATCATCAAAACATGCTTCTGTGACCAGCGCAACTGACCTCGATTGCTCTGAACTTTCGATAGGCAATATGTTTTAAAAAAACGTCGTTTATTGGTTCAATCAAAGCTTATTACATCTTTCCCAGTGGCGGTGTAGCTAGGAATTCTTTAAGGGGGAGGGAGATCCATTCAAAAACATGACGGTAAATTTACATTATTTTGTGTACGTCCCTGATAATATTTTATGTCTACCCTCCCAACGTAAAAAAAGAAGGTACAATTAACAAAGCTCAGGGAGGGAAGGGGGTCGTCCAAACACCCCCCCCCCCCTCTTTTCTACGCCACTGATCTATCTAGTAAAAATCTAGCTCCGTTTAACCTAGCATATGGACGGGACTGTGCGCATGTATGGCTTACTCTTGGGCATCTGAAAGAAATTTGTGCATTAGTTCAATGACAAAAAATTCCACAAGGGGCAATGGGGACGATGGCCGGGCAGTTTTTTTATCATAACTCAAAATGAGGAAAATGCCGTTACAACCGATTTTCTGTATACTGCTGCTGATTCGACGTTAAGAAATTTACGGAAACTGAGTAATTCAACATTTGAATATGAATCGATACATACTTTCCATTAACCATTCTCTAGATCGGCTAGGGAGTTAGGAATAGGATAAGTAGCCGTGCGCGCCATCTAGTGCTGAAATTCTATACTACTCGCAGTCCTCGCAGATGACTCTCCCGTCCCCTCAACATTCCTCCGAAACAAATGCCGCGCCGGCTCCGTCGCCACTCGGTCTGGCGCGATGGGCTCTTTTGATTGTGCCGCGCCGCACCTAGACTCCCAAGCGCCAGGCGCTAACATTCCATCGTTTCCTTCTCGCATGATCAGACCACCCACGGTGAATTCGCGGAACCATTACCTTATGTTTAAACGATTCCTTCTGTGCGAATATGAATATTGATACATCATTCCTAAGCAATTTTTCACGAGGAATCCGAATCTGAGATCAGATTTTGGATTAAACAATATTTTTTGCAGAACCAATGATCCTGGAGATTGGGAGGCCGTTCAAGACATAGGTCCCTGACCTTCAACACGAAGAAACAAAATAACGCAACTCTCCTCACACCCCTCCCCTCCTTTCGAAGTGTAATGTATTTTATTATTTTACGAGGAGGGTACGTGAATACGGACGTGATACATGGCTCTAAACATTTCGCCACTTGGTATTTCTTCCCCTCCTTAGTATATAAGTCCGTTGCTTCCTTTTTTTCATGTCCACGTTCCTCTGCAGAACGCATACATATTCCCAGCTATTTTTGGGCTCCTCCAAAGTTTTCAGGGGAAAATTGGAGGATCGTGGAGGAGGGGCCTTCTTTCGATACTCAGAGGGAGCGTCAGGAGTTTACTAACGGAAAGGGGATGGGACCCGGGAAACGGTAAGAATGCCTGAATGTAATAATTAAATTCAAAGAAAAAAAAAAGAGGAGGATGAGAAAAAGGAGAAGGCGAAAATTAAAAAAATATTTATCAGAAAAGGCAAGAAAAAAATTAATATACTATGTTAAAAAATTGAAAAAGTCTCTTTTGCAAGTTAAAGCAGACGCAGTTTCGGTCGCTTTTGAATAAATATGTGGTCTCATGCCACTCAGGCCCGGTTCAGTCCCCTCTCGTCATGGACTTATCCCCTAGTTAAAATATGACGAGCATTCCGGGTAAGTACCTGTTAAATTTTAACTGAAGATTCATACTCCTATAGTTCTATCGGTTTAGGTCTAATATTTCACATTATTCCAATCGTTATTGTTGCAAGTTATGTGGCCAGTTTCATCAACGTTCGGGGAAAACTTGATTTTTTAAGCATAATTCCAACCAAATAGCGAGAAAAAAAATCAAGTTGCTCCAGGTCAACAAGAAACAAGGATTGAATTTAAACTTGAGTGCAACCTTAACCATCATGACTTTCAGAGGTCGAGAGTTTTTGGCGTCCAAAAAATATAGTTTCTCGATAAAATTAAGTATTACGTAGGCGACGACGCATTGAGCGTGTGTGGTTCACCGCGCGCGGCGCGGCGCGGCTCATTCGCAGTTACCTGCTCTACACCTGCGCACCCCTGGTTCGGTACTCATCCGCTAGATCGCGCAGTGTCGCTTTTAACGGTATTGCTCGAAGTCTTTCGGCAATTCGAACTAATGTTGCTGATAAAATTTTTTAAAGTAGAATTTTGTGGTAGAGGACAGTTTTTTACTCCTAAATGACAAGACTGTTTTTTTTTCAATTTTTGGACTCAAACAGTGGTCGCAAGCTCACAAATGCGAAAATCGCGAAAATCCTAAACGTGTGCCCTGGAACTACTCCAGCCGAACGCCTCTCTTTAGTTATCGCTTCTCGGCCTTAATGGCTAAGATCAAAGTGTAGTATCTGTTCTTATCAGCTTAATATCTGATACGACTCGCACTGCGAGTCCAGTATATTAAACTTATTTTTGGAAACAGGCGAGATGTTAGGAGCTTGCTCCACTCTTGCCACGGATCGGCCCGGTATTGCAGTACCGCCGGGATCGGTCCAATAATCTTCACATGCCTCCTTTTATATTCTCAAATCGGAATGTTCGCTGTTCCTGAATCCGGTGATTTCTTCGATTGCCTCTAATTCCTAAATCCAGATCCACGGGAAAGGATTTCTGGCGTTGCGAGCAAGGTCTCAAGCTAGCTCAGCTCGAGTGGTGAGTGTTCGTTCAGTTAGGATGGTTCGCCTAATAAGTGCACATTTATAATCACGTAAGTACTGCCAAAGAGCTGAGCTGAATGATCAATTATGCGAATAATTCATTCTGGATTCCTTTCCAAGCTGTTCGTGTTCGATGCGCGAGAACTCACAGCGCTTTCCACTGCGATATACCTGCACCTCTGAGCATGGGCAAATATTTATCGCTAGTTTTTTATTTAAAAAAAAAAAGAAAAAACTTCTATGATAAATTCTCACAGTAAAAGTTTTTACTAAAGTCTCGAAAACAAGTATCCGACAAATATACATGAACCTATAGGTATATCTATATCTACCGGCCCTGTAGGGTGCCTCATCTTGGACGTAAAAAAGAAAAATGTCCGAAATCCAACAGAGATACTTGCCAAAAAGTTGTCTCATGGTTAGAAAAAAATCACAAAAAAATTTCAGGGTCGTAGCTAAAGGTTAAGTGGTCCCGTAAGGCACTTAAGTGGTTTTACCGATTTCTCATCTTGGCGATTTTAGCAATTTCGCAGATTTTTTTTGGTGGAAAATGCAGTCGAGCTAGATAGTCGCAAATGCGGATAATGACACTTCTGATGCTATATTTTAAGAGAAAAAGAACAGTTTGGACCCACAATTAAGGATCAGAAATCCCTCGTTCTTAGCTCTCAAAATGCAAAAATCGGCGATTTCAGCATTTTGTAGTCAAACCACTACTCGACCGTCGCTCGACTTAAACGTCGCGGCAGTTGACGCGCTGTTTCATAATGATCCCGTCGGCGGAGCAAAAAGTCCTTCAAGTATGTTCATTGGGGGTGTAAGAGGGTCACTTGGAACGAAAATTGGCCAAAATCAAACTTTGCGCTCGTTGTTTAAAAGTTTCTTTTTTTTTCTTCTTAGAATTTTCCTGTTTTTCATCATTATATTTAAAATGGTTTAAACAGGGCGACTCATCTTACACCAGAATTGAACTCCCTTGGCAAAAAAACGTACATAGGTGGTCAAATACGAGGGCTTTCTGTAGGGCGCGCGAGCCCTACAGGGAGTTGAGCCGCGTAGCGGCCAGGGGACAGAGCCCTCATGTAGATAAATACATCTACATAATCACTAGTAATGTGGTCATAACGCATGAAAATTCAAGGTTTGCTGAATGAGCTTGGTGAGGAGCAGCCTCCGAATACTGAAATAGGTACTCGGTTTTTTTTGTGTTTTCTGGCGATTGAATATGGCAACATCGGCTTTTTTGGGAGGATTTGAATCCAGAAACTTATTTAAAAGGTAGGATTTGACCACCTACGTACGTTTTTTTGCCAAGTATGTTCATTGGGGGTGTAAGAGGGTCACTTGGAACGATAATTGGCCAAAGCCAATTTTCGTTGATATCAAACTTTGCGCTCATTGTTTAAAAGTTTCTTTCTTTTTTTTTCTTAGAATTTTCCTGTTTTTCATCAGTAGATTTAAAATGGTTTATACAGGGCGTCTCATATTACACCACCAGACTTGAACTCCCTTGGCAAAAAAACGTACGTAGGTGGTCAAATCCTACCATTTAAATAAGTTTCTGGATTCAAATCCTCCCAAAAAAGCCGATGTTGCCATATTCAATCGTCAGAAAACACAAAAAAAAACCGAGTACCTATTTCAGTATTCGGAGGCTGCTCCTCACCAAGCTCATTCAGCAAACCTTGAATTTTCATGCGTTATGACCACATTACTAGTGATTATGTAGATGTATTTATCTACATGAGGGCTCTGTCCCCTGGCCGCTACGCGGCTCAACTCCCTGTAGGGCTCGCGCGCCCTACAGAAAGCCCTCGTATTTGACCACCTATGTACGTTTTTTTTCCAAGGGAGTTCAATTCTGGTGTAAGATGAGTCGCCCTGTTTAAACCATTTTAAATATAATGATGAAAAACAGGAAAATTCTAAGAAGAAAAAAAAAGAAACATTTAAACAACGAGCGCAAAGTTTGATTTTGGCCAATTTTCGTTCCAAGTGACCCTCTTACACCCCCAATGAACATACTTGAAGGACTTTTTGCTCCGCCGACGGGATCATTACGAAACAGCGCGTCAACTGCCGCGACGTTTAAGTCGAGCGACGACGGTCGAGTAGTGGTTTGACTACAAAATGCTGAAATCGCCGATTTTTGCATTTTGAGAGCTAAGAACGAGGGATTTCTGATCCTTAATTGTGGGTCCAAACTGTTCTTTTTCTCTTAAAATATAGCATCAGAAGTGTCATTATCCGCATTTGCGACTTTCTAGCTCGACTGCATTTTCCACCAAAAAAAATCTGCGAAATTGCTAAAATCGCCAAGATGAGAAATCGGTAAAACCACTTAAGTGCCTTACGGGACCACTTAACCTTTAGCTACGACCCTGAAATTTTTTTGTGATTTTTTTCTAACCATGAGACAACTTTTTGGCAAGTATCTCTGTTGGATTTCGGACATTTTTCTTTTTTACGTCCAAGATGAGGCACCCTACAGGGCCGGTAGATATAGATATACCTATAGGTTCATGTTTATTTGTCGGATACTTGTTTTCGAGACTTTAGTAAAAACTTTTACTGTGAGAATTTATCATAGAAGTTTTTTTTTTTTTTTTTTTTTTTTTTTTTTTTTTTTTTTAAATAAAAAACTAGCGATAAATATTTGCCCATGCTCAGAGGTGCAGGTATATCGCAGTGGAAAGCGCTGTGAGTTCTCGCGCATCGAACACGAACAGCTCGGAAAGGAATCCAGAATGAATTATTCGCATAATTGATCATTCAGCTCAGCTCTTTGGCAGTACTTACGTGATTATAAATGTGCACTTATTAGGCGAACCATCCTAACTGAACGAACACTCACCACTCGAGCTGAGCTAGCTTGAGACCTTGCTCGCAACGCCAGAAATCCTTTCCCGCGGATCTGGATTTATGAATTAGAGGCAATCGAAGAAATCACCGGATTCAGGAACAGCGAACATTCCGATTTGAGAATTTAAAAGGAGGCATGTGAAGATTATTGGACCGATCCCGGCGGTACTGCAATACCGGGCCGATCCGTGGCAAGAGTGGAGCAAGCTCCTAACATCTCGCCTGTTTCCAAAAATAAGTTTAATATACTGGACTCGCAGTGCGAGTCGTATCAGATATTAAGCTGATAAGAACAGATACTACACTTTGATCTTAGCCATTAAGGCCGAGAAGCGATAACTGAAGAGAGGCGTTCGGCTGGAGTAGTTCCAGGGCACACGTTTAGGATTTTCGCGATTTTCGCATTTGTGAGCTTGCGACCACTGTTTGAGTCCAAAAATTGAAAAAAAACAGTCTTGTCATTTAGGAGTAAAAAACTGTCCTCTACCACAAAATTCTACTTTAAAAAATTTTATCAGCAACATTGGTTCGAATTGCCGAAAGACTTTGAGCAATACCGTTAAAAGCGACACTGCGCGATCTAGCGGATGAGTACCGAACCAGGGGTGCGCAGGTGTAGAGCAGGTAACTGCGAATGAGCCGCGCCGCGCCGCGCGCGGTGAACCACACGCGCTCAATGCGTCGTCGCCTACGTAATACTTAATTTTATCGAGAAACTATATTTTTTGGACGCCAAAAACTCTCGACCTCTGAAAGTCATGATGGTTAAGGTTGCACTCAAGTTTAAATTCAATCCTTGTTTCTTGTTGACCTGGAGCAACTTGATTTTTTTTCTCGCTATTTGGTTGGAATTATGCTTAAAAAATCAAGTTTTCCCCGAACGTTGATGAAACTGGCCACATAACTTGCAACAATAACGATTGGAATAATGTGAAATATTAGACCTAAACCGATAGAACTATAGGAGTATGAATCTTCAGTTAAAATTTAACAGGTACTTACCCGGAATGCTCGTCATATTTTAACTAGGGGATAAGTCCATGACAAGAGGGGACTGAACCGGGCCTGAGTGGCATGAGACCACATATTTATTCAAAAGCGACCGAAACTGCGTCTGCTTTAACTTGCAAAAGAGACTTTTTCAATTTTTTAACAAGTATATTAATTTTTTTCTTGCCTTTTCTGATAAATATTTTTTTAATCCCCGCCTTCTTAATTTTTTAAAAAAAATGTATTAGTACTTGAGGCATTCTTACCGTTTTCCGGATCCCATCCCCTTTCTCCACAAAAGGCATCCGTTCATAAACACCCGACGCCCCCCTTGAGTATAAAATAATTGCCCCTCCTCCACGATCCTCCGATTTTCCCCTAAAAACTTTGGAGGAGCCAAAAAAGCGGAAAATATGTACGCGTTCTGCAGGGGAACGTGAACATGAAAATGAAAAAAAGGAAGCAATTGCAGACTTACATACTGAGGAGAGAAGTAATCTCAGGTGGCAAAATGTCTCAGCGCTACAAAAGTTTATTTATTTTACTTTTTCTTCATTTATGTTTTCACGTGTATATTCACGTAACCTCATTGTAAGGCTTTTAAAGAGAATCCCAGCTTCCGGCATCCTAGGAGCCGTTATAAAATACGTAACGTTGAAGGGGAAGGGGAGGTTGAAGAGAGCGTTACGTCGTTTTGTTTCCCCGTCTTAGAGGATCGGACCTACGTCGAAAAACGTTACAAGGAGGGAGAGGAGTCAAAAAATCCTGTATTTAGCGTTGCGTATTTGTGATTGGCCCTGCAAACGTCTCTTGTATTACTTAAACGGCCTCCCACGTCCCAGGACCATGGTTCTGCAAAGATTATCGTTTAATCCAAAATCTGACCTCAGATTCGGGTTCCTCGTGAAAAATTACTGAGAGAAGATGTATCAATACTCATAATCGCATAGAAGGAAGTGTTTAAACGTTAAGTAGTAGTTCCGCGAGTTCACTGTGGGGTGGTCCGGCCATGCGAGAAAGGAACGAAGGAATGTTAGCGCCTGGCGCTCGGGAGTCTAGGTTTTGGCGCTGCGCGGCACAGTCAAAGGTGGGCATCCGAACGCTTCGCGCCAGACAGATTGGCGCCGCCGCCAGCAGCCGGTACTGTTCCGATGGAGTGGTGAGGGGAGGGGAGAGTCTGAGGACAGCGAGTAGTCTCGAATTTCAGCACTAGATGGCGTGCACAGCCTAATGAACCTATCCCTAGCTCATTTGAAAATGGTCAATGGAAAGTATGTACCTCGTCCTAGGGTTGAATTATTCAGCTTTTGCAAATTTCTAAGCATCGAATTAGCAATATACATGAATGTGGCCATAACGATATGATTTCGTTTTGAAATATGATCAAAAAATCGCCTAGCCGGCGGCCCCATTGCGCCTTGTGGAATTTTTTGTCACTGAACTTACGCGACTTTCGTCGGGTGAAAGTTGCCCTTGTCTGAACTCATAGACTTCCACCTGCCCCGCCCCTTCCAAAAAAGAATGTTGATAACAATGTGCATTTTCAACTTTTATCTGGATACTTTAATTTTAATGGTATTTCTTACCCCCGACCCAACACCTGTCGTAAGAAAAATCCTTGAAAATAACATAGAAACAATCTTCCATGGAGGAATTGTTTAAATGCCGTGTGGGAAGCTTGTGAGTTCTCTTCATCGTGCGCATTAATTTAGCTATATAATTCTTCACAGGCGTGTTATTATTTCGTTATTCATCATCTAACCATCAGACATTTAATTAACTTCATTTGTTATCTGTAAGTCTACGACTCTACGAGTCGTTCATATAAAGTTCGCCTTAAATTTTGCGCATATGCAACACACCCACCAAAGAGCGCGAATAGTTATCGATTAGCGCAAGTAATCCAAAGTAATCTCGCTCAATAAGCGTTGATTGAACCAGTGATGTTATTAACATATTCGTAGGTGTCGTCCATCTAAAGTTAGCCGTCAATTTTCAGCATAGGCAACATACCCAATTATGATATTAGAAAAACATGAATTGAAAGCCTCCTTGGACAAGTTGTAGAACACAAGATTAACCGTCTTAAAAAATAATTAAAGGAATAACACGGAAGGGCTCTTGCTCTCTAGCTTGAATAGAACTCAAGGTACGATCGCCACAAGTTTGAAAACAAAACCCGAATCCAATCTGATGCCTCTTTTTGGATGGCCCTCCTTGTCAGAACTCAGAAATCAGAACTCCAGAAACTTTTTAGGTGTCTACTGAATGATATAAAAAATATTGATAATTACCAAGGTAGATTTACACAGGTATGGAAAAGTTGAAAATTTCCCATGAGCCTCAGTACGTGTCACATGACTTCGTGACGTAGGTTAAGGGGCCCGTTTTTTAATTAAATTACAATCAAATTAACATTCAAACGTTTGTGCGTTTAAACGCTAAAATTAATATCGCATAACCAAAATTGTGCAAAAAATCCCACAAAATTTTGACAAACGATAAACCGAACATAATAAATCAAAATAATCAAAACATCCAAAATGGCTGACGTTAAGGGGCCGCTGGAGAGCCAATCAGAGGCCAGTTGTTTAGTTCTGTCCATACCTGTGTAAATCTACCTTGGATAATTACTTGATTTCCTTCATTGGTGACTTTCTTACGAAATCAGATTAAAGACCGAAATTTGAAGAGGGGAGAATAATACTGATTCATCGAAGGAAATAAAGGAGAAGTCGCAAATAAACCGCAAGGCTCCTTCCAACTTACTTAAATATCGATGTTGAAACTCCCAAACCACGTATCTCGGTTTGCCACGTCGTAGATTTCCGTCTTACGTTAATTTTTAAATCGAGAATAACTCAACGTGAATTCTTAAAAACCTCCATAATTTTCCCTCTCTGTGTAAAGTAAATTCTATACAAACTTCAAGGAATGATGTTGATTTATTCTCTTTAAAAAAAAAAATTAAAGGAGCGGATGTTTTTAAACACCGCAAACGAGATACGTCGTTTTTGGAGTTTCATCGTCGATGTGTGACTCAGCCACTTAAATGTTTTTGATCTTCCTGTGGATCCGTCAGTTTGCTCAGTGCAATTATCGCTCACTTTGGAAATTTTGAAATTACTAAACGTGATTTTCATGAACTTTCAACGCGGAAAAGAAAACAAGTACAGCTCGTGATGCTTTATTTCTCATTTCGTCCGGTCTCCGGCGGTCTATTGTATCTTCCATTCTTGTTCAATCTAGTGTGAGTGATTCCGAGACCTGTCCTCGAGCGAGGCTTACGAGGGCAGGAAGTCATTGTAATTTATGACGTAACAATTGAGCCGGAAAATTAGGGATGCGGTTTCGGTCGCAGTTTCGCTTTTCGGGACTCCGCGGGAGGGGGAGGCAGCGTAGAAGGGGTTGCGCGTGTTAATAGGGATACAAAGGCGGGCCACGGAGCGGCGGGCAGGGTGGCATCACGTCACGGTACGTTTACTTCTGTCAACAGTGTCAACATGAGCACAACCCGAAAGCTTCTGTCCCTCGGGACGAGGCGACCGCGACTAGGATCGGGGCTAGACACTTTGTCACATTGGAGTGCTGGGGTTCGACTTTTGGATCTTTGGATTTAAGACTTAAGAGGCTCATCGTCTCGTTTAATTTTTGCAACCAAAGATGGAACTTTTTGTCCAGTGCGTGCAATGTTAAAATTATTATTTTCTGCTCCCATATTTATTAAAGATAAAATTGAGTCAACTTTGACTATCATAATGAGTCAAATTTGACTATATTGCGATTAATTTGACTCTAAATGAGGGGCATGGAGGACACGGCGCATAAGTGCAGTTTTCTAAAAAATTGAGATATTAATGATTTCAAGTATAACTGGTCTTAATGCACAATCTGTGAAAAATTTGCTCCCAAATTCTCATTCTAAAGCATCAAAAAGTCAGTTTGGACTTTCTTTCCGCTATATGGATCCATGTTAATTCGAAACTCTGGATGCGTATTTCTTGAGATAGTAAATACTGCACTAATGCGCCTTAATTATCCTCTAAGCCCCTCAAATGACTATCATTGACTCAAAAATGACTTTGAAAGTACCTCAATTGTCTCTAAGTTAGATGCTCATGTGACACGATAATTGACTCGACTTTGATTCAACACGAGAATAGAATGAGGTAGCCCGATTAGAGACGGTAAGTCCGTGTAAGTGCATTCGCCTTCAACTGACAAGGTAGATAAAACGAACACTCGAGCACGGATGGCGGTATCAACGACTATACCATCAGAGATGAGGATGCATTTCTACTTTATATAAAGCATGGTAGTTGATACCAGTATTCGTACACGAAGAAGCCAGTTTTTTCCGATATTGGTATATGTAGGCAAATTGTTTCTGATCAAGGAATCTATAAAATTAGTAAGTCATCAATTTACGCTAATGGGTTAATTTTTTATCCATGGCACTTAATTTATAAAAAATTCTCTCAAATGTTCCCCGTATCAGCAGGTAATTAAGTTAATTTAGTTTTGCGCGAGTCTCTCAATACATGTTTTAATACGATCACACATTTCCCGACAACGTATCATCATCTGTCATTTTTATTGGAAAATAACTGTGGTATAATTCCATTAAAAACTTAAATTTGAGATTATTTTTCATAGTCTTCATCGTTCAGTAAGAAAACAAGTTATCTTTACAGTTTAAGAGCTGAAAATAGTCCGGGACCCGGGACCCTATAAATGGACCAGAAACGCTGTGACTGCGATGACCGACTCAAACAGAGATTGAATGCGCAGCTCAGCCGTCAGATAAAGAGTTTGAAATCGAGCTGCAACGTGGACTCTGAAACAGGGAGGCAGTTGACCGATTTTAATTGAAAATGTCTCCAAACAAAAACGAACGGTGAATTTTAGAATAGAAAATGTGAAAGGGCACAAAAGTATTGAGTAGGTATGGGCTACGGGTGACGCCCGTGGGTATATGGTGAGTGATCGGGAATTGAAATCGGTTTGAAAATACGTGAAAAAGGACGTGGAAGGTGGAATGGGTCAGCGGTTGCCACATTGCTATCGGACAAATGTAAATCCAAAATATTATTTTATGCTGATAAAGGCCAATACACTGCATGGAATTTCATGTCATTTTAGAGCCTACTTCTGGTCATAGTTTACCGCAATTGAACGCCTCCGTACGAGCTTTCGAAACTGGTTTCATGATTTGAAAACAGTTTCATATTAAGAAAACGCAAATGTAATTCTCTGCATGATCCTCCTATCGTGATAAGTTTTTATAATGTATTTTTACTTGTTCATCATCAATAAAAATCTAATCGTATTTACCAATTTTTTCCTCTTTTTCTTTTCGGCTTAATTTTAAAGCAGATAGTTAACAGTAGTAGTCACGCAGGTCTAGATCTTGTGCTCCTTGTTACGCAGATTCACGCAGGCCCCGTTTTCGTTGTAACGCAGGTTTAGCGGGCTGATCGTAGAAACGATAGATAAAGCTATAGACAAAGAAGACGAAAATTATGTGAAGGAATCCCATGGGTGGAGGCGGGTGGTTGCCATGGGCAAGGAGGAAGGTAATAGACTAACTAATGACCACCCACGAGACACTCTTTAGTTAGTCCATAATTTTCTCCCTTTTATATGAAAAACCCATTCCAACCAATAGGATCGCTCCACACTCCTTATGTCTTCTTTGTCCATTGCTTTGTCTATCAATTTCAACAGTCAGACCGCTGGCCCCGTTTTCTTTGTAGCGCAGGTTCAGACCCCCTTTCCTATAGCATAAAATATTTTATGAACATCCCTTCATGGCTCTATTTTTAGGTGGACGTGGCAACATCCGCGGTGGCGCAGGGCGATGAGGCGGTGTTCGGATAGAGAGCTGACGCGAGGCAGATAATTCATAAAATGTGAAAATATCCACTGCTCCGGCGCCGATGATTCTGCTAATAAAATTGAAAAGCTCCATTGATTTCGTAATTAAAAAGCGCTGCGCCGCGAGAGCCCGAGCCGTTCACCGTAAGCCCTTGAGACCGCCTATCAGAGCGCCCGCTCCCCGGGTTCCGCCCCACGGATCACACCACCCCCAACCCCATCCTCCCCCCACCCCCGCTTCCACACCCTCGTGCTCTCATCGCATCCTTCTCGTTTTCACACCAGCTCCTGCAACGTAGATCCGCGGCATGACTATCCCGGTTTTTTACCCTTCAACACGTGGAAGAAAAGCGGAGCTGTGACTATTTGGCCGTTAAGATCAAGCGCTTTTGCAGCAAATCAAATTAAATAATTAAAAAGCAATGAATATGAATACGTGCGTTTTTTGTGAGTACAGCAAGGTGGTGTGCACACTTATAGGGTGCGTTTTTTGGAGAGTCGAAGGATTTTTACGCGGGAAAAATGTGCTGCGTATGCGCTCTCGAGGCTTTTGGTACGATATAGCCTTTCCTACTTTCTTTTTTTGATAAAAGTAAGGAAAACCAAAGTTGGCTCAATGCTTTGAAGTTGAGTTGATAAAGACTAGAAGTCTCTGATTTATTGTAACGTTTCTAAGTTTCTCCTGGCGATTTATTTTTTTTACTATCGAAACCGTGTCACACTAAAATTAAACATTTCAGGGCATTTTGGCGAGATCGTAAAGAATATTCACGCGTAATTTTGAGAGAAAATTTGCACCCGTGGTTGAGTAATTAATGCATTTCAAATGAAGTTTAGAAATGTTGCAATGCAAATAAGCTCATCTGCCCCTTGTCCCTTCAATCGTGGAATATTGTAACAACTATTTGAAGGTAGGTATAAAAAACGCACTGCACCATCTTTCAAAAAAATGAAATCCCTTTCCATTTAAAAAAAAAAAAAATTAGTATACGAATTTTTAACCTAGCATCTTTTTCTGCTGATGGAGGGTGGAATGTCTTAGTATCTTCACAATTATATAAAGAAGCCTCGCATAATACCCATCTTGTACGTAAGAGCACTGTGCTTGAAACGCGCTTCACGTATTCTCTTACAAGATTAATTTGCGTTTATTTTGAGATCAATTTTACCCACATGAAAAACCACACAACTCATTGCACAAGGAATTTTAAAACTTTTAAGCTCCTCTCGGAGTTCTTCTTTGTTACCAATATCTCTTCTTCAGTGTTTTCAAATTCTAAATTGTTCCATCCAGTCGAGCTAGATTTCCCGCCTCTCTTTTTCCGGGCGTCAAAATTGATTTGAAGAACCTGTCCGGGCATCAATAATTCAAGAGCATGACATAATTTGTACCAAGATTTCAAGGGATGATACGCAGTATAATGAGGTGTCGTGGCTCATTTCGGGAGAGGGTGAGAATTACATCGTGTAGACACAAGCAGGCGCGTGTCCAGAACGACACGTAAATTAGCACAAATTGGAGGTTTATCTGATGATACAGCCATACAGTTTCGATCCTAGGTCACCTCGAGTTGTAAAAAATACATGAACCCGTAATCGCATCGAAGAAACACGGTCGCTTTCAAATGAGCCCTGAAACACGTGAAGGTGCAGGCGTTTCGGGTCTCACCTAAGAATGTACATGTTGCTTTTCACGAATGCAAGAACAAATGACGCGTAATCAAATGGAAGGTGTCCGGGAAAAGGGTGAAGCGTCGCGTTTGGAGCGAGGGTTGATGATCACCCCAAACTGGATCCTCCCCTTTGGCTTGTTGATATTCATTTAACCTCTAGAACGGCTTGTTGGCACTCGGAATCAGGGCGATACGAACAGGTGTCTCGTCCCCGGTGAGAATGCGCGGTAATTTTCACCGCGTTCTCCATGCAGATGAAACGGTAACTATGAAGGGATGAGGGGGACCTCATGCTACTTCTTGTTTAATGCTTGACAGTTGCACATTCAGGGCTTAATTAGAGCCCGGCATGTTTTGATCTCGATATCGTCACCTTCCAGGCAAAGTATCACAAGCGCCATGCGACGTTTAAAAATTTCCGCCGCCATTTCATTTCTTTACTGAGAAATTGCTGGTTGAATCTGTTTGGAAATTTCACTAAATTTTATCGGCAGCACAAAGAAAATTCAGTGAAATTTTCGGCCTGCTTCGTTGTACAATTCCTCTGTAAAAAAATAAAATGGCGGCGGAAATTTTTAAACGTCGCATGGCGCTTGTGATACTTTGCCTGGAAGGTGACGATATATCCTTGTTCTCGAAGGAATGTAAAGGTATGAAAGTCAAGAGAGTTACATCCAGCGTACTTCATTTCCTGAACTGTTCCTTACGTCAGCGGAAATGGACGCACATATTTTCAAAGGGGTTTTTTTTTTTGTAAAAACAGAAAAAATATGAAAAAATATGGGAGACTTAGATGAAAACTTTCGCACCAGTATTGATTTTAACGCGGTCTCTTATCGGCAAGGTCAAGATTGTAGATTTTGGCAAGTTTCAAAGTTATGCTTAAATCAAAGGCCAGATCCATGTTTGACAAAGGGTGGGAAGACGACAAAACAGTATGTACGCTGGATTTTTTCCCCCACTGGCACTAGAGTATTTTTTTTTTCATATGTTTTTCTCTTCAAAATTTATTATATTTTCATTACTATTCGTTGTCCTTCTTTTTCATTTTTTTCACTCTTATATTCTTCTCCCAAAATTTCTCTTCAACCAAATTTTATTTTCGTAAATATACCCATATTGCTTGATTTATTGCTTAAAATATTAAATTTTCCAATAAGATTTAAATTTTAGTCGTTAGCCTTGCCAATTTACAGAGGTTATTTTAGCGTAAGCTAACAATCCACCTTACGGCCATACAAATTTTTGGCCTTGTGAGAGCTCCTGTTGAATTAGAATTGAGGACGAGCCATTAAAGCGTTGAAGTTACCTCTTTGCCCATGTGTGTGATACAATTTTATTAAGCCTGAAATTTCACGATGATATCACAATTCGACCACGTGGGAGCCCGTGTTGCCTACATCGAAAATTGTAGGCGAACTGTCAATCGTTAATGACGTAAATGCGTTAAAATCACCTTTTCACTTTCGATGAAAGGATATTTTTGAGTGTATCTCGAATACACTTCTACGACGATACTTCTATTTGAACACGTAGGTGCTTGTGTTGCCCACACTTAAAGTTAAAGGCGAACTAAGGAGGTAAAGTCACCCCTTTTCGCCCGGTAGAAAGCTATATTTTGTGTGTACTCCAAGTAAGCGTGCCATTCCATGATGATACCACTATTTGACCACGAGAGAGCTCGTGTTGCCTACGCTGAAAATTGCAGGCGAACTGCTAATGCGTAAGAATCACCTCTCCACGTTCGATGAAAGAATATGTTTCGTATGTTCCGAATAAGCATGACATTCATGATGATATACCACTATTCGACCACGTGGGCGTCCATGTTGCCATGTTGTCCATGTCCATGTACATTTACGGATAACCATTTATTGTCCTCAATATTCAATACTCCTGCTTCAATATTCAAGTTCCCAATAATCATATTTGAATTTAATTTATTAGCCTTGCCAATTTATGGAGGCCATGTAAACGTAAGCTTCTTTCGAGTAGTTTTTTTATGAAAAAGGGGGACTTTCATATTGAATGAGGTATATATTTTCATCATTGAAAATCTGCATCGAACATTTATGAAAGCGACCCAAAAATCTTCCCCTGTCATAAGTCCTTTTTCATTTTATAAATTAATATTATTTTCCGATACAGTGGAATGAAAAAGTACAGATCTCAGTCGACTTTTTGCCTAAATGGGAATAAATCACGTTTTGTGTTCTAGTGAACACACCATACAAGTACTTTAAATTAAGGCGCCAAAAACTGACAGAAGGGTGCGCTTACGAAAAGGAACTGTCTTTCCGCCGTTCCGTAAAATAATTGCCCTAAATCTCTGTTGGGGAGTTTGCCCCCTCGGCTTCCTCTTTTTCAGATGAGTCGGGTGACTGAGGTTCCAAAGCACTTCACTAAGAATCAATGCCCCATGAAAACTTCAATTTTATGAAGAGGGCTTTAAATTCTTATCAAAACGAGGACCGCCTCACCTATATCATCCAATGAGCTACCAATCACGTCTTTTATTTTACGCTCTGGAGATTCCGAAATCCTTCGATCGGAATTTCAACCCATCACACTTTTCAGCCTCCCTACTTTTAAAAAGTTAGCTACACCCGACACTGACCTTAACCGTTCAACTCCTCCTACCCCCCCCCCCCTCTTTGAGTATGCTCATTCTTTTTCCTTTGACAAGGGCAAATTTCCTCGGCTGGATTTCGTTAATTAAACCTTCTTTCAAGGCCACTTCAGTCCGGGGAGGAGGGTGAGTCTTATCATCGCCAGCCATAATCAATTACCACGGCTAAGCCGCAGCGACACAATTCCAACGGGAGGGAATGACTGAGAAGTGGCTGAAGGGGGCGGAGGAAAAAAAAGTCAAGGAGCAAGGCTGCCGTGCGCTATAAGGCAAAACGCCGTATGAGCCTTCAGGCGTTGCCAAACACCCTTTGATAAAACTCAAATGTCCTGGTAAACTTTTGAGTATTTATCGTTCAATTTTTCAGATAATTCTATTCGCAATTTCACTTAAAGCTCCTGAAAATTTCAAGGAAAAATATTCATATCTACCCTCAAAAATAAACATTTTATCGAGGGAAATTTGGCAACTCTTGAATGTTCGTACGGCGTTCTTCCTTAGCGCGGCGGAAGGAAGGAGGCACGGTTGGTGATGGTCGGAGCGGATCGAGAGAGGAAAATCCAGCGGGAGGAAAAGAGACACTGGAAATCGAGAGGGAAGACTCTCCGACAAAAGGGCGTAACCACACTTAACGATGAGCTCTGTTATCCGTATGATTCGATGCTATTCCGGGCTCATCTCGACGTGTAGATACGCCCTTTTGGAACCGCGGATGACGAATTAAATAAAAGGGGAAAGCGCGAAGTGGGGAGCTGGAAGAAGATCCGGGAAGCGGGTGCAAGGCGATTAGTTTGCGAGGTAATTAACGTTCGCGGAACGCGCAAGGGCCGCGGCGGATGGGGTGGATGGGGCGGGCTTACGCTTCCTATTGGCGGTTCGGCTCTTGGATCCGCGTTCAGCTATGGCGGCAAAAAGCGACTCCCTAACAGTACCACGGCGGTCGCAGCCAGCTTCGCTCCTCTCACCCTCTCCAAGTAAGTCAGTTTTAATCAAACATGTTGCAGTTAGCAGTTAGGAAAAACGAAAATAATAACAAGGTAGTTATAGCAAAATAACTGCACTGGAAAAAAAGCACATTGGATCTAGAGTCCAGACTCTTAAAAACATCGACAAGAAAAAATACTCTTGATTCAATCAGATTTAAGCTTAAATCAAGAACCAAGTCTCTTAATTTGAGCGGATTTCCTTTTGATTTAAGCTTAAATCTGATTGAATCAAGAGTCCTTTTCCTTGTCAATGTTTTCAAGAGTCTGGACTCTAGATACAATGTGTTTTTTTCCAGTGTGCGCATTTTATAAAATTAAATTACATTTTTATTACCTGAAGCCTTTCGGTCGGTAGATCATCATCAGAGGTATAATTATTAGTAAATACAGAGGTTTACATGGTTGATTGACAGCAAAATAAACGAAGAAAAAATTAATACATAGTTGGCACATACAATTTGCGGCATGGTTCTATGACTAGGGCTTAATATCTTAGCCGATTGAAAGGCTTCGTATAGTAAAAACGCAATTTCATTTGATAAAATGCGCATGTTATTTGGCTGTAGCTACGTTGTTAATATTCTCAAGTCAATTTTCCTTGTTTCTACAGATTGTAGATGGTTTTATATGATTCAGGATCTCCATAGGTACTTGCATTCCGAAGTAGCAGTGATGGCGATAAGTTGCGACAATATCGGAGAATGTATGGCGATTTTATCGATGGAGATTTGTTGAAATTTTATCGGAGAAAAAATTGCGATAAAATGTCGATTTTATCGAGCGCGATTTTATAGAGATAAATTGCGACCAGATTGAGGATAATTGCTCAAATATCGATGATCCTAGCGATTTTATCGCCAAACAACCCCCCCCCCCAAAAAAAAAAAATAGCAACTCAATTTTAAAATATCGCGATTTTTCCGTTAAAAAATACTACTTGTTAAGTGCAAAAAAGGCATTTCTCGGTTGCGGTGTTTCAAAATTTCCACAGCAAATTTGTATTTTAGAGGTAGATTGTTGGGCAAATTTTCTGTTATTTTTCATTTAGAGCATGTAAAACCATAAAGAAAATTCAATACAAGATTTAACGAATTACATGTACCTACACTTGGTTTGATCGTAATGGATGAAACTTAGCGGAGATTGTGAGACACCGGAATCGAGGAGTGCCTTTTTTGCGCCCAGTGCTTTAATTTTGGGCAGCGTCAAGCGAAAGGAAGCCTCATGACGTTTTTAATCAGTTTGTCTTACCCGGAGGTTCGGTTTTTGAAAATGCTCAGCCTAAAATTCTCACCGGGAAAACTGAATTTACAAATGAATGAAATACGGCTGTGGGAGGATAAGGAGCAATGACGATCGGGTGTCGCAATGTCGCATAGCGCAAAGCTGCACTGCAAACGCAGCTGATATGCATGTAGAAAAAATGAAAATTTTACAATTGTTTCAAAAGTAGGGTCTCCTCATCCTCAACTGCCTCTCGTGGAGGGTGAATGCACGTGCGAGGGTTAATCTTCTTTTCCGTTGGTGTCTTTACTTGTTATACATTTTGGTTTGCGTATAAATAAGATTCGAGATTATAGACGAAGCTATATCATTGCTTTTGATGTACATATTATTAATTCGACCAATTATTATACAAGAGGCCCAGGCCATCCGTTATCCGTCACCGTCACAGTCGTGTCATGCATATACGTTACATTCAGGCAATATTTAAACAATTTGCAATCAATCACTTTCCCATTACCTAACTTAGAAATATTTGAAAGTATTAGAATAAAGAATGGACCACTAGACAAGGTACGAATTTAAGCGATTTGATACATGTTTCTTAACCAGAATTTCACGTGGAAAACGATTCACACAACGAAAATTACGGAAACCAACTCCTAACGAAGATATTAACGTTTTTATTTCACATTGGTTACGAGAAATTTGAACTGCCCACACACAAGAAACTCAAAACTCTACGTGAGTCAAATCGCCCACTACAACGGTTTCAGCAAGCTTCTCAATCGAGCAATGTTCATTTCCCATCATGTGTTGTTCAAACTATTAGCAATTTGCTATAACTGAGCCAAAGCGTCAAGATTAAGGTTGCCAGATTTTTATATCGCAGAGACTGTCATGATAACGTTTAGCGCGCGATGTGAATCACGTAGAGCATTGTGTTTTCATGAGCGGGTGGTTTGAATTCACGCATTAAGAATCATTAAATATCTTCGTAAGGAGTTAATTTCGGTAATTTTCGTTGAGTGTATCGTGTTTTACGTAAAATTTTGGTTAAGAAACATGTATCAGAATGCTGAAATTCGTACCTTATCTAGTGGTCCATTGACGACATAAATAGGTTTTCACTCAAAGAATAACATTTTTTCAGTGTTATCATTTAGAGATTATTGAGAATTAAAATATAAAATTGAAAAAGGTCAAGTGCTCGCAAAAAAGGTAACGAGGTGCCTCATATGTACACTATTTGCAAGTCGGTTATCAAAAAGCTGTAATTGAAACTTTTCCTCATTGTCTTTGGAAGCAAATTCTTTTGTTTCAAATATGCCTCACCGAGCTAATGCATTCAATCATGCTCACCAAAAAGGTAGAAATTGTTCGGATAGATGACTATCATTGCGCGTAGGATTTTCGTATACTCAGGTAAATGTAGGTATAGGCGCAGCATAAAAACGATTTCATGCGAATTGTCGGTTATGCACCTCGTGGATAATTTTCTTTCGGCAAGTGGTCCCCTCTGCAACCTCTTATTCATATCAAGCTGTACATGAGAATTGAGAAGCGTGAGAATACATTCAAGTGTATACATAGATGTATGCTAACTACTTAAGCTGGACTTTACCATCACTAAACCAACATCCTTTCAATTTTGTTTTTTGGAATTTGACGATTTTTACAATTTATCTCAAGGTCCAAATGACATTCCATTCAGACGAGATATTTCGGAACTAAAAATCTTGGCCTCCGGTTGAATTAAAACAACGTTTACCCTCAGTACCTTACCAATTCCAACCATAAGCTCAGCCATATTAGGAGATACTATAATTGGGACTCTCGGCACAGCAACGGGAAATTTGACGGAGAACTCTCTTTGATTGAAACATTATGAGTAGTTTATATTACTTTTTCCAAGTTTTTTATCGTCAGCAATTTTTCTAGTTTATTTCTTCTCTGTTAAACACTAATGCTGGAGGTCGGTAACCAGTCTTTGTAATAAAAAAAATTTGAGAGCAATTAAAACAGACAATGAACATTATCGTTTTGACTTTCGATTTTCGATATTTACTTAGGATTTAGAAGTTATTTCAAAACATTTTCGGGTCAAATTTTGTGTAAAAATATACCTAGCGGACCACGGCGTAATGTCACTCTAGGAAATTTTAAAGGAATATACTAAAGTCCAGAAATCATAAATTAATTGCTTGGTCGATTATCAAATCGTTCTATTGGGTAAGTGCTGAAGAACCACATACAGCTTAAAAGCTCACACCGTGATGCTACAACAATCTAGTCGAGAGTAAGAGAGGGAGGGGGTTTGTACAGTGCGTACGCACGTTTAAGCTCAAATCTGAGAGGTTGCGATCACACGATTATGGTTAAATAACCCGATAATTTGATCACTCCCCGACAAACAACAACAATGCCGATGACGGACGTGGCTCGGGTATCCCTGACAAGAACAATCAGGGGCTGTCAAAAGTCAGGGTAAGGCACGCGCGCTGAGATCCCTCGGAGGGGTGACGAGCCCTTCGTCGCGGAGGGCCGAAGTGTCGCGTAATTGACGATCGCTTAGCGAGCAGATTAGGTCGATTTAGTTTTCATTAGTGTTCACCGACAGATAACAAGTTGTAATCCTTCTTCTCCTGCCGAATCCGGTCTCGCAACCAGCCGTACACCCGCCCGCGTGTCCGGCCTAGCGCCGAGCCGTTGAGTTTCGTGGGAGAATCGCCTACCCCTGAGAGCTGAGCTTTGAATGCATGTCGATGGCTAAAGTATGTGCGACACCAAGTATCTCTATTGCGATGTTTCAAAATCTCCGTTCCTACTTCAGTTTTTCGAAGAGAAACAAGCTAGCTTTAAAGCTTGAGCAGAGCATTTTAAAAGAGAGGAAAAATTAAGAACATTTTCAAGAAATTTCTTGGTTTGTTTTCCGAAGTAAAAATGAAGTATGACGGGAAGTCTGCATCATCGCAAACGGAGATTTGTGTTCTCAAACTTTGGCCATCGATATTTTGTCTGGTCTGGCGCCAATCCGCTAAGTTTAGAGTAAGTGGGAAAATCGCCTACCCCTTTTAGCTGAGCTTTGGGTGCAAATCGATGGCTGCAGTACGACACTACGTGTGTTTCAAAATCTCTACTCCTAGTTTATTTTTTCGAAGAGGAACAGGTCAGGTTTATCGTTTAAAGCTTGAAATTTATACAGAATATTCTACTGATGGAGAAGATAAATAGAGGAAGTTTTCAAGAAATTACATCGACTAGTTTGCCAAAAAAAAAAAAAAAAATAAATAAATAAATAAATAAATAAAAAAAAAAAATAAAAAAAAATATTACTGCGGAAGTCTACAACGTTCAAATAGAGACACGTGGGTTCGTGCTTTAACTGTCGATATCCGATGAGCGGTGGCATCTGGGCGCCATGTCTAAGGCCCATCGTAAAAGTAAATCGATAGCCTAAGTGTGAGCGTATCTCTATCGCAGAGTTTTAAAATCTCAAGTGCACATGGTTCTAATAAATTGCATCTTGAAATTAATTGAGGGTTGTGTGTGTTGTATACTCACTGGTTGAAGGAGCCACACTGGACTTTATTGCAATTAAAGTCAAATAAGTTGCACTTTCTTTCCTTTGCATTGAACATACTAATAGAACATTGAACATTGAACACTACCATTGAACATACTATCTTTCTTACTCATGGTATTAATTTGATTCATACCAGAATGGACAAAAGGAATTAACGCTCAAAACGTCATAACTTTTTCATTTATTGAGTTAAAATGTTCCAGTTTAGGCCGACTGAAGGCGCGAAGCGCATTCTGGAGGTAGGACCGCTTCGGAGGTGTATGCTCCTTGGTAATTTCATATTCAGTATTAATTGAAAGACTCCTCACACATCAAACGCAAGTTAAACAGTACCAAAAAAAATGCGAGTCGCAGAATCGCCTGAAATACTTTGTTGCGCCTTCATTTTCATTTGATACTGTGCAACTCCTCTAGGTCGAAATAGTTGCTCGAAGCGCCTTGCACAAACCAACGCGCATCGTATCGCAATATTGCACTAACAATAACCTTAGGACAGCGCGCCCAAAATCTTTTTTGTTTTGAAAGCTCAGGATTTGATAATATAGTAAGATGAAAACTAATGCTCAATATTATTGAATTTAACAATGTTTATATACATTTTCCAGGTGTTTACAACTTTCGGCTCCCTTGTTGCAGATTCATAGTTTATCCATTTTGGCTGAAAGTTGAAAAAAGGAACTCGAATCTAGTCGAAGGCAGTCTCTTAAACGAATACAATCCACATCTAGTTTCTTCTGGAAAACAAGGAAAACTGACATGCCACATACAGGTAAGATCTTCTTAATAATATTATCGTCACTGAGGAACTTTTCGGAGACTTCATGTGCTCTTTTGCCAAAAATAATATTCTTGGACTCTCAGCACTTCACTGTGTATACGTGTACAATTTTTCGGATGGATTCGTCAATTTTCGAGCCAGAAGACCATTTTATTTGTATTCAATGACAGAATCACCAGAATTATTCATGGGTCAAAAGGGTCATTTGGCATTTTTTACCTGAACCACCTCCATAGCGGGCTGCCACTCGAAAATAATAAAATTTGGATAGTGATTTCGGTTTTTATGCCTAAAAAAATATGTAATAACTCCTTAACTGTGCACCTTACCACAAGAACCCACAAAGATCTGTGACCATTTTCGGGAGGGCGCATAATAACCTAGGATTTCCGAAAATTCCGCCCACTACCACTGCCAATGACAAAAGAAATAGTCAAAAGTCATTCCAAGATGTACACATTTTAATCAAAAGGACTGCATTCGAATACAAGTCACTCTCAGTAGCGGTCAGAAAACAAATGGTAAAAGTTCCCACTTACGTTTTTCTTGAAGGGCGTTTTATCGTTACTTGCCTTTTTCCTAGATATTTCCTTAATCGAGCAGATATTTTCAGTCTCGTCATAATCAATCAAACGCACAGTGCTTTAGCTACGAGGTCACAGTGCGTCAATACTAAGAGGGAATCTTCAATAACTTTGTTGACAAAAAGCTGTGTATGAACCACGCTTTTATCTAGAGAAGTTTCAATTTTAAGGACTTCCATTACATTGCTTTTTGGTGAAAAAAACTTGAAACAAGTATCTAATATTTTGCACCGCGATAATAATTTAATCATTCGTTGTGTGACTCAAAAAATCCGATTGGGTTTTAAAGGATTGCATATCAGGCTATGGATTACATCCATTTAAAGTGCATTGGTAGTTTTACATCGGACCAACCTCGAGGGAAAAGTATTATACATTAAATTTAGTAGCCTAGTTTCATATGAACTCTTCATCGATGATATCGATAACTATTTTTGAGCAGAGTAGATGAGCAGAGAAACGCGGCTTCTGCAAAAACAATTCAGCACCATTTTTTAAGGTCAAGCCTCGCGTCAAGGGAGATTTTGAATACCTCAAAAATACTTGTGAAAAGGAATTGATACCACCACACATGACAATAAAAAACTAGGGGGCTACGCCCCCTGGCCGCTACGCGGCCCAGCCCCCTGAAGGCGCTCCGCGCCATCAATGGGCCGCTTCGCGGCCCTATTTTTACCCTCCTATCAGCGTAAGTTTTATTTTTACCCTAAAAAATTACGATATAAGGTATACTTTAATTTTAAACTTTACTTAAAATTACTTTAAAATTAAAAGGACGCGTTTTGGAATGACTGCTTGATGAAATATTGCAGTAAAACAATGAACAATGATAGTCAGGTAATGATTAAAATATTATAAATTGGGGATCGAACCCACATCGAATACAATATGCACACATTCGACGACTTAGACCGCTCGGCCACCGCTCGACGGGAGCTACTCGGCGCGAATCTAGTGTAGATAAGTGTAGAGCTGATACTAGAGTACCTGTATAGGGAGAGTAGCGACAGATCGGTTCATGGAGGGCTTAGGGCCCAAAAGTGCAGCCACCCTTCTGAGCAACTTCTAACACACAAAATTTCACTGCCAGCCTACGGATTTCAATTCTAACCAAGATGGCTAAGAATGTACATAAATGAGCGTTCTTTCGCAAAAATAAGTAAATTTATGCAAAAAGTAAACCAAATACATGCTTTCTAAACGACGGTTCGTAACAATTGTATTTGTAAATCGCTCTGGACATTGGAAATTCATAGGTTGGCTGCTCTTTTGGGCCCTAACTTTATTCGCGGAGGCATCGGTGAAGGCCTGATGGACTTTCGGAGTTTCAGATCTGTCGCTACTCTCCCTATACAGGTACTCTAGCTGATACGCGGGCTACACAGCTACTGCGCAACCTCCTCGACCACTGCGCATCCTCCCGCGCATAGCGGTAGCAGTACCGGAGCATTCTGTAAACTCAGTCACTTTTATAACGTGATTTTAAAAAAACCTGGGTCCTTTTTCCAAAATCTGATTAAAGCGGGCTCATCTAGGGCCAATTACCTGTCGATTTACGCAAAAATCATGGAAATCGGCCCGGTAGAACGCTCAAACGAACTATGACAAAAAGTATAAATTTACATTGTTTAAATGGGAGAATTCGCAACTTTACCACGTAATATAAAAAAACCTGGGCCATATTTCGAAAATCTGAAAAGAGTTGGCTTATCTAGAGACAATTGTCCGTCGATAGCCGCAAAAATCATGAAAATCGGCCCGGTAGAACGCTGGAACTAAGCGTTACCAGTTTCGCAAAATTAGGAGGTCTCGGAGCTTATAGTATAGATAGATAATTGATTAAAAAGAACTCATTAGAACAATAAATGACGACGGTGAAATTTTACCGGGATACGAGTATGTTATTTGCCGATTGTGGTCACCGCTTATTCTTGCTGTTCATTGTGTGCAGTCAGCTAATCAAACTCGCATTAAATAAAGCAGCTCCTAAAAAGAGAAGAAAAAAATACTTGCATCGATGCGACCGCTAACTAACTCATGCACCTGCTTGATGTCCCACACTGGGTGCCCTATAAGTTGTATATCCTGCAGCAGACGAGCTTCAAACAAACCTTTCCGATTCAAAGCAGCACACTGACGCGTAAAAGATGTTTTTAAAAAATCTCCCACGAAAATAAAGTACTACATAGATGCTTTTTAAAATGGAGAAATACCTAAAGCATTTTAAAAACAGCTTCTAAATGTTTCAAAAGATAAGATATGGCTACATACAGGCGTGTTTCATATGTTTTATAAAGTAATGTTTAAATCATTTTAAAAACATTCCTAAGAAAAAGTGTGAAAATATGTTTGAATATATATGATAATACATAGTTATTAAATATTATTTTACCCTTTAAAGCGGTTTGAAAACTGGATTTTTCAAAAAAATTATAAAATGTCTCTCTTTCTTACTTTTGAAATTAAATAATTTAAACATCTTTGTTGCAGTTTATAAAGGGTTTACCAGAGCTAAAAATGCCCGAGTTGTTTCTATAGAATTATTCAATAACATTTTTTAATTCTTACGTAAGAAGATTTTTAAAGATTAAAATTCAACTTCTTTAAAACAAAACTCTTTCTCGGTGTGCTCATAGGAACATTCCGGTGGTCAAGACACGCGCGTCTGTTCGGAAAAGGGGCTCATTTTTAGTGGGTCAAGAATTCATAAGGCAAAAATTTAAAAACACTTATACTCACGCTTTCATGCTCATAAACTTTGTGCAGAATCACCTCGAATATAACAAGAACGGACCTCATGTTATTGCTGATTTAAATTATCTTTCAAAAACGATCACATTTTAGCAGATCTGTTTGTGTTTGAAATTTTGCTCATCACTCGTTAAAGTCTCCTAGTTGAACTGTAGACACGGTGCGAAAAAATACTAAAAATAATAGTAAATAAACTGCCGTCAATACCCACAGTGTCTAAATATTATACTTGAATGACTCGTATCTTTATGTTGGGAAACACTTTAAATCAAAGCTTCGAGGATTACGTGTATCTTTATACGAATATACGTATTATAAATAACTTTCATTATAAAAAAACGGTTTTCACGTGAGTTCCACCATAGAGATCGCAAAGTCGCAGATCACAGAAATGAACTCTCAACTCTCCTCCTTTTATGCTTTGAAGTTACATGAAAAAAATTTAAAAAAGGTCTCTGTGCGCAGAAAAAGCTTAGTCGTGTCGCTTCATAGCCTATGAGGCGACTGATTGGACGTCCTGTGAGTCATAGGACGTCCAATCAGTGTTTTCCTGGTCAGATTTCTTTTTGAGACAGCTGAAAATCCTGTTGTCCCAATTGCACTCTTATGGCGCGGTAGCCAAAATCCCATCGGGACAACCAGTGGCGATTCCGGCGAGTTTACAACACTGTTAAGTGTTGATACTCTATTTAAACCCATTGAATATATATCGATGTTAGGTATGACCGGCTGCTAGAATCGATTGTTTAACATACATTTAAATTGAATAAAAAAACAGTGTTGCCAACTTGCAAGATAGCCAATGGGGGCAAAGATGATTCCCATTATCTTAATAAGAACTATGATGAAAAAAATAATATTAGCAGGATATGTTGTAGAGACGCCAGAAAATCTTGCTGTGTCAAGAAAATATCAGTTGCCCACAAGCACGCTTTCGTAGACTGTTCTTTCGTATCCGCGCAAAACGTTCAATTACATGGTAGGAATAATTAGTCTTTCATTCTTGATAATTATTTTTTCACAAACTTAGAGATTTTTATTTACTTATTTCTATCAAAGTGCACAAAAGGACTGAAAACAGGTGCGCTGTCTCGTTCTCGTCCACTTCGAAATAAGTCATTCGAGGGAAAAAACTGACGTTTTGCGGGAACCAACACGCGCGCGTCGAACTGGTTTCACAAAAACTTGAACGGCCGGCAACGGTCAAATGGACGTATCTCTGCCGAACGAAGCTATGTGCATTAAGAATGAGCCCTGAGACCCGTAAGAATATATGCATAACAGGGCTCACGTCATAATGCACGTAGTTCCGTTTGGCAGAAATACGGTCAAATATACCGAAACTGCGATGAAGTGCATTAATATTACCATGCTAAGGAAGAAAGCTGTATTAACGTTCGCATGTTGCCAAATTTTTCCCTGAAAAATATTTAAGTTCGAAAAAATTTGCTAAAAGCCACGCCATAAATAGGATTACGAATTTCTAGACTGCGACAGAAAATCGTCTGACGCCACTTTAACATGCGTAAAGTAAATGGAAGACTCAAGATTGCGGATCTATGTCTCAGTCTAGAGGTGCGTAAACTTATTTAGCGTGGACTATAGTACTTTCCTTGAATATTTTCTTTACACAAAAAAAAATTGTAAATAAAATTCAAATTAAAAATTGAAAACATTTTCGGAAAAATGGCTGCCAAGGCTTGAAGTGCTGCTTGGATTGTGCAGGTTCCGGCGCAATTTTCAAAAACTTATTTGACAGCCAAATTTTTCTATAGAAAAACGAAGAAAAATTCAAATTTTATTTTGGGAAAATACATGCCTAAGCTTTTGGATAGGTATGTAGTTTGTAAAAAAAAAAAAAAAAAAAAAAAAAAAAAAAAAAAAAAACTTAGTAGGTAGAAAAATCTTAGCAGAATTGCAAGCCTTCCGGGCACTTCAACCAAAGACGTTCTTAATAAAGAGAAAAATTCTCAAATTATCAATAAAATTGTATTTTACAGATTAAATTTGGCAACATTTGAATGTTGATACTGCGTTTTTCCTTAGGACGGCATAGAGCAAGGGCTAAGGCCGGAAAGCAACCAGAGCGATTGACCAGTGACCATTGTCGCATCCACACGCCACGGAGGCAACGTTGCCGGCCCGAACGCGAAAAATCCACCAGGACGCAATATTTTCGGTCGGGTTTTAGTCAATCTGGCAACTAAGCCGGTGAAAAAAAGCGCAGCGTGCCTTTAATTGCGAGTATCTCGAGCGAATCACTAGTGGTAAGTGACACGAGTCAAGATGGCGATAAGTGCAAGCGGAACATCTGTGCCCTTTAATTTATGCCTGTCGCGGAGGAATTACCAGCGCCGCGAAATCCGACAAAAAAATAAGGGGTAAATTGATACGAGGACAAGTTTTTGGCGTCCCGGATGGGTTTCGTGACACCGGCGGCGACCGGCGTGCAGTCGTGTGCATTTCCAGCTGCTCGTCGATCGAATTCTCTGTGACGAAGACGGCATTCCGATGCTGGCCATCTAATTGATCGACCGGACAAGTGTCTTCAACGGATGCCCGGATATGAATTAGACTGCATTTTGCGATTAGGAATTACTATTTTTGACTCACTTTAGAAATAACATATGAGTCAATTGTTTCTCCATACGGATAAGTGTCTCTATGGATGAGCCAGTAATGGCCCGCGATGAGCAGAAAGGAACCAAGCCACATCAGCTATTGCGAAATTTAGCTGTCAATTTAATTTTGTATAAGAGAACGTTCATGTAGATTTGTTTGAAAATTTTAAGGACTTTGCTCCGCCATATGCAAAAAATTCATGGAGATTTGCATAAAAATTGGCACAACCGTTTTCATGTTAAAAATTAAATTACCCTTTTAAATTTGGCAATATAGCTGATGTGGCTTGGTTCCTTTCTGTTTAACGCAGTCCAAATAATAGTTTCTAGTGACAAAGAGTAGTCCAAAGTCTATTTAGTGAAGCGGTGTCATCAAGCCCTTGCGAAGTCAAAAAATGAGTTACTGCCCCGTGCTATTGTAGCTTTGCCCTCCCACATTTTTAGGCGCATCTGCTAGGGCGTGTCTTGCGTCGATGCTGGGAAATCGCTGTTTCTCCTCAAAATTGGACGAAGGGAAAAAATTCTGGAATTTAAGTGGAAAATTGGTCTAAAAAGTTCGAAATTGTTGGTAAAAATCGGTGACAGTTGCGTATGGGACAAGAGGGAGTGGTCGCCCTTGCACTTGCATGTTTCTATTCAGAATTATGTGTATAAAAATATGTAAATAAAGAGAAGAAAATTAGTTGGATTTAATTTAATATTGTACCATTTGAAATGACAATGATTCCAACAAACTGCAAACTGCACAAAAACTTCAAAATCATAATTTGAAAACCGCTGACGCTGCAAGTTCAAATAATCGGGTTGAACACAGGCAGTGACGCGCACCGCAGGCCTAGGTAGCGCCTTACAAGACCGCATGATACTTCATGCATTGTGCGTACAGTACGAAGCGCGCAAGGCATAGTAGCGCCTTACAAGTCTGCAGGATACTACATGCATTGCGCGTAAACCACGGTGCGCGCAAGTCGTTGGAAAGTCGTAATCTCCTGGTATCGAACCTACCTACCCCGGTGTGCACCATTTGCAAACAGTGCACACCGCGAGATTGCAATCCTAGATCACTAGATTGTAGAGATTTTGCAATCCTGTAAGTTTTCCGGTGAAAATATAATTTACCGAGGCAAATTTTCCAAATTGGAATTCTTTCGATTTTTGGATTTTCTTGAAGAAGCCATGGTCATAATTTTTCACGAATTTTGAATGATTTTCCTCTGCTCTTCCTCTGAGAATTTCGCTCTAAACTTGCAAGCAATATTGTTTTGAAAAAATAAAATTTAAGTGGAAATTTAAACATGGCAATCAAGACCCGTGGTTCGGTTATTTCACCATTTATATATTTTGAGGCTTTTTTTTTGGTAAATTTTGTTAACGTTTTTTAATTTTGTGCAGGTCAAGCAGGCGTGAATCAACTAGGCGGAGTGTTCGTAAATGGGCGTCCCTTGCCGGACTGTGTTCGCCGTCGGATCGTTGAGCTTGCACTGATGGGGGTCCGTCCCTGCGATATTTCTCGCCAACTCCTCGTTTCTCATGGCTGCGTCTCGAAAATCCTCACACGCTTTTACGAAACTGGCTCTATTCGGCCTGGATCCATCGGTGGCAGTAAGACCAAGGTACTTCAACTTTTTCTCCCCCTCAGATTTCAGTCAAATATCTGTTGAACCTTAAGGCAAACCCCTTTCTCGATCTCAAAAAAGCGGACCAAAATAAAATCATGTGATACCGGTTTAGGACGGATGCCTTCATTTTCCCTTCATGCTTCGCGCTTTTTGTCACGCAGTATTTATTTAGCTGCCTACCCAACCTGCGGCAATCGCTGATTGCCTGCGGCGCATACATGTAGTACTTCGAATGTCTCAGCAGAATATTGAGCTGGCACCATGTGATTTTGTTAATTCGGACCTCTTCAATGCGAAATAATAGTCGATCCCCTAGAAAAACTCTAACGTTCGAAGAATTGTCTCCCGTATAGGTATTAAATGTTAGAAGTGGTCTGTGCGCAAGAGGCTGCTCACAATTCAAAGTTTCGTGAAAAACTCTCTATGTAATTGAAATTATTGACGCTGTCTGAACTGTCTGACCCCCAATAATTTAAAATGAAACCGCTGAGTCATCCTACAATTCGAAAAAGTTGTTTAGACCGTTTAGACCCGGAGTATGCATAGGTAATGGACCGTTGGGCACGTTCAGAATCTAAGTATCAAGACTATCTTTCTTTATCGTCTCCGAGCAGATTCTTCATACTTCGATCTCATCTTACTTCAAAACCTTGATGATTGGGAAAACATCCCTTGTCTCTTTGAATTCCAAATTATTGAGAGTACACTATGCTTTAAGACAGTTTGTGGGTACTTACCTGATATGATAACTGTATCATAACCGCCTTCATGGAATATCCTCAAGTATTGGAAAATCGTATATCTTTCTGTGATTTTCAGCAGGTGACAACTCAAACAGTGGTGCGAAAAATAGTAAGGTGCAAGCAGGACAACCCGAGCTTGTTCGCCTGGGAAATTCGGGATCGGCTGCTGACTCAAAGGGTTTGCGATCCCTGCGGAGTACCCAGTGTCAGTTCGGTCAATCGCATTCTCCGCACGACCAACACATGCTCACCGCTTATAGGTAAGATATCATAGAAATGTTCTTAGAGAAATGCAAGGAAACATTTTGCTTGGCTCTTGCTTTAAAAATTGGACCACGTTGAGTAGAAAGGAATTAAGTCACATCAGTTATTGCCAAATTTAAAATTGGGTAATTCAATTTTTTACACGAAAATGATTGCGCGAATTTTAGTGCAAATTGAAGTGAATGTTATGCATGGTACGAAGCAAATTCCTTAAAATTTTCAAAGGTACCGCACAGACGTTCTTTTGTAAAAAGTTGAATTGCCCAATTAAATTTGACAATTGCTGATGTGACTTGGTTTCTTTCTGCTTAACGCGGTAATAAAACAGCGCTCGAAACTTTTAAACGTGTATAATGGAGGTATGCATTTCCGACTTTAACCACCGTCAAAGAGATTAGCTCTGCGTTGTTTGTCACAACTGAAGCATAGATAAAATAAAAAGAACATTAAAAAGCAGTAAGTTTCTTTGGAACTCGGGAGCTCTCTAAGTTCCAGGGAAATTTTGAAAATTTGAGTCAACTCAGGGGCAATTTTGAGCTGTTTGAGCAGAAAATTGATTCAATAATTAATTGCTCAAAAATGAAAGATATGTCACGCACCTACTCAGCAAAATCCCGTACATTCCACGGGAAAGGCCCAATCAATTTCTGGGGAGGGAGAGGGCTGCCGCACTGTGGCTCAGATCAATCAGAGTAATCGGTCATGACATTTTTGGCTAAAACTGCAAATTTTGATGTTCATTTTGTCATATTTTACATTTCAAGGGGTGCTTTTAAAAGAAAATTTCTCGAGGAAACCAATGGAGCTACTTTTAAAACCTCAATGTTTTGTATATTAACGGAGTTATAAGTTTTTAAAGTTTCCAAATTTTGTCCGACCTCTCCCATTAACTCGATCCACTGTGTGCCGTTGCCGGTCTCCCCCATCTAGTTCCGCCCATAAAAAGCGAATCAAATCTTGAAAAATATGAGAAAAACATTAGACTATTCAATTCAACCTTTTCATTTTTCAGTTGATGCCCCAAACCACGACGACGAATCCATCTACAAACAACGTCTCAACGGATGCAATCGGAAGCAACTGAGTCTGTTGCAACAACATCAAAGCACAAAATCCTACGACGATCCGACCGTCAAAGATTCGCTGGCGGCCAATTTCGACCTGAAGTTCAACTGGCGCTCCAAGTCTGTAGAAGGAGGTGGTGTCTGCTCACGGGAGATGGACGTCAAACCCAAAAGGCACTCGTTCACGATCGAGGAACTTCTGAAAAACGACGGAACCGAATCGGAAAGGTTGAGCGCGGATGGAGACAGGGACAGGGATGTGGCGAGACCCCGTAGTCTCTCGTACCCTGCGGCGTCGGCCGCTATCCAATCCTTCCTTCTTTCTTGTCCACCGTGCGGTCTGCTCCTGGACAAGCAGTGCACATGTCTCCTCACCAGCGGCCCCGAGGAAGGAGCTGAAAAGACGTAAATTCTTCACGAAGTAACTGAAATTGTACCTCTAGTCATCAAGTAGTTAAGTTTTTTCCCCCCCTCTTGTCTAGCGTAGGGCGAGGTCTATCTCCTTTAAGGGGGTCGGTCCAGGATTCCGGGTCATTGGCGTGTGACCTATCGGATCAAGTAAGTCACAAATTTTGGCAGTTTTTTTTATTTTGGATTAAAACTAGGACGACAGCCTCTACGCATGCGGATTCAATAATGGAGATGTTGCATATGTGAGGAATTTGCGATTTGACTGTTGAGTCATAAGTAAAAGTTGGCGAGAAACACGATGGTGCTACTGGCTTTTTTTGAAATCAACTCCAAAGCTCAAAAAAAGCCCTCAAGTTGAGGCCAAAATGGAGGGGATATCCCACGCTACCCTGAGAGTCCACCTCTTCATCAAGACAAACTCTCCATGCAAAAATAGGGAACAAATACATTAACAGGGTTGCCGTGTTTTCAGTTTTGAAGTCCCCAAATAAAGTAGCAGCCCTGACAATGTATTTGCTCCCTATCTTTGCATGGAGAGTTTGTTTTGATGTAGAGGTGAACTCTCGGGGTAGGGTGGGATATCCCCTCCATTTTGGCCTCAACTTGAGAGCTTTTTTTGAGCTTGGGAGTTGATTTCAGAGAAAACCAGTGGCACCATCGTGTTTCTCACGAACTTTTACGTAAGAATCAACAGTCAAATCGTAAATTCCTCACACATGCAACATGTCCATTTAAGTTGTTTGATAAACAGCTTAGGCACCATGTAAGCTTTCACCTGGTGCAACTTTGTAAACCTATGGCAAGGCTGCCATTTGACATCAGCCAATTTCAGCCATTTTACATCGGAATTAATGTGTTATACCTATGTAGCAAAAGTTTGAAACACCCTCATTTTTTTACTTTTACTTTATGTTATCCTCCTCTATTCTATTGTATTTTCATATATTTGTCTTTCTGTAAAACTTGAACTTTGATTGGTTCTGAAGTATTGCAGAAATTGAACTTTTGCTCTCAAGCTCCTTACTTCACACATGTTCAGACATTCTGCGTTTTTGAATTTACAAGATATAACCCTATATGTCAGATACGATGATGTTACTTTTGCTTGACCCCTTCCCTCCTTTTCACCCACTTGTCACTCACCTCCAGACTCTCCACCCCCCCCCCCCATTCATGTGACGTAATTTGAGGACGGCCCTTTAACTGATAATGTCTCCATGTATTGTGTCAAGCAACTTGCGTTTGTCTGTACCTCAAGTAGCATTTTTCAACGGAAAAATCGGGATTTGTTGCGATTTTGTCGGCGATAAAATCGCTAAGATCATCAACATCTGAGCGATTATCCTTGATCTTGTTGCAACAAAAACGCGATTTTATCGCCCGGCAATTTATCGCGATATTGTCGCAACAAAAATCGGTATATATGGCGATTTAATCTCGATTTTATCGACGAAAATTGATCCCAATTTTATTGAACAAAAAATTGCGATGCATAGCGATTTACTTGCCATAAATCGCAATTTTTTATTCGATAATATTGCGATAAATTGCCACCGATATAATCGCGATGATCAACCGATAAAATCGCTATTTATCGCGATCACTGCTACTTGGGACGTAGTGTACGCCTACTTTTCCGGCGCAGCGTTAAAGTCTTTGATGTGATTCCTGAATTTTGCCGTCTTGGCGATCCCTTGTGTGGTTATTCACCATGGTTAAATTTTTTTTTAAATAAAAACGTCTCCATGCGTCAAGCAACTCCTGCTTGTCGGTACGCCTACTTTTATGGAGCAGCGTTCAAGTCTTGGCAGTGATTTCTGCGTTTTGATCCAATTTTTTTTTTAAAAAAAAAAATATAGAGAGGGAGAAAAGAAAGAAAAAACTCAGGTTGAAACTAAAGCTGGGAGTATACTGAATTAAACGGTGCAATTACTTTTTTTATAGCAATATTGATTCGCGAGAAAATTAACAGGATACCTCACTTGACGACCCTCGTACATTTTCAAGAAATGACGCGTGCTTTAGATATTGAAATCGATACCCATTGGCGGATCCAGCAAATTGGCAATATTGTATTTTCTCTATTTAAACCTATGGATATGTGTCGATTCGAGGAGGAGCCAGGTGCTCCGAATCGATTATTTAGCATGGGTTTAAATGAAGGAAATCTGGTGTTGCCAAATTGCTGGAACCGCCTCTGTCGATACCTTACGAGGTTGTTAAACACCTCACCATGTAATTTTCCATCTATTAAGCCGCAGAACAACTTTGTACTTGGCAAAGTTGCTGCAAAAATGGGGTTTACGATTCTCACGAAAAAATGACGAAATTAGAGGGGACCAAAATGAAACTACTCGATTCGGAACCTCAGAAAATTAAAAACTTTTCATGCGATTTGGAAGAATATTCATAATTTTTACCCTTAAAAAATAACCCTTCTAGCTCCGAACGATTCAGAGAATTTTTTATTTTGGCCCGCCTTATTGTATAATGAGCAGGAGGTGTATTTGTAAGAAAAAATTGTACATTTTAAATTAGTTACCATTTATTTTAGATGTAGATGTAAGTTCTTTATTTGTTCATGTTCTTTTCATTCCTTTCAATACAAATAAATAATCTGTAGAAATCAATTCTTACATTGAATATAGTGAAGATTTATTTAAATGTACATTAGAAATATGAAATTGATAAAAAATAAATCCAATATTTGACGATGTGTGCACCTCTAACGAAGATGTTCCGTTATTTAAATTCCATTACCTACTGTCGCCATTTTGGGCTTCCAATGATATACATGTAACGATAGCTGAAGTCGAAGAATTAAAACCTCTAGATTGCAGCTTTTCGAAAACTCCGATTTTTTTATTCTTCTTCTTTTTTTTGGAAAAAACTGCTGCGTGCCAATTTTCGGACAGGGTAGTAGATAAGTTTCTTAATTTATTTATCAACTGAAGATACTGTTTAGATGTGCATGCATTATTTCTGGCTCTTCTTTTTCCCTTCAGTGTAACGTTTAAAGAAAAATTTAGCAAATATACGTCCTGATAATTTTTTAATGCTATTCTGTTATTCAATAACAATCGACGTTGAAACTCCCAAACCACGGATTTCGTTATTGGTGTTCAAAAATTTCAGCTCCACTTTTATTTCTGCAAAGGTGAATTAATCGATAAACCTTCCAGATACATGTAATAATGGTTGCCCGTTGCCCCGCTGGTTTTATTTGAAGTTTAGCTCGAGGATGCCCATTAATTTATTAATTTATGTGTTCCAAACTCAGAGGAGGACCACTTGTTAGACTTTTTTGCGACATCACCAACCAAAGTATGTCTAATCTTGATCTGAAAATGTTTCAAAAAATGTTCCGACCTTCAGAGTTCTATCCATGAGGAATGAACAGAATCCACGCCAAATGCGCACTAACAGACTGCGAAAGAAAATCTGTCATCATTTTTCCCTTTACTTTTTACATATAAGTGATGGCAGATGATCTGTTATCATAGTCTGGAAGGACATTAACTTATTTGTCGTGGATTCAAACGGCGTGATAATGTGACGGTCTCTTCCTCTGGTCGTATTACAGGCATCTTGAATTTTGTTAGTGCCGTAGGTCGGGACGGTTTTTATTGTTTGTTGTTTTTTATCACTGATTTTCGTAAAAATGGTGTCGTTTATGGGGGAAAAAAGTCATTGTGTATAAAGTATTTGCAATTATATTTTGAGTTGATCCAAGCAGAAATATCAAACGCCATGGTCCGTTTTTCATGCTTCGAGCTTCGGATTTCGCTGGAATATCGACGTCATATTGTACCTATACTTACCTCACGTGGTATAATAACAATCCTCAAGGTCCGACCACCTCCTTTTTTGAACACGAAAAAAAAAACACATTGGATCGAGAGTCCAGACTCTTGAAAACATTGACAAGAAAAAGGACTCTTGAAGTGCAGTTCTTGAGAAAATTGAGATATTAATGTTTTCAAGAAAAACTAGTCTCAATGCGTGATCAGTGAAAAATTCGCTGCCTAAGTCCAATTCTTAGGCATTTAAGGCTTTCTTTCCGCCATATGGATCCATGTAATTTCGAAACTTGATACACACATTTTTCGAAATAGCAAAAACTGCACTCATGCACCTTGTCCTCCAAGCCCCTCAAACTTTCTTCCCGCCGTAAGGATCCATGTCATTTCGAAACTGCAAACGAGCATTCCTCGAAATAGCAAAAACTGCATTTATGCGGCTCATACTTCAGGCCCTTCAGTCGTACCTTCACTTTAAATCCTTTTTTCGTTATCACCGCCGGAGAAAAAGGACATTGGCCCTCAAAAGCGGCAAAATTGTTTTCAAGGTTACTTACTACTCTATCATCGAGAAAGTGTTCTACGAAGCACGAACATCTTAGGACCGAATGTCTACGAACATTCCACATCAAAACGACAAAAATTACACTTTCAATACCAATACGACAATAAGCTACTTAAAATATACTCGAATCAGCTACATATTCAGGTTTAGGAACCTACCTCACTCATCTTTCAAGAATCAAAGTATTCGAAGTTCGAACAATGGAACTTCACGACCTCCTTCCCAAGTAGCAGTGATCGTGATAAATAGCGATTTTATCGGTTGGTTATCGCGATTATATCGATGGCAATATATTGAGATATCATCGCATTAAAAATTGCTGTACATGAATACATGGCGATTAAATCGCTGCACATCGCAATTTTCGTCGATAAAATCGTGATGAATTTTCGTCGATAAAATCGATATTAAATCGCCATTTATCGCAATTTTTATTTCGAAAATATTGCGATTTGGAACTATAAATTTCAGCCCGGTTTAAAAACAACGAAAGTGCCATTAGTCTCCCTATGCACGTAAGCGTTTTTCTAGAAGAGACAGAATTTACAGTTCCAAATTGCAAAATGCAGTCAACTTTTCGGGCGATAAAAGTGCGATTTTATCGCGATAAGATCAAGGATGTTCATATGTTGATGATCCTGGCAATTTAATCACCGATGAAATCGCAATATATAGCGATTCTTCCTTTGAGAAATGTTACTTGGGTTAGGCAAAAACACATGTTACAACGTAAATCGTTTTCAACCTTCCAACTAATTCACGTTACACCCGAGAGAGTTTGCCGTTGAAATATGATTTTGCGACTCCAATTGACAATAATTGCTCGACTGAAATTTTGGCTTCAGTCCAGCGGGAAAAGATAGGACACTTTGCAATCAAACCCGGCATTTGGTTCTACAACAGATTTTCCTTTCCTGACTAAGTACCTGCACATTTCTTATCAAATCCTCATCGGAACCCTTCCTGCACAGTATCGCCCTGCTTAAGAAGAATCCCGTATGAGCCTTCAAACGTTTCCAAATTTCCTTCGATATAATATGAATTCTGAGGGACACTTGTGAATTTTTCCCTTAGAAATTCTCAAGGAATATTATTGGCGATTAGATTTAGAGTATAGAAGCATTTCAAGAGAGCATACTCATGATTCTTCTGAAGAATAAAATAGTCCAGGAAACGTAACCGCAACACTCGAATAATCCTACGGCGATTTTCCTTAGCAGGGCAGAGTGTGCACAGTCTTCTAGAAGTCATATGATCTGTTTTCAATAACTTAATAATGGGGTCATTGACCTACAGCTTCTCTCTCGTTGCCGGTCACATACCTTAAACTTTCACACAACTATACGAGGAATCGATGATTGTAACTTCATAGCTTGAAAAATGGGCTGCATTTTGCAATTTGGAACTAAAAATTCTAGCCCGGTTTAAAAACAACGTATGTGCCATTAGTTTCCCTATGCACATAAGTGTTTTCTCAGATGAGCCAGAATTTATAGCTCCGAATTGCAAAATGCAGTTTGTTTTTGTTAAAGAGTAACTCTACGAAAGCATTAAGATAAGCATGAATGCTGCTGAAAAATTGTGGTATGTGGACGGAGTAACGGGTTTGTCCGAGAAAACATCCTTATGAGAAACTGGGATTATTTTCAGACGTGCCTTACACAAATTCCGGTATATTTTTGACAGCGGAACCCAAAAAGGACCTTCGTTTTAATGCATCATCTGCGAATTTTTTGAAAAATTAATTTCTTCCTGGGAAAGCTAAGTTTTAAACGGAAATGCCGATTTTTTTCTGGTTATAGGTAACCTTATTTACCAGCATGACCGCTCACACCTCTCTCGAATCACTTTACAACTTTCTAGCAACTTAGAAATAAGAATTATTTGTTGAAAAGTGCTATTATGAAATGGGAAATGTATGAAGAAAGTGAGCAAAAATGCAAAGGTTTAAAGCCAAAGCCCCCCCCCCCCCCCCCCGGGAAAATTGAGTCCAAATCACAAGCGTAAAAAACGATTAAGAACTTTTAACATGAACGGAGGAAAGTAACAATAAAAAATTATAGGGCCCACTAGAGACTCAGGTGAATCCGACGTAGTGTGAAGAACTTTTAGAAATTTATTTATTTATTTTTAATTACCTATTGAAAAACCATTAATAATTGGACGGAGTTAAACAGAAAGGAACCAAGCCACATCGGGATCGAACCGAGAAAAAGAGGTTTAAAGTTTGGCTCCTGCATAAGACTCAATGTAAAACATAAACTTCAAGTTCAATTTCTGCAAAATTTGCTCCAACAAAAACTTTAAATTTTTGGCGATAGATAGTAGAGCAGTGGCTGAGTTCAAAACCACTCATAACTCATTTTTTTCCAAAATGTGGGTTGGTTCCTTTCTGCTTAACTCAGTCCAATTAAAAAGAGACTCAATTAAGTAGAAGCATGGAAGGAAGAAGAACCAAACGATAAAATGATCAAACGTATTCAGCAGAACCACATCAGAGATGGCCTACTTTTTATTTAAGTGGTAATTTTTCAGCCAAAACCAAGTAGGTAATATCCTGACTTAAAACGTCGTATGTATGTATTCTAGTTTTAGTTCCAAGAGAAAACTTGCAGCAACCTGAAGTGGGCTCAGGATAATTCTGTTTAAATCCGTTCAAATGTGAGGGAGTAACATTTTAGTGAGAGCGAAAGAAAGTTTAAAAAAACGGAGTAGCGCATGTTAAGGTAACGGAGGGTGCCTTGCTGCCTTGCCGTGCCGCGAGAAGCGCGAAGCGCTGAAATAAGTAGGCAGCTTATCCGCAAGCCTAGGACGCACAATGTGTAAGCGGATGTATCGCAACGAACTCGGAAGGTGGTGAATCTGTGGAAAGTGAGAGTGACGAAATGAAACCAGGAAGAGGGTGAACCATCGAGGTGACCGCGGAGGAGAAGGGTTCTACAGGTGAGAGGACAGCGGGAGGGAGGAGGAAAGTTCTAAGAAGTGGACGCCGAGGAAGGGTTGAAAACACAGCCCCGTGCAATTAGCCGACCGGCAGCCGGGCCCGGGGAGCTGGCGTCCGAAGCGTCTGCTAATTGAGGCCGCTAATTTTGATGCTGGACTCAGCATCAAAACTGATGCAGCATCAGAAAAGGAGCCGGGAGTCGGCTTCACCAGGTGAAGCCGCCTCAACGGCATATGCGCTCCCCCGGCGCACTGATCGAGGCGGCATGAAAGTCCGCGCCGGGCCTCCGCCTCGCGCGCCGATGCGGCTCCGTTTATGATGCTCCCTAAAACCTCAGCTATAAATCCCTGCTCTTGATTCAATCAGATTTCAGCTTAGATCAAAAGGAAATCCGCTCAAATTAAGAGGCTTGGTTCTTGATTTAAGCTTAAATCTGATTGAATCAAGAGTATTTTTTCTTGTCGATGTTTTTAAGAGTCTGGACTCTAGATCCAATGTGTTTTTTTTCAGTGCGGTCCATCCGATGCAATACACGCTATTCTTACCCGTCACGTGCGAATACAAGCGAGTGAAGTGTCGGGGAAAAGCTGCCGTACCTGGTTGGACGGCGGTTGGCATGTACCACATATTAGCAGCTGCAAGACTGCATGAATACTTCAAGCATTGCGTCAAATACAGTGCGGTCAGCAGCGGTCAGCGTGAAACGCATGGCGCCTACTAGACCTCATAAATACTTCACGCATTGCGTCAAACACAGTATGCATTCAGCGGCGGTCGGCGTGAAATGCATAGCGCCTACAAGACTGGAGGAATACTTCACGCATTGCGCCAAACACAGTGCGGTCAGCGTGAAGCTGGCGCGGCGGCGGAAGTTAAAATTATTAAACCACATTAATGTTTGTTCTTGCATAATTTTTACGCTCATTTCTTATAAATGGAAGGCCTTGTTCACACAGCGATAGGTTTACGGAACTTAACTTTCGCGCAAAGCTCCGTGAACTTTTGCTAAAAGTGTTGTCGGGGCTTTCGCATAAAATGTGTGCAACACGAGTAAACGCGTCTAACGCACCCCTCCCCTCCCCCTCCATGTTCACTTGATGGTTCTTATCAAGACCAATCCACACAGGTCAGTCATTGCGCAGCTTTTCTGAAATCCACTCCCCCGCCCGGCCCTAACTCGCAGCACTCAGTGCTACGTCACAATGGGTGCTCCCATAAGAAATACATTGCAGGCACTCAATACTACGTCACTCCGCAGTAAAGCTCTAAAACTCGTCCACGGGAATGACTGACCTGTGTGGATTGGTCTTGGTTCTTATTGATGTTTCAAGACGAATGAGAAGGGGGCGGCAAAATACAGGCGGCGCATGGGCGGCAAGTAGGTGAATCCGGCCCTGTCGCGGATACCTCGTGCATAGATACGCGGTTCTGACTTGAGTCCCTTTATACCGAGAGTCAAGACAATTCGGCTCATGGATGTCACAAACGGGAATAAAGATTACAGAAATTGAACGTTTTTCGTAATCTTTGATCGGCCCATTCTCAAATGCCTTTCTCCGTTCCTCCTCTCATTCCGTTTGTTCCTTGCCAAACCCGTAATTCCCTGGTCCATTCCAGATTATGATCTTTGCAATTGGTGAAAATGTAATCTTTATTCCCGTTTGTGACACTGTGGAGGCCTAAAATACGGGAACCAATCAGAAATGGATTCAAATTGTCTTGACTCTCAGTATAAAGGGACTCTAGTTCTGACTAGAATACGGCCGGTCGCTCGGGTGGCACGTCCCGGGAGGATCAAACGCATTTGACGAATGTGCTTGCATTGTGCAGCACTTAACTCCACGGCCGAAATGGTGGTTCGTCCACGTCTCACGGTTGAAAATATTTAGAGACCCAGGAATTTTCAGCCGGGGTGTTTGCCTCGGCAAGAATTTTCCTTCCCTCTTTTTCCGGCTCATTTTTGTTTCTTCCAGTGCTCCCATTTCTGGAACTAGTTCCGAACTCCGGAACTTTTGAGATTCCCGAGACGTTTCGAATCCTCTGCATTTTCCGGAACTTTTGAAAAATCGTAAGGGAATCACGGAACTATTGACGGTCATGAAGCGGGAGAAATTAGAACGAAAGAGTTCCGAATCCCGGAACTTTTGACGGGCATGGAATGAGAGCACTGGTTTCCTCGGGGTCTCTTTCACCCTTGAAGCTAAATTTTATGATTTTTTTTCTTTCCTTTTTTCGGATGACAATTTTATCGCCTTCCTCAGAGGAACATGAGAAGGAACATTGCCTTAGTAGCATAGAGTACATAGAGTCGTAATGTAAATGGGAGAGCTGGCGCCATGTCCTGCTCGACGCGTTCCGAGCCCGGTGTGCGCCGAGTTCGGGTCACTTTTTCGATACATGTTCGATCCAATATGGCGGTATGGAATACGTGGTGATTCCTATCTTCTTTGTTTACATCAGATGGCCGGGTACCCGTGTATCGCAAACAATCGATTATGTATCGAAAAAGTGACCCGGCGTCACACAGGAGTCTCGGAATTCGGGACCTGGAAAATGCTTAAAAGTGGCGCCAGCTCACCCACTTACATTACGACTCTAGGTACTCTATGCTTAGTAGCGACGACTGTTAAGAAAAACTATTGAAGAGTTTGTGAAGGAAGCGTATCGATTAGGGCCGTTTTCAGGCTCACCTTAGCTGATTTTCGCAATCGAGGAATTGACCGCGGCACACTCGCGAGCAACGCCTTGCGCAGAGACGCAAATTTGTCGTAAGAGAGCGGCTGCATGACAAAGTGATAACTCAGCTGACGACTCCTCTTGCTATCATTTTCTACAATGGATATCCTACGGATATCCAAAGGATATTCGAAACATAGGCTTAGTAGCCATTTAGATATCCTACGGATATCCAAAAATCACGGATATTGTGCGGATATCCACAGCGTATTGTGTGCTATCTGGGTAAGTTGTTTATCCGAGGAAATGCTATATCGGAAGTACCAATCATTATTAAAGGAACAAGCATGTTGCCAAAATCACCGATAAACAGAGGTATATTTATAAAAAAAATTAAATAAATGCATGAGAAGTTACTACAACGTTATTTAAATGTTTGTGCAGGGCCGGATTTAGGGGGTGGCAAATTTTGCAATTTTGTTAATGTAGCTATACCTAAAGAAAATTCGGATTCAGAAAAAAAATAACAAACCAGAAAAGGTAACAAAATCGCTCATTTCCTGAGAGTGTATCTCTAATTTTATCGTCTCTCTGTGATACAATAGACAGCACTTTTAATTAGTCGAGTTAAGACAAAGAGAGAAACCAAACACGGAATTTGGCCTGGAACGACGCGGCGCAGAGAGCAACGATGACGAGAACTTGAGATGAAAAGGAGAAACCCGCAGCGCGGCGGTCGGCATGTAACACATATTAGCGCCTACAAGACTGCATGAATACTGCACGCATTGCGTCAAAGACAGTGCGGTCGCTGCGGTTAGCAGCGGGCGGCGGCGCGGCGCGGCATGAGTCGACGCATACCGCCTTCAAGACTGCATGAATACTTCACGCATTGCGCCAAACACAGTCGTGTGGTCAGCGCGGCAGCGGAACTTACAATTATTAAACCACATGCATGGATGAATATATACTACGTATTCATCCATGCCACATGTTTGTTCTTTCATAATTTTTTCGTTCATTACATATATATGGAAGGCCTTGTCCACACAGAGAAAGGTTTACGGAACTTAAATTTCGCGCCAAGTTCCGTGAACTTTTGCTAGTAGTGTTGACAGGGCTTACGCAAAGAATGTGTCCAACTCGAGTAAACGCAGGTATGCATAACGAGTATGCACCCCTCCCCCTCCCGCTCGTTCACTAAAATTTTCCTTGAAAAAATGTCTTGAATTTTTCATAGACTTTTCTTCGCACACAGAATCAAAACCACAGAGGTCTGAAACAACTGACGCCGAACAGTTATTTTCATTGAAAAAATAAAGTACCTATCTATGACAAGGAAGTCATACAAGATCGCAAACCGAGTTACGTATTTTGGGGATTTCACCGTCGAAATTAAGGGAAAGGCGCTGTTTTAGCAAATACATCACCAAAAATAATAAACCGCCTGTATACAAAGAAAACAAATTACCTATACTGAACAGGATCGCATTTAGCAAAAAGGATCCAGCGCGATTGCAGTGTTTTCAAAACTGTGCCACTTCTTTTCTTTTAAAAATACTCAATATATGTACGGTATTAAAATTTACACAATTACTTTTCTTTAAAGTTATAAGAATTTTTTGGTAGGAAGCAAAAACGATTTGCTATTCTGGGAGATTTTTTTAGATAATTATGAAGAGGCAACATTTTTACGACACTGTAATCGCGCTGGTTCCTTTTTGCTAAATGCGATGGTTATCTTTACTCCTTTTTTTACTGTTTCAGAACAAGTGCCTACGATTACCTACGAGATACGTGTTTTTGGAGTTAACTCTAAAATCTCTGCATACCTCAAGTTCTTTGCGTTAAGGTGACGTTCAAATTTTTTCGACCAAAATATTTTGATGGCGGATGAGAGACAGCTCTTACTCCCTATTTCTGCAGCTAGCGCAAAACCGACAAAAATTGAGGTGCGTGGTTTGTGAGTTCCACCGTCGCGTCGGTATCCACATTGCAACGTTTAAAAAAAATAGTAGGGCATGTTTTTTTCCTTTGAAAGAAAGCAACTTAAATATCTACTTTAAATTGTAAAATTTTAAAGGAGGAAATTAAGTAAGGTAAGTAACAGGATATTTCAAGAAAATTTTTAGTTATAAACCCCCCCCCCCCCCCGCAAAAAAATATATGAATAAATTGAGGAGTAAAATACGTATACAACATCGCATTTAGAGAGCATATCTTTCCATACATGAAGGATTGTGGATGAATGTTCACGGAATAGGAACCTTGACTTGGCTTAACGCTTTGCGCGCTGATAAAACGCCTTCAAATATGAAGGGTATGCAACTAGTTCTCCTGATGAATAGCTTTGTCTGTTACCAGGCGTTTTGTGAGGCTGTAAAATACGTAGATGGCCGAAGTGAATGCCAGTTTGATACGACGTGTAAATTAGGTAAATGTGTTTTTGACATGTGGAACTATTCTTGCTCCTTGATTAAAATCGACATTTACGGACTGAATGATGTAAAAAGATTGCTGTGCTATGGTTGAAAAAAATCGCAATTTTATAGCATTAAATAAGTCGTAAATTTATTTACATTTTTTCATTGCAGTGTGCCACATAGGTACCTAATAATAAGAATATAAAGAAATGAGGATTTGAAATGAAATGTGCAATACCTGGCACTGGAATTTTAGAACAGATTGTAACGAACGAGCTCAATGGTTGAAGGTGGATTTTCAAATGAAATGTTGAGGCTTGCAAAATAATTAACTGAGAATAGAGTAATTTATGGCTGTACTATATATTGTTTGAACAATATTTGTAACTTTTTTTAAGCCATCGAAAATTTTTTGGGCCACACCAACCTCTCCTCAACCCGGTTTCTACAACGTAAAGCACAGCATTACCAAACACTTTTCGATGGCTGGAAAAAGTGACAAATATTGGTAAAAAATATTGAACTTTTCCTAATCCTTCTCCTAAGTAATCCTTGCCCCTTGTAAAAATCAGCTGTCCGCCTTAGAAGGAATGGAATCGCCACAACTATCATTTAGCTATAATTGCAATCAATCCTACTGAAAATGATGAGTATAAATAGGCAAAGAATTTTACTGATAGGTATATAAATGCAGCAAATTTTTATCATACTTCTGTTTCTCCTGAGGTCTTAGAAATGTTGTTCATCAAATATTCAGACTCTGATTTGAGAAGACAATACCTAAGACACTTCAAATGCGTATCCATGGCCAAAAAGCATGACCACTTACCTCCATTGCAATATTTCAAAATTTCCGCTATTTTATTAATTTGGCATACCTCAAAATTTAGGTATACAGAGTTATCTGCTAATTATGGGGAAAAATCAAGAAAGTTTTCAAGAAATAACGTTGATCAATTGTCCGAAGCAAAATTAAGTTTGGCAGGTCAGCAACATCGCAGACAGAGGTACATGGTTGCGCACTTTGGCCATCGATTTGGGTGATTTCAATAGTTACTCGTTAATAATTTGAAATTTTAATGGCACACGAGGCCTAAGGCAGAAGGGATCGCTTAAAGAGAGAGATTAATAAAACCAGTGGTTCAAAGTTTGAAGTTTTAAACAAAGCAAAAAAAAAATTAAGAAAATACAGATTGCGGACACTTCAAGATTAATGTTAAATTATTTAATTAAAGTTAAAATTTAACGAGCTTCAGCCTGTTTTCATTTACAATTTTTTTTAAAAAAAAAAAAACAGAAAAACTTATTACGAGTTATTCAAAATTTATGGCAGGAATTACTGTTATGATTGCATGAGGAACATCATTAAGAAAAATGTCTTTAGTAAGCATGATTTGTTTATTGACAACAAAAAATGCTTCATTTGCAGTATGTACAAATTTTACATTATTGGAAACACAATGACAAAAACCATGTACAAAAAATAAAAAGGATAAAAACTAATATACACATTCTTACAATTGTCAAGTCCAGTTAGAGGCACTGAGCTACATCTCTTTGGATGCTTCCGTGGCCTTGATTTACATGATATTTTCTAGTAATCTACTTTAAGAATGCCAAAATTTATAAACAGGATAGTCAAACAAACCAATTGTTTTTAATGGCAATACTCTGCCAAGCTATAACTGTGAAGTCTTTCAGATTCATAATATGTAGGTATGCGAAAATAATATGAGACAGTCCATGAGTCAACACTCCATTCACTCTTGATTCTGTTTCGGAGCGTGAAATTATTATTGAAAATCTCGCAAAATTTACAAAGATATTCTCTCTCTCAGTTTTTTTACTCCTCCTCGACGTAACTTCCAATGTAAATTAAAATAAGAGAGATCAAATATTGCCAAGCAAGCATCTTTTTATCCCATTTGATTGCTTTTGCTATATGAAAGATGGCTGCAAGCCTTTCATTACGACATTGTAATCCATGATTATCAAATATTTGAGGAAAGAAACCAAAACTGACAAATCATCCAGTAAAATCTATGATTGTAGGTACATTATATAATCGAATTGAAATTGCCATGGCCTTCCTAGTGGTCATATAGGAAGTTACCTTTTTTTCAAAATTATTTAGGAAAATCATAGCTTGAAGGCAATGTTTCATTAAATAATCAAAACATACAAGAAAATCCTGTGAATAAATATGCTTGACAGTGGCAACTGATATCTACGGGCTTGACAAAATAAGACAAACTTCTTACATCATAGGTAAGAATGGACTACCTCAACAAACCGAGGAACTATTGACTTGTAAGATTACTGATACTCTATGAACAATGTGAGCAAATATTATTGTAAGACACTGAGTTTCTTGCCCTCTTTTTGAAATGGCAAAAGGGTCAATTTGATTACCAATCAGACTTTATGGCAGTTGTCGAATACATTATGCATAATAAGAACAACATAACTTGAATAAAACTAATGGTAAATTACTTCTTTTGACTGACAAGAAACTGCAATTGAAATTTGAATAAGTCGTACTTAAGTAGGAAGTTGTCTCCTAAATCGCGGGTGAGACGCTCGATTTACATTTTGAAATGCTACCTAGTATCATACCATATTTGAAAATTGCCTTGTTTTGTTTTGCCCAATATGATGTACGATATCAGTAATAAGTTTGTGACAAAAAAACTGCCTAGCAGATTTGGCATCAAGTAAAAAACAGGAACTGGTAAATTTGTACAGTAGAGTGGTCAAACTTTATACAACTTCCCAAACACATTCATGATTCAAAACTTCAAGGAAACAGGTAAGACTAGGAAAGTCAATAATCACGATCTCTGTATCTATCAGATCTGTATCTTCGATCTCTGTCACGGTTTTCTCTGTCCCTGTCTCTACCGCTATCTCTACCACCATCTCTACCAGTATCCCTGCCTCTGTCTCTTTCTCGCACTCTCCCCATGTCTCTGTCACGACTTCTTTCTCTGACACGCTCCCTCTCACGACTTCTACTTCTATCTCTATGCTTCGTTTTTTCTTTTGGTCGCTTGTCTCGCTTATGTTTTCTGTCATAGTCACGATCATAATCTCTCTCGTGATCCCTATCATAATCTCTACTTTTCTCTGGAGTTCTCTCTCTTCGAGAACGATGGGGTCGTTCCTTGGCAACGGCTTCCAAGTCATATTTTGATTCATCATACTGCTTAACTTCCGCTTCTTCTTCCTCTTCATCGTCTTCCGAACTCTCTACAATGTCTTCGAAATCATCATCCAGTGCTGAGATCTTAGGATCAAGTTCGTTACTTTCTTCTAAAATGTGCCTTTTTTGTATTCTTGGAAGAATCACATCACACACTCTATCTTCCCGTAAAAGCTCATCTATAAATTCATCCATGTGTACCAGTTCAAAAACACCTTGGCGATTCTGGCGTCTGAGTTTCCTACTGTCATTGTACAACGGCTCCAGATACTTATAACAGTCTAGTGAAGTACCAACTAACCGCATATAAAATGCTCCAAGTGCACGCACGTACTTGAACTCTTCATTCTTGATAAACTCCACAATAATGTCCTTCTCCGGTTGAATTTGAAGCATTTTCAAGATCAGACACAGGAACGGAGTGGGCTTGATGTTACCACCGAAAACACCTCCTATAAAACGTAATTCCATGGCTTTGTCGACCATTAGTTCTGCTGTTAGGGCGAAACATTCTTCTTTCCAAAACTTACTGTCGTAAATACGAGAACGAATAATTTTTTCCACTAGATATTGAGGATTAGTTCCTTTAACCGACTTGGCATCCTTCACAGTTCTGTTCGCCATTTCTTCAGTATTCACAACACATACACCGCACAGATGAAAAGTTCTTGAGGACTATAACACGATGTGAAACCGATTATAATCAAAGATCGAAATACTATGTAAAATTAGAGAAAATTTTAATTATTCCCGAATCATAACAGCCGAACGGCACTTTTCGTTTATCTAACCTCTTTCGTAAACAACGCGGTTCGGTGGATTGATAAATGGTGGATGTTCGGACGGCTCCGCCGGAAACCGGAAACGCACCACAGTTCCCGCCAAATCATGTTACTACTAAGCGCGGCAAATTTGAAATGTCGGACGTCGCTCATGTCGCGCGTCGCTGATGGTCGGACCGTAATGTAACTCACAAAACGATATCAATCACTTTTTAACGATTACTGTTACAGCTTATTTTGTGTGTGACACGGAGGTCACAGTTTTTTTGTATTTTTCTACGAAGAGGAAAACTAAATCTAACTTAGTTTTAGTTATCACCATAATAACTCTTTCTGTGATTAAAAATTATACAATTATTTGAAATTATTCCTCTAGGCGCAAAAAAATATTGTTGAAATCGAAAAGACTAATGTTTTGATGCGATACTCCACATCCATGTGAGTTTACACTGTCTCTGACCGTTTTAAAGTTTAACCGTCAAAAAGATAAAACGCCTGCAAAAACGACAAATACAACATACCCTTCTAGAATTAGTGGTTTGAGTTTCCATCTGTAATTCGTTGATCCTTTTATCAAGATATTTTTTACTATTCGACCAGTTGTCAATCCCTTATCACAAGTATACGTTACCTGGTTCTTTATCTCACAATCAGTCGCTCATGGCGTAAATGGTAAATAATACGTAAACGGTAAAAATAAAAATAAAAAAGTTATGTTCTTCTAAAATGGTTTCTCGATTTTCCAAAATTCCGATTTTGTTTTCTTTATCTTTCAGCCTCGTCTGCGTTGAGGAGTAATGAATTGGCATTAGAATTTTGAAATACTTAAATATGAAAAAAAAAAAAGAGAGAGGGGACTCATTTATACAATTAAGTGTATCGATAATGAAACCTCCAATTAAACCAAGTATCTTGGTTTTCGACGTTGCAGTCTTCCTGTCATTCTTGGCATAGGAATACTGGATTCTCGCTTCTGGACTTTTTCCCCGTTGAAGAAAAAGACAAAATTTCTTCTTGCGTCGCTCCTAGGACTCCACTAGGACTCCATTTTACACTTGAGACTGGGATCAGTGTTGATTGGCTCAATATTATTCCGAACTTCGCAAGTTAGATACTTCCTTCGGACTGCTGGGAGTTCGACCACAAACTCAGTGAGGAGCAAATTATGCTGCGGCTGAGGTTTTCGCACGATAACAAAGCTATCTGCCTGCAAGTTAAATATGATCGGGGGGGGGGGGGGGGTATAAGTTCTGTTAGCTCTGACTTAACACCGTGAAGAATAAGAGGTGATCTTAAGAGGCAAAAACACCTTATATTTCTGTCGTCTAAAAAGACTGAAGATAAAGTTGCTTACAGGAAAGCTCAGTCTAAAGTTAGGAGCCTCATAACACGGAAGAAGAATGAAGCTTGGGAAAGCAACTGTTCTAGAATTAACACCTACCTAGGGGGGAGAAAAAGTGCTGAGAGCTGGAAGTTAATTAAAGGTTTACGTAGAGACATGAAGCGCGACATCGTTTCTCCGATATCACTTAAAAAACTGGAGGATCATTTTAAAGATCTTTTGACGGAAAGGCGCCCAGAGTTTCGAGACAACAGCACGGACAACGGAAGAATGAACAACTTGGAGATCCACACTTGTGACATAATTAAAGCGGTTAAAGAGCTAATTAATGACAAAGCACCGGGTCCTGGTGGGATTCCTGTCGAGTTGGTCAAGTACGGGACTGCCAAGCTCTTTGAGTGCCTCAGAAAACTGATGCAACAATGCATCAGGGGTGACGAGGTACCAAGGGAGTGGAAGGAGTCTTGGATCAAGGCCATCTACAAAAAGAAGGGAAGGAAGGACGACTGTAACAACTACCGGGGGCTCTCAGTGACCGGGACAATAAGCAAAGTGTACGGGAAGATACTGAAAGCGAAGATCGAGGACGAATGGCAGTATCACGAAGCAGAGGAGCAGGCTGGTTTTAGAGCTGGCAGGTCTACGATAGATCACCTCTTTGTTATTGTCCAGGTCATTGAGAAGAAAATGGCCGTAGCTCAGGAACTGCATTTAATTTTTGTGGATCTCCAGAAGGCGTATGACAGCGTGCCGTTGGTGAAACTTTGGGAGGCCTTGGAAAAATCGAATTTTAACGGGGGGTTGATTGATGCTGTCAAGCGATTTTATAAAGGGAGTTTTACCAAAATTAAGTATCATGGGGGGTTGTCAGCGGGATTTTATGTGACTAAGGGTTTAAAACAGGGATGTTGTTTGTCGCCAACATTATTTAAAATTTATCTCGAGTGCGTGCTAAAAGAATGGAAAAAGAAATGCTCTGGTATGGGTGTCCCCTTGGGTGATCTCGAAACTCTGTTTACTCTGTGCTTTGCTGATGACCAGGTGGTGGTTGCTCAAGATCAAGATGACGCGGAATACATGATGCGCAAGCTAGTAGAAGAGTATCGGAAGTGGGGTCTGGAAGTCAGCATATCCAAATCTGAGAAGATGACTTTTGGCGGTGATCAGCAAAGCATTGAGTTGGAGGATGGGCAGCAGATCAAAGGCTGCGAGCACTTTAAGTACTTGGGAGTGCGGTTGACCCAGGATGGAAGGACGGATCAAGCTATCAGGGAAAGGAACACCTTAGCAAGGAAGGCTATAGCGATGTTAAATGGAATCCTCTGGGATCAGCGGATTTCTAAAGATAACAAGAGGAGGATATACAACGCTGTAGTCAAAAGTATATTAACATACGGATGTGAAGTTTGGCAGCTGAAGAAACGGACACAGGATATGCTAAGAGCAACGGAGATGGATTTCTGGAGAAGGTCAGCTGGAATTTCTAGGAGAGATCGGGTCCGTAATGATAGAGTGCGTCAGATAATGGAAGTCGAAAATGACATCGTGTTCGACGTCATGACCAAACAACTTGTTTGGTATGGTCATGTCAATAGGATGACGGAAGAGAGGCTGCCAAAAAAGATGCTTGATTGGGTTCCTCCTGGGAGGAGACGTAGGGGACGCCCAGTGAGAGGTTGGCGACAGGGGGTGTTAAATGAGATAAGAGATTGTCAACTCCCTGATGACCTGTGGGAAGACCGAGCTTTGTGGCGATTAGGCGTCGCACAGCGCCAAAGAGCGCTATAAAAGCGACTCATGTATATATATACATTCAGTGGTGGTGGTGGATAGGAATTACGTAAAAAATTAACAACTGAGGATTTCTAGAGGCCCTATATTGAAAATCAAATATATAGACTCACAGTGATTATTTAACGAGAGAAAAAATTCACCAAATCTACAAAACAAAAATCAAATACATTTTTTTTTTTTTTTTTTGGTTGAACTATTTATTGCAAATTCAGCACTGGGTCAATCGATCTTCAACGCATTCCCTGGAGAGCGTGTCTGTCACTCGTCTGTAAAATAAAAAACGAATGAATCATGAATCCAGAATTGAAAAATGCGTCAATCAAAAGAGGTCACCCCAGATTTTCTCTCACTGACTTCGATATAATTCAACAGAAACAAACAGAGACAAAATTCGTGTATAAATATATCCGCACCGAGTTGCGGAAAGCATGCACTGGTGAGAGACAGTGACGGTTGGACGATGTGCAGAATATGAGCTACGCGCCTCGACCTACTTATTTTTACTATCACAATTTTACCATTCAGTCGGGTCTTGTCGGGAGCGAGGCCCGAGGCGGAAGCATGCGATGCGAGCAAAACACGAAGTCAAACGCGAGTTGAGACTCCCGAAATTATTATGCTCCATGCCCTGACCTCTCTTGCTCCCTCTTCGCGACTGTCGCACAGTGGGTAGCGTCAATGGGAGAGGTCGGGCATGTTTTAAAAACTTTAAAAGCGTACATCTTCATTAATATGAAATGGATTGCATTTTGCAAAAAGGAACCACTGGCATTGCAATGTTGCTAAGATTGTGCAACTTCCTTTGTCTTGGAGGAAAAACCCGATTATCCATTAATAGTTTCTACTTTACTCGCTAAAAACTGTAAATTTAAGACAAAAATTACCATCTAAATTTCATAGTTTTTCACGATTTCCGCAATTCTATTGCAAAAGATGAAGTTGCTCAATCTTAGCATCATTGCAATGCTAGTGGTTCCTTTTTGCAAAATGCAATCCAAATGCAAATCGATGGTGTGAGTCGGCATTCAAATAACGTTGCGACGTCGCAGACTTCCTGTCATACTTTATTTTTTAAACGGAAAACTACTCAACGGAAACTCTTTAAAACTGCAAAAACTTCAAGGGATGATGTCAATTTGTTCTCCTTTAAAAAAATAACATAGAGGCGGAAATTTTCAGACACCGCAAACGAGATATGTGATCGCGGACTTACGCCGTCGATATCTTCATTAATATGAAATGCAAATGTTCTGAAGGTATAGTTCAGGGCCGGATTTAGGGGGTGCCACATGGGCCGCATGGCCATGGCGGCAAATTTTACAATTTTTTTAAATGTAGGTATTAAAAATAATCGGATTCAGTAATACAATTACAAACAAGAAAAGGCGACAAAATGTCTCATTTCGTGAGGGTACAGTCATTTCTAATTTTGTCGTCTTTCGGTGATACAAGAGACAGCACCTTTAATTAGTCGAGTTCAGAGAGAAATCAAACACGCAATTTGGCCTGGAACGGCGTGGCGCAGAGAGCAAGGATGACGAGGACTTAATATGAAAAGGAGAAGCCCTCGGCGGCGCGGCGGTAGGCATGTCCACTTATTAGCGCCTACAAGACTGCATGAATACTTCACGCATTGCGTCAAACAGTGCGTTCAGCGGCGGTCGGCGTGAAACGCATAGCGCCTACAAGACTGTAGGAATACTTCACGCATTGCGCCAAACACAGTGCGATCAACGCGGCGTGGTGGCGGAAGTTGAAATTATTAAACCACATTTATGTTTGTTCTTGCATAATTTTTACGTTCATTTCTTATAAATGGAAGGCCTTGTCCACACAGAGATAGGTTTACGAAACTTAACTTTCGCGCCAAGTTCCGTGAACTTTTGCTAGTAGTGTTGACAGGGCTTTCGCAAAAAATGTGTTCAACACTAGTAAACGCGTCATATGCACCCCTCCCTCACCGGCACGTTCACTTGATGATTTTTATTTACTGATGTTTCAAACCGAATGAGGAGGGGGCGGCAAGGAAGTAAATCCGGCCCTGGTATAGTCTATGGTTTTCTCGTAGAATTTTCGATAAAAAGCACCCCTTAGAATTAAAATTGTGACGAAATAAACGTACAAATTTACAATGTTTGTCAAAAATTTCATGTCCGACTTCTCCCAAGGACTCGTGCCACTGTGTGTTGTTTGAGCGACCGCTCCTCTCCTCTCTCATAACATCCGAGCGAGTTGGCTGCGTGATCTCTCCAGCTCAGTTAATTTTCCGGGAGTCTTTTCTCACTCTACCGTGCGTGCGAAAAAACGACATGAGATAGTTTGCTTGTTGTCGAATACTTCCCAGTATTTAAAGTATTTATTTTTGGGGGTATTTTGTCGTTTTTCCCTCCCCTCCTCCCCCGAAGGAACGTAACTTCATTTCAATGTTCTCAAATTTTCTCGGGCAAATTGATTTTTTACTGGGAGAATCTTGGGAATTTCTCACTGAATATTACTTTGATTTTTCTTATGATCTGCGGCAAAAATCAGAGACATATTTGACTGAAATGACGGAGGTACATTTTAGTAAAGAACTGAATAGTCTGAGTCAATTTTGCAACCTTGGAATGGATTTACGTTCCTTTGTCCGGGAAACGAGGGTTTATGCGATATTTTCCTTGAAAAATGTCAAGATACTTCAAATCATATCGCGAAATAAATTCTCTAAAAATTAGAAGAACAAAAACATTCACAAGTCTCCCAGGAAATTTGGGGGTTATCAAATTAAATTCAGTAACATCTGAAAATACCTATGACAATTTTTTCTTAGGACGATAGTACGGTCGTCATATACCATCATCGCGGCAAAAGTGAAGTATTGGAATGTGGCGGGCAAGCAAACAAATAACCAATGCTCCCCTCACCTTCCCGTCTGCATTCTAGCAAGGCTTGGACGGCGAAAATAGAGAAAAAATCCATTCTTGAAAGGAAGCTGTCAGATGGAAAACAGATTATTGCACCATAAATCGAAGAAAACACTGCCAAAGCTTACAAACCAGTTCCATGTTGGTTTGAAAAATGACGCAAATCGCGACCGAAAGCAAATAAAGTTCCGTAGGAGTACATTAAGTATTATGCAGTGTTATCATCCGTTAGATCATTCAATTCTCTGTTCCGACGCTTCTTCTAGACTTTTACAGAGGGTGGGACAAAGCCAGGATTATTGACGTCGTTCATCACTCAACATTATTCAATGACATTGCATTTGAAAAATATAAAGCACGTGAAGTTATGTGAGTGTGCTAAAAATTGCCTGAATGAATTCTTGAGATCCGTCAGTGGTGTAACTAAGGGGCAAGTATACATTTTACATCTTACTCTAGCTGTAATAAAAACTCAGTAGAGTAACACGTACCGTAACGCATAACGCCTGAGGCGCGAAGCGTTTCGGAGGGTTGGACCGCGAGGCGGTGCCCCCTAGTTTTTAAAAGTTGTATAGCAATTCTTTTTAAGTGGGGTCTCTTGCAACCTTCCCCATGTTTTGCAAAACTTTTTTGAGCGGTCAGCGACCCTTGCCATCCAAATATTACTGCAATCCATTATTTTTTTTATGTATGATAATACATTGAGGTAAAATGTGTCTAAAACTATTTTTTTATACTTCTCCAACCAATTGAGAGAACCCTCAAGAACAAGTTGCCCTCTAGACTCCCTCCACTCAAGATCCACAGATGAAAAATTTGAGCCTTGTTGTCGACACTGCATTCTGGACCACTGAAATTGAGAGGCTTGGAGGACAAGGCGCATAATTGCAGTTTTTTCTATTTCGAGAAGTTTTGAAGTTGAAAGTGTGAAGTTAGAAGTTTCGAAATAACATGGATCCTTATGGCGGAAGAAAGTTCAAATTGAATTTTTAATTCTTAAAAATTGGAATTTGAGATGGATTTCTCACAGAATATGCATTAATTTTACTTGCAATCAGTAATATCTCAATTCTCAACTTTCTCAAAAACTACACTTATGCGCCTTCTCCTCGAAGCCCCTCAATTCAGGTAGGGATTTCTTTTTCAAACTCACGTCACATAGAGGTTCAGTTACTGTTTTCTTTCTTCTTCTTTTTCTTCTCTCAAACTTACGTCAAATAAACGTCCTATTACTGTTGTTTTCCCCCCAAGCGTGATACTTTGGCGGATGGAGCAGCAGATTCACAAAGACTTTTATCATATCCGCGCGATCGCAGAATTTTTTCCTGGGCGGAGCAGGAAAATCTAACGGGTTTATGAGGCCGCTCGTTGCGGGTAGGTGAATTTCGAACAAATAATAAAATCGTGGGTTGTCGAGCAGTTGTTTCGCCTTTCTTGCTATATCAACCCGTCCGGGTCAAAATAGTCAGGAAACAGCGATGGCGCCCAGGTAGCAGCGCACAATGGGTCGAGTCAAGAGAAGAAGTCAGACATCAATTTTTTTTACTAAAACTGCGAATTTTTAAGTTTATTTGATCAAATTTTAAATTATGAAGGGTGTTTCTAGTAGAAATTTTATAATAAAACCAATGAAACCACTTTTAAAACATCAACATTTTTATACTAATGAGAATTTACGTTCAGAGTGTCTGGCAGCTATGAAAAACCAAAATTGGGGACATTCGGGGACCTTTAGTGGTGTTTTTTCAAGAGAATCGGTGACTTTTTTCCCGAAATAGTACGAGAAAGGGAGCTAGGTAAAGCGTTAAAAGACTATTTTATAAGTTTAATTTTACAAGTCATGTTGAACCGATGAAAACATACGAAGAACCAAGCAACACTTTCAGTTTTTTCATTCCTGGTTATACCGCGCCGCGCGAATATTTGAAAATGCCGGTGTTTAGTACGATTTTTGTCATTTTTTGGGGACCTGATCAAGAAAATTGGGGACTTTCGGGGATATTGGGGACACCCTTCCGAAATTGGGGATAATCGGGGACATTGGGGACTTTTGGGGACCGGTAGACACACTGACGCTTCTCAAATTTTTGAAGCATGTCCGACCTCTTCCAGTAGCTCGACCCACTGTGCGGCGTGGCGAGCCGGCCCCTTTTCCGGAAACCGAATTGAGAGAACGAGTCCCGTTTTGGGCATAAAATTTGAATGATCTTCGGTTCCTTCGTTCCGCGACTCCGCTTTTCGCGATGCTCGTATTTTTGGCAGCGACCGGGAAAATATTTGTGTGCATGACTCGGATTATGAATTGACGACCCTCGTGGCTACATAACGAAGCATGTGTAGCGCAACGTTTCGTGGAGGTTAATTTCACTTGCGCTCCCTAATCTTATAAACGGGTCATGAGCGAAAGTCGGCATGAACTTTGATTTATGGATATAGTTTCGTCTGGACGCCGTCTCACAATTTCGTCGCGTAGCTGGCTCCCATTCCGGACTCTGTCAGTCTTGTAGACTTATTCCTTCTTATTTTTTAATGTCAGAAGTGTCTCACGAATAAATAAGATTAAAGGTTATTTCCTGACCCAAATCACATATTGTCCTTCTCCCAATTCCTGATGATTCGATTTTCCGTGAAGCTATACGGGAAAATTTTCTGAGTGCTCGGAAAAAGTTAAACTACAGGTCCCGAAGTTTGTTGGCAGATTTTCGATTGGCCGCAAATTGAGCAGAGAAGGATCCTGCAATTCGGCAACACCAGGTTTCCTCCATTTAAACCTATGTGCTAAATAATCGGTTCTTGTCGGAGAACCTGACCCCTCGAAGAATCGATACATTTCCATAGGTTTATATGGAGGAAATCTGGTGTTGCCATATTGCTGGATCCGCCAATGAAATTGAGACAAGGGTATTGACTTTGCTATTCCACCGCTGATTAAAGCTTCGCATCGTTGAGGAACGAAGGATGACTTGACCCTGCTGTGAAAAAGCTCAACTTCCGTATAGCTTGAGTTTAAAATATAATTTTCCGACTTAAGTCGAATATAGAAGATAGGCTTTCCAACTCGCGGTGAACCGTAGCCGACAAAATTTAGGCTCAGAAATATTTTTCAGCTTTTTGAACGAGATGGATGGGTAAAATCAGGGGGTTGAAAATAGGGAGGGGGACATACTTAGCCCCACATCCGCTGCAAAATGTGAGGGATTGAGCTAAATAAGTGCGTGGTGTCTTTTGTAGACCATTGAAATCGTGTGTGAATCAAATTTTCAACAAGAGCAACATAAAATTTATGTGGAGACGACTCGATGTTTCAAAATTTTCCGTCCGTATGTTGAGACCACTTTTGAAGCTGATGTATTCTCTCACACTCCACTCGGTGGGATGTCTCTCTGCGCCCCTCCTGGATTCCCCCTTGCTAAGGTGCCCGCCCCCCACAAAAATTTTCTCGTTCCGCTCATTTCATTTCCGTTGGATATTGAAAACTTAATACAACCAAAAAACAAGAATGCTGGTGCTGTTACAGGTGCAACGAAACTGTGAGCGAGATGAAAAGTGCAGGTGAGAGCAGACTGCAATGGCTGTTGGAAGGGGGTCTCCCGGTCAAGAGCGCACGATGGCAGTGGCAGTGGTCTCGGTTCGGCATCGGGATTGGTGGCCGTGTGGGGCGTCGCGACGTCCGACCCCACATACTCGCTCTTGCCAGATTTACTTCTCCATGAACCAATACTCACGAGTCCTCGGAAGGGTCAATTTTTTGGCTGTTCCCTCCGGAACATTCAAGTCAAGAAATGAATCTAGTAAACCCAAAAGTGCTTTTTCTTACCGACGTCATGTTTTTATACTCACTTTTCAAGTTTTGACAACAAAAGGAATTTGAAATTTTTCTTTAACCTTGTTGAATATTGGGCTGGTGGGGAAAAAAATACAGGGACTTGATACTAAGGGTATGTTTCAAGCTAATTAAGGCGGAGGTGAGGGGTAACTTTTTTTTTTTTTTTTTTTTTTTTTTTGAGGAAGGAGCTACCTTGAAAAATTTCATTTTTTTCTGTTTGAAATAAATTCTGCTAGAGGTGACTCGATTTTCGCGAAAAAAACTGTATTAGACGCTTTCGAATTAACGCATTTAATTACCGTGTGGTCTCTTAGTTTAGTCACTGCTATATCAATGATACAACTATATATAAAAAAAGAGAAAAAAAAGAAAAAAGTTTCTCGGTTCAAGACGTCAAGACGTTGTGGAGATCCTTTCAAGTTTTATTTGGATGCAGATAAACCTAAATTTCCCATGACTCTCCTGTATAGACTGAGACTTGGTTATCTTTCATTAAAAAATTGGGTAAAAATTTCACTTGATTGATTTTTCTGACATTTTTTTCTAAAAAAGAAAAAAAAACATTTGTTTGGTTTAATGGTTGTAATTAATTTAATTACCTTAGAAAAGGCAGTTTGATTGATAGCAATCTAGATAGTTTTTATCAAGTTTGACAATCTCTACAGAAACTAAGCATCAATAAGGAGTACATACATCGTCCCAAAATCACCATGACTGCTATCATCAGATAATGCACGCAGTGCAATTACGGAGACAGTGCAGTTTTGACAATTAAAAGTTGCCTCATGTGGCAGAGGTGTGACACAGAGGTTACTTTTTTATGACCTTTCTATTTCCATATATAAATAAAACCTTGTTGTGCACAGCGAGGGAATCGAAAACTCCTTTTTCATTGGATTCCGCTCGACCGCAGGTGAGTCTGGCGGAGCGGTGGAGGAACACATGCCCTTTTCTGATTGAGACAATACTGACCAAGTGACGGTGGCCCACCGCATTCATATCACTCCGCGCCGCGATACGGATAAGCTCAATGTTTACTGCACTGCTTTATCACCTTGCCATCGAGCTTGCGCCATTGATCAAAAGCATTAAAGACATCGCTGACTTTAATGCATTTCAACGTGACGTTGTCTCCGACTCCATGGTATAAATCCCCCATACCACGCACAGCTGGGATCCAGACAGCCGTCTTTATTAAAGACGGCTTTAACCACTCATAAGACGCATTGACAGAAAACTGGAAACCACCCCTACCTATATCTGCAAACAGATTTTAAATGAGGCGAGCAAGATACAAAAAAAGCAAAAAGTCACTTTTTCTAAGTCTCAGAAAACCTCAAAAAAGGTCACTTTTTCGGCATGATGACTCTATTTGAGCTAGAACACTTGAATCACAGCTTATGCCTATCAGGGTTATTAAAAATGTCTAAGGTAAAAAAGACATTACTTACGCTGTCAATTTTATGGGAGAAAATGATGAATTTGTGATTTTTTTATTGTAAAACTTTGATGGCGCACTAATACTGTGACTCATGTCATTCTCTTTTTTTCTTTGTGTTATTGAAGAATGTGACACATGAAACAAATGAGCGACGTGAAATGTTATTAAGCTAATTCCGGTTTAATGTGTCAGTTTCATGCGAGCATCAAAGCCGCTTTGGAGACTTTTTAGAACTATTAGACCACAGCTTCAATGAAAATCGCCTTCATTCAGGCAGGTATGCAATGCTATTCTCGGAGGTTAAAATAGTGGTATCATCAGTCGCAGAGCTCACATAGCTCGCATAGCTCGCGGAGTAAGGGATTGTCGTTTTGATTTGTGACGAATTTTCCGTTAGTTAGCTTGTAAATGCGAATTAAAATGTAATGCGACTTAAAGGCATTGAACCACTGCCGTTAAATGACAGATCTTAAAATTCCAAACGATGAGTGACACGCGAAGAGATTGGACGAAACATGACACAATTGCACACACATGCGCCAGACACTCTAAATCCCTGAGTTCTTAATTTATTACGAAGCTTTGATGTTGTGATTTTTTGACGGATACATTTGCTTACTTTTCCTCTGCAAGTCTCATAATTCATTCGATGTATACTCTTGGCCCCCTTGTTAATCAATCCACAAAGCATGTCTGATGAGCTTCTAAAAAGTATTGCCAAAGCAACAGTTGCAACTATTATGTTAAAAAAATTAAAGAATCTGCTGGGATCGCATTTCTCTTTAAGAATTAAACCATGATCGATATTATTGAAAATTAGAGACGTTTGTTCTCACCCTTTGAATATAATTTTGGAATTTTGTTCTGATACAAATTTGATTTTTGACTGTATTACATAATTTCTTTTTATTTTAGTCGCCGTTGATAAGTATACTTTGCCTTACGATCTGTTACCTCTACAGCTATTTTATTTCGATAGTAAATTGACTAACTAAATAAGTTACTCGTTTTTCTCGTCATGCTCGTATGAAATAGTCGATTGAAGTCCTTGAGACTACTTCAATGAATGGTTGAAAATGTTTGAGGTAATGACGCACGAATGAATGGGTACTCAAAATTTCACAAGCATAAAATACACCTTTTACCAAATAACGTATTTTCTTTCCAATTCCCCCTACTTCGAGGAAAACTCTGAATCAATATCACCTAATGTTGACCACCTAATAAGACCATGTCTGAAGAGTAACTTGCTGGGACTAGATCTATTTGCATGGAAATATGAACTTCATGTCCGCAATAATGAGTTTTTCAGGTGCGGGTGCATACTGGCGCGTGGCAAGAAGCGTCTGATCCAAATTACTTTCCATGTAAGTTACGTGCAAGATAGCTTCATGTCATTTATGGATAGCATTGTCTCGACGCCAAGAGGAATTGACTTCGCGTGCCTATACCGTGGGGCACACACATACACAAAACATACACAAAAAATAAGTCTTTCATTTTTCTTTTCAAAAAAATAACCACGGGTCTCGTTGGAAATAAAAGAACTGCGTGAGGGGTCAGTTGATTGTATCAATTTGATACTATCAAATGATAGTGATTTTTTGGTGGCAAAATCTTCACACCGCCCCCCCTCCCCCTGACCGGTCACCAAGTTCGTGCATTCAACGTTAATGCAAATAAAGCATGAGCTTATTTGAAAATTATATGCTAGATAACTTCACTCACGCAATTAATGCATACGACTTTCTTCTAACATAGCTTGATTAATCATCATGTGCCCAATGAATGCATTCGTTGCTTCGGATGCATAATCGATGGTACAATAATAGAATAAACTATTAAATGAAGCACACCAACGCGGTGGGTGATGACATTTGCCGTCATGGGCGGAACTATGTAGAAACTTTTTGTGGGGTAGCAGCAGGGCACCTCGGTGGGGGGGGGGGGGGGCTTCAAAAGACATTCCAACGAGGGGATCTGTAGGACCCCCCACCTCGACTGCAAAAGAGAGCTCTAGGGATATTTCCAGCCTAAGAAGGAAGTCTAGAGGACTCCCAAAAATTTGTTAAAAATTGAATAGTATCAGGTGCAATTGAGCTGATCTCGCCGAAAAACTGATCCATTTACGATTTTCAAATACGGAGCATATGTCACGTGCTCACCTGGCAAAGTCCCTCTCATTTTTCGGGAGGGGCTAAATAGATGTTTCAATAAATAGATAGGACAAAGTAGAGTTCCACCCCTTATTAGCCGTGTATTTCAAAGGGCAAATCAAGTAGTGCTGGACTGCAAATTGTCGTCCTGAAAAATGCCGGGTTAGGAACGGTAGTAAAATCAAACTGATCAAGTCATTAAAATGTATAAAATGCACGATGAAAACTTGGAGTTTGGACCGTTCTCAGTATTTCCTTTTACACACGTGCAAGACTTAATAGCATCGATACGCGATTATACGACACCCTTGACCGACCATTTCAGAAACTGCGAAAGTTTACAACTGATGAACTGATCGGAAGCTCGTTGCAAGCAACGTGGACAAAGTCAAGCAGTAAAACCACTTACATGCACTTGAGTGTATAGCCTGTACTGCCGTGCTAAGGAATATGAACATTCGAATGTTGCCAAATATATTCTGATAAAACATTTATTCTGGAAGTAAGTTATGCATATTTTTCCTCAAATTTTTCACGTATTATAGATCAAATTGAGAAAAAAATTGTGTGAAAAATTGGAAGAAAAATACTGACAAATTTCCCGATAAATTCGTATTTTATGAAAGGAAATTTGGCAACACCTGAAGGTTCATACGGCGTATTCCCTAAGCACGGCAGCGTAGTCTGACGTTAATGCAGTGTGTGTCGCTACCTCACTGTGCTGCCGTGCTAAGGAAGAACGCCGTATGAACCTTCAGGTGTTGCCAAATTTCCTTTCATGGAACACGATTTTCCTGCCAACCTTATGTATATTTTTCTTTTAATTTTTCAGCTAGTTTTGTTCGTAATTTGATCTAGAATGTCTGAAAATTTCAAGGGAAAATAGTCGTAAAAAATCCTTGAAAATCAAAATTTTATTGAGGGAAATTTGGCAACTCTCGAATGCCCATACGGCGTTCTTCTTGAGCACGGCAGTACGGACGGACGTCACGATGCTTATGGGACGAGCGCGGAATCTCCGTCTGCCAATGAGCGATGCCAAATTAATTGTTCAGCGTAACGGAATAATTACCCGGTTCGATTCCGTGGCCCAAGTATCGGATGACACTCGCGCGGCTGGCGCTTGGGCCGAGAAACGAGTTGTTGGTTATGTTGGCTTTCGAGCGCGTCCACTGATATCCTTATATAGGACTTGGAGAGCTCCTTGACAAGGTCGCCTCAACTTTGCCAGATGGCTAAGCTTTGGCGCTACCGCGGATTCTGAGTCTTGCTTTCGAGTCGTGTCACTGGGTTTTTGTCATCTGGAGGGTCCCAAAGCCTCGTGAAAATTGACGCGTGACGCAGAGTAGGTCCATAGAAAGAAACATCTTTTGACGTGCATAAGGGGACACTGAAAAAAAAAATATTGAAGATTTGGACCAAGCTCTGACACAGTGATCCGAGTATGGTGAAAAAACATCAGACTCCATGAATTTCCCATCGCATCATCGCATTTTCCATATTATGGTAAGTATAGCCAGAGTTCTGGTGAATGCTACTGTAATTCTGGTTATTTTTACAAAATAGTATCACTGTGTAAAAAATCAAGTAGATTCAATGTGGATGTTACCATACCTTTTTTCAGTGGACCATAGATATAGTCGTCCATGCAAATTTTGAATAAATTGAACAGATAGATTCTGAAATAGGGCTGTACACAGAAAAAGGGTACCACCTGACGGACGGATGGATATACATTTTTTCAAGTATGGTTATTTTGACTCCAGGCACCTTAAAACGCCTAGAAATTAGGAAATTTCAACTTTTGTTTTTCTTGGCCGATGACAATGCTTCCTCTACCTGCGAGGTGAGCGAGAAAGTAAAAAGTACCACAAACCAAACTTTGCTCCTTCCTGATTTTGGCGCCAGATATGAAAGTAGTTGTACAAGTAAGCTGAAGGTGTTGTTGGATCAACTATACCTCTAGCTGGTGTCCTCATAATCAGCATAAGTGTGGTTGGATTAACTACCCTGGTAAAAATTGGCGATAGGAGCTGCGTTTCAAAATACCATAGGAGTTCTTATAGCCAACTGAAGAAGGCGATAGAAAATCATATAGCTGGCTGTAGAAAGTGGAAAAAAATCATACGACCGGGCTACACGAAGCGATAAAAAATTATACAGCCGGGCTATAGTTCCTATCGCCGGGCTTTACACTTTATCGCCTGGCTGTTGCTTTTTCGCCATCGGCTATAAAAGGCTATAAGAAATTGTGTAGAAATTCGTGTGCTTTGTAAATCCTTAAGTTTGTACGGAATCACTTTAATATTTACAAAACGCACATATATTTTCCTTTACTACATATTTTTTTTCATCAACTAAAATGAGAATAATCCACACAGAGTGTGCAAACATTTCAAAGTCATGAGTTTAAAAACGCTGACCTCCACGAGATTAAATATTAGAGCCTAACACAAGGTGGAGCGGCGGCGCACTGGCGCCTAAAAACCTGACAGGGATGCTTCACGCATTACACAATGCGTAAGTATCCCTGTTAGGTTTGTAGGCGCCAATGCGCGTCTCGCGCTGGCTGCCCACCCGCCGCGCCGCCGCGTACCACGGCGCTTGAAGCAACTATTTCACACCAGAGGTATTGCACAGTATCATACGAAATTGAAGGCGCTCCAACATATTAGGAATGGCAAGCATCCTTCAAAAGTATGGAGCTTTACTTGCAAAATAAAACAAGATACTACGGCCCAAAAAGAGAGCGGTAGTCCCAAAAACTCACTAAATCCTAGCATCCGTAATTACTAACGTTTAGCATACACTATATCGTCAGGATGTTGCTTAATCGCCATCGGCTATAAAAGGCTGAAAGAAATTGTGTTGCCGGCTATAGGAGCTATTGAAATCTTACAGCCGGCTGTAGGTCTATGGTATTTTGGAACACAGATTCTACTGCCAATTTTTACCAGGGTATACTGCTGGCTGGTGCCTTTACACTTTACGCTTGTGACATTTTAAGGAATTCGTGCTATGCATGAAATTTGCAAAAAAAAAAAAAAAAAAAAAAAAAAAAAAAAAAAAAAAAAAGTCCGCACAACCATTTCCATGTATAAAATTAAATTTCCCGATGAAATTTGATAATAGCTGATGTGGTTGGTTCCTTTCTGCATATGCGGTCCAATTGCGTTTCGATGGCTTCAGCTTAAAGATTGGCAAAAAATAATGAGATCTGCTCAAACGCGAAGTCCCTACGTCAAAAATTATCGAGGATATCGCACATCCAAAAACACGTCACTCCGAGGCATTGCATACCATATTTCCTCCACCTTGGTTTCATCTGTGTTTTACGTTGAGCAAACCATTGCAAATGCGTGTATAACGCTCTCTTCGAGCTTCCCCCTCCTCCCCTAGAGCGTTACGTAATTTAAGGACGGCCCCTAATTGGCTGCGACGTATACATAAAAATCGGATCAAATGAAAGTCATCATCCTCTACATCGATGTTTGCTTAGTCCTGCGGCGAGATTTGAACGCGTACTACTTAAGCGAACCGCGAGTATTGCGCAGTAAATATTTAGGGGCTCGAAAACATCAACACAGGAATTTAATCTCTGTTGTTTTGATTGGAAAAATTGAACGCATCGAAGGTCCATGACGTAGCCACTAAATCAGTCCACTTAGATGGAATTTGCATTTTAAAAGGAGCAGAGGAGGGTGTTTACCTTGCAAAAGTCGCGGCAAAAGATAATAAAGTTGAATGAGAGGTGGGTACAGTTTAAAGTCAACAACGAGGGTCCTCGCTAGTTCGGTACACTACTGCCGCCACGCCGCACATTGGTTCCCGAAGCCCACTCTATCTGAATTAACGTCACCAGCATGCAATGTATGTTTACTCCGCGGCGGCGTTTTAATCGAATTTCCCTTAAAAATGGGCGTTTCGGGCGTCAGTTGCAGCTGATTTACCAACTTGCCGCCATGGCCGCCTGTATTTTGCCGCCCCCTTATCATTCGTTTTGAACATCAATAAAAACCATTAAGTGAACGTGCCGAGGGAGAGGGTGCATTAGACGCGTTCATCCTTGTTGGACACATTATTTGCGAAAACCCTGTCAACACTACTAGCAAAAGTTCACAGAACTTTGCGCAAAAGTTAAGTTCCGTAAACTATATCTCGTGTGGACGAGGCCTCCATTTAAAGAAATGAACGAAAAAATTATGAAAGAACAAACATAAATGTGATTTAATAATTTTAACTTCCGCCGCCGCGCCGCGCTGACCGCAATGGGTTTGGCGCAATTCGTAAAGTATTCCTTCAGTCTTGTAGGCGCTTTGCGTTTCACGCCGACCGCTGCTGACCGCACTGTGTTTGACGCAATGCGTGAAGTATTCATGCAGTCTTGTAGGCGCTATGCATTTCACGCTGACCGTACTGTGTTTGACGCAATGCGTGAAGTATTCATGGAGTCTTGTAGGCGCTAATAATGTGGACATACCTACCGCCGCGCCGAGGGCTTCTCCTTTTCATCTCAAGTCCTCGTCATCCTTGCTCTCTGCGCCACGCCGTTCCAGGCTAAATTACGTGTTTGATTTCTCTCTCAACTCGACTAATTAAAGATGCTGTCTCTTGTATCACCGAAAGAGGAAAAAATTAGAAATATATGCTCTATACTCTCAGGAAATGAGAGATTTTGTCACCCTTTCTCGCTTGTAATTTTTTTCTGAATCCGTTTTTTTTATACCTATATTTAAAAAAAAATTGCAAAAATTTGCCGCCCCCTAATTTTGCCGCCATAAGCCGCGGCCCTTGTGGCCATCCCCTAGATCTAGCCCTATCAGGTTGGGTTTAACCCCTCTCTCTTGTCGCCCAGTGGAACGAGCTAATAGAAGAGGTCGGACATGGAATTTTTATGTTTATTTCATCACAAATTCAATTTTCAAGGGTGTTTCTGAAAGGAAATTTAATGAAAAACCCAATGAGCCTTTCTTCACATTTTCGAAAATATAACCTTTCAAAGTTCCCAGATTTTGTCCGTCTTCTCCTATTGCCTCGCTCCAGTGCGCGTCGTCAGCGGGCTGATGATGAATTGGTAGATACACAGGCGATAGACAAAGAGCGCAAAGGGAATGCACGATCCTTTGGTTGAGACGGACGATTTTATAGACTCATGTTATAGGGAAAAAATGATGGAATAACTACAAGGTCTCTCATGGTTGCCGTTAGTACAGTCAATTACTTACTCCATGTCCATGGAACCATCCGTTTCCACCAATAGCACGCTCCCATTTTCTCTCTTGTCTTCTTTGACTATACAACGTTTGTCCTCAAATGCAATAATCAGCCCGAGGTATACTTGGGGCACCTTTGACTCACTCTTCCCTTCAAGGCCCTGACGTGAAGAGGTACCATATTGCACAAAATAGCAAAAAAAAAGGTTTCCTGAAATCCCTTTTTTGAATTACTGCTAGCCAACTGATTGAAATTGACACAAGCGATAGACAAATTAGACATAGGGAATATGGAGGGATCCTATTGGTTGAAATGGGTGGTTCCTACATACTAAGGAAGACAATGATGAACCAACTATCGGGTCTCCCTTGGGTTTTCGTCAGTTAGTCTATTGTCTACCTCCTATGTCCATTTCAACCACCCGATTCCACCAATAGGATCCGTCCTTATCCCTGTTGTCTTCTTTGTCTATCGCCTTGTCCACCAATGTCAACAATCAGCCCGCAGATTTGAGGCTGGAACCAATGTGCGCCGATCGCGTCGCGCCATGCGCCATCATGCCATGCCGGCCGCGCGGATCAAGACTTTTAGTCCTCTCTCGGCGCGACACGCTCGCGGTATCACGAAAGCTCGTCACGGTTGTCAAATCGAATAAAATAGTAACATTGCAAGAGTCCACTTTCATAGAATACAACGATTTTGTCGTAAATTGGACAGCTGTGTGGTCACCACAAATTGAGAGTGACTGATACGAGCCTCGATTCCGCATCGCTCGGGGTAAAATGCCACAGCAACGGATGACACTGATAATGAACAGTGAGCTTACTCGTCATAATCAAAAGAACTGAATGGTTACCTGTTTAACTTCTTTACTTGCTCAATTTTGAACAATTTTAATTAAATTAGGGGAACAACTGGGCTATACTTAAAAGAGACTAAGACCAATTTTTACCAATTTCGGAGAAATTAAACTTCCTATGTGAAGAAAACGGTTTAAGTGATAATTTTAGAAATAGGTAATATATTTCAAAGCCTAGTACTATTTATGTATTCGTTTTTACACACACTGGAAAAAAACACATTGGATCTAGAGTCCAGACTCTTGAAAACATTGATAAGAAAAAATACTCTTGATTCAATCAGATTTAAGCTTAAATCAAAAGGAGACCCGCTCAAATTAAGAGGCTTGGTTCTTGATTTAAGCAAAAATCCTATTGAATCAAGAGTATTTTTTCTTGTCAATGTTTTCAAGAGTCTGGACTCTAGATCTAATATGTTTTTTTTCCAGTGCATTGAAATTCTATAAAATTTGACCTCCGGTAAAAAAGCACACATGTACCCTGCCGGTCTGTCAAAATACCTAGAATTAAAGTGTGATGAAAGGTGAGGAAAGGAGCCTTAATCTGATTTTTTATCCGTCACCTAAATGTAAGAGCCCCTGAAAGGTGAGGAAAATACACCCAATCTGATTTTATATCCATCACCTAAATGTAAGAGCTCCTGCAAATAACTTGGAGCTAATCTCTAGGAGAGCTTTTCGCACGGGATTTCGGGGCCATTCGCCCTCTTCCAAAAACTGGAACAATAGAGCTTATGAAAAAAAATTATAAAATTTTGAAAACAGGATGATGCGCACATTCCACTAGTTTTCAATAAAACGAACTCCCAAGCACAAAATAGATGCTTATGTTGAGGCCGTAATGGAAGGGATCCTCTGGCAATCGTGACATCTGCGACTGCGAGTGATACCACTATTCGGCCACATGGGAGCACGGGTTGCCTACACTGAAAACTGAAGGCAAACTGACAGTGAAGTAAAGTCATCGCTCCACACGCCGTGCTCGATAAATTATTCCTGCTTTCTGCCTCACACAAGAGGGCCTGAACAAAGAGCCACCTCACTAAAAGCACATGAACTTTCATTCTCAACATGTATTTTCTTGCACTAAATTTGTTCATTTTTATGTGACATCGTCAGTTTTTTTGAGTTAAAGAAACGTTATTTTGCTAACGTTAAGTTTAAGTTTAAAAAGCGATAGGAAAACAACGTTCGTATAACTATGTAAAAAAAAGACAAAAACAAAAACATTTGTTGACAAGATTTGTTGACAAGAAAGTTGCTTTAAGTGAAAATAATATCTCAATAGTTTTTTTCGGTGTTTAAGTGTTCAGTGTGCACAAACGTTTTTGTGCCCTGGAGCGAGAAAAACTGTTGCTTTTGGGCAACAGATAACACAAAAAGGAGAAATTTTAATAAAATAAAAAAATCAATTGCTTACTTTGTGTATGATCAGAGGCGGACTGACTCCTCGAAGCGGTCCGGAAAATCGCCAACAGACCAGCCCATCGCGATGCCGCTGTAGACTCCTCCCCCTCTCCCATAATTATTCGATTTATCCATAGGCGTACCTAGGTCATTTTGCAAAAATTGCCGAAGTAAGGTCAGATTGCCAGAGTTCATTTTTGTGTGAATGTGATAGCAAAAATATCTCCCTCGAAATTTTGCCACATTTGTGGTAAAAGAGTGTGTCCATTTCCTCTCGGAAGTTAGGTAAGTTCGTCATTTTCCGGACGATAGAGCGTAGCAGCATTCCAAATTGAAAATACGATTTTTTAACGACTTGAGCGCGTACCGTGCGGTATACGCGCAATGCAAGAAGTATCATGCAGGCGCACCGTGCTGTACGCGCAATGCATGAAGTATCCTGCGGTCTTGTAAGGCGCCAGTATGCGTTCCGTGCCGTGCGCTCTAGCCTCGCACCGACCGCACTGCGTTTGTGTTGTGCGTGTGTTGTGCGTTTGTGACGCAATTGTTCGAACTTGCGGCAACAGCGTTTTCAGTTTATGATTTTGAAGTTTTGTAATTGGAATTATTGTCATTTCAAATGATAAAATATTAAATAACCCAACTAATTTCCTTTTTTTCATGTAAATATTTTTATAATTAATTTTAAATAGAGGCATGCAAGTGAAACGACTTGTACGTGTATTCTCCCTCCTTGCTCAGCGATGTAATAGCGTGATCATTTGGACTAAATTTTGCTGTTCGGAACTAAATTTTCTGGCTCATCTGTAAAAGTACTTGTGTGCACAAGGAAACTGTTGTTCCTGATCTAAACCAGAAATTTTGGTCCTAACTGCAAAATGAAGTTCATTTCACCAATGAACCCTTTCGAAGCGTAGGGTATCGATTTGACGAAGCGGAGGGTATGGATTCGATCGATATAAATCGAGCAACATGAATCGATCGACATGAATCGATCGACATGAATCGATCGACAAGAATCAATCGACATGAATCAATCGACATGAATCGAACGACATGGATGGTTCGACATGAATCGATCGAAAAATTATTAAAAAATGGTGTCGATTCGATCGAAAACTAAAAAGGTGAACCTAGAGTACCTATATTGAGTGAGTATGGCCACTGAGCCCCATGGAGAGGCTTAGGACCCAAAAAATGGCGGTGCTTTGTTTTGGTTTTTGTGGATGGGAGGGGGGTCATTGCCAACTTTTGACGGTTATCACCAACCGCACTTGCTGCCAACCTCACTACATCTACGATAATTTTTCTCAAAAATTGCATACGATTAGCCTTAAAAATATGTAAAGATGTCGCAATAGTGCATTTGGGTAAATTTCTCGTTACGATAAGCAAAGAAAACTACATTTTGAGTCATTTTGCATTACATTAATTTATGGCGTCCGCCATTTTTGGGTCCTAAGGGCTCCATTCAGCCTAAGATGGCTGAGCCAATCAGAGGTGGTAACCCCAGTGGCCATACTCTCTCAATATAGGTACTCTAGGTGAACCGATCGACGTGATCCGATCGAAAAACCCGTGAGTCGATCGTATCGACACCGGTCTTTTAAGACGGGGGGAATAATGATTGTTTGCGCTAGTTCTAGGCAGAAGTGTGGCTGCACCAGCCAGAAGAATGGGCCTGTTGCAAACTTCAGCTACAACAATTAAAGACTTATTCCTTACAGAAAACGGCCCAAAAATCTCTTGGTTCATGGTTAACAACGAGTTGGCAGTTTCGTTTTGCAAACAAACTGAAGTTTGGGTTTGACTCATGACGTCACCCGAAGCTCAACATCCACCAAATAGGTAAGTCAACAGCTGAAAAAAGAGTGATGACTATTGCTCCCTTATAATTATTGTCCGTAAGAAAGTGTTGAATCCCCGAGAGTAAAAGCTTCCCCCTGTGGCCAAGAGGCCAGTGGAGGGTCCCTTTTTTCTGCAGGTTTCACTCATCCAGTAGATCAGATTTAGCAGGGAAGAGATTGAACTTTCTAGTAGATTCTGGACGAGATCGGCAACACGGGAGCGACCGTCATCGTGAGTCGCGCTGCCAGCGCTAGCTGGTAACGTAACGCCTTCGGCCCCTTTTGTCCACCTCTGCTTTTTTCGAACTCATTTTCAGTCGGGTAAAAACCTCGCGTGGGCTCCCCGATACAAAACGATGGCACGAAGCGAAGCGTGGCTCAATTTTTTTCTCGCGCGGCCCCTCGCTCGTCGTCGTCGCCGTCGTCGTTCCCTCGGTCTTCACTCTCGTGCTATGGAAAAACGACGTATGAGTCTTCAAGCGTTGCCGAATTTCATTGGATAAAACATGAATTTTCGAGAAAACTCAGGAATATTCTACCGTGCTGAGGAAAAACGCCGTATGAACCTGCAGCGAATTTCCTTTGATAAAACGCGAATTTCCTGGTTTTATGAATATTTCCTTCCCAATTTTTCAGATAAGTTAGTTCGCAATTTTACCAAAAGATTCTGAAAATATAAAGGAAAACTCTTCAATTTCCTAAAAATTAACATTTTATCGAAGGAAATTTGGCAACTCTCGAATGTTCATACGGCGTTCTTCCTTAGCACGGCAGTATTCGTTCCCCAATTTTTCAGATAATTTTTTTCTTTTTTTTTTCTCAATGGATCGTATTTGATAGTGGTTTAATGTATCGTTTGGTTCAAAACAATATAACGTAGCCTCAAACCAAAATTTTAGGATATAAGTCAGAAAAGCTGAAAATGAGGAATTTCGTAGCAATTTCACTACTCTTGGCCAATTTGTACTCATACGAATCAAAAACCAATTACAAAAAAAATCCGCTCCGTCAGATTACTCGATTGACTTTTGAGGCTCTTTTGAACCAACCGATATCGATACAATTTCACCCGTTTGATGTATCAAATACGATCTATATCACCTAAAGTTCCGGAAAATTTTACGGAGAGATATTCGTAAATTTTCGTAAAAATAAACATTTGTAATAGGGAGACTATGGCAACTCTCGAATGTTCATAGGGCGTTCTTCCTTAGGACGGCAGTTCACTCTTTCCTCGCCGGAGTCGCCGGATCGCCGGGCGTTCTCTTTCTTTTTCCCTAACCACACGATGACAAATAATGCCGATGACCATATGAGTCACCCAAGATTGTAATCAATTAATGCGTTACGTTTTCGGAGACTTCGCGGTGCTGCCGGGTCGAGGCGGAGACACGTCGCGGTAACGCCACGCGCCGGCGCGGGCGGGGGAGAAAGTTCATGCGGTTATTCGGCATGACTAAGAGGTCTTACGCTGACCTTCAGGTTGTTCTAGTTTCCCATCGCAATGCAGGTTTTTGCTGCGTAATCTGAGACTAGGTATTTGAGGGCCCACCGAGTGCAGTATCAGTGGGGCTCGAAAATTCTTGGGGTGCTGATTTTGTTTCGGGGTCCCTCCTCTTGGGTGAGGGCCCCTTTAATACGTTACCTAAAGTCTTCCCTTATGTAGATTTTTCAAGTTTGGGGGCCTATAGGAATCCTGACGGGGCCTTTTGAGCCACTTGTCAGAATTTCTCGGGTGCTGAAGCATCCTAGCACCTCTGAGACAGCTCCTGACCAGACGCCCGGCGCCATGCAGAAGATCTTAAAGTGTATAGAAATGAAGGCACTTAATTGTCCAATAAGATCACTTCATCTGCGGTAATCTTTTTAAGATCACTTTTAATCGGTGTGATCTCTCTTATATGTGTACCTAATTGACAGCTCTTAATTCCTTGCATTACAAAAGCAGCCTCTCAATTTACGTCATTATGTGTAGTTACAAATGTAAAGTCTAGTTCTACATTCGATTATTAAATTGTAACTTTATTTATATTATACTAAAATAAATTAAATAACCTGTCCAATAACGAATTGGAGGGTTCTCAGGAACTCATAGGCTCCTATTTCAGTCCTCTCATTGGACTGAGTCGAAACGGAACACACCATAAGTCGCATCTTGGAGAAAAATGGGTTGTAGTTTTAAACTCAGAGAGTCGTACAATTTCTCCTGTCAAAAACTCAAGGCCAAGAGGAAACACTTGAACGTGAAAATAGTCGATAAACTCTGCCCCTAATGATGGGACTTATGGAGAAATAAAACTTCAATCCTTTTTCTCGGTTCAATCCTGATAAATTTCTGTTTTACGGAGCAAAACTTGCGAGTCGCCGCCAAAATAAATTCGATTTCAGCGTCTAAAAATGAAACTTGATAAGTGGATTAAAGCAGAAAGTATGAAACATGCTGCGATGCGCAAGGAAAGTTAACGAAAAAACAATGGTGTATGTAAAAAGTTGAAGTCTGCTTTTAAATATGGAACTCCCCGCATGCCAAAGATAATGAAGCAGCAGTAACTGAAGTTTTTTTTTGCGAGGCTCCTGGTTTTTTCCTGTAACAATTATTTACGAAGGTTTCTTCTTGTGCATACACGGCAGTCTCTACTGGCGGTCATAAGTGTAACTCCTCTTTCATATGAATAAAGTTTTAAATATCGATACATAAGAAAAGCAAAGGTCTGTAATGGGAACATTTTGAAAAGCCACTTCTAGAGAGATCCAGTATCCGCGCACCACACACATAATCTCCTTCATTTCGGGAGGTAGGCGAAAGGGGCTCCTACGAGTCGATATAATTGTATCACGAAGGGTCATTTGCCCGCGTAAAAATTATCTCCTTCACATCATTCCAGTTAAATCGTTGGGAAAAAATGAAGAATGTTAAGTTGGCACTCACTATGGTTAACGCAAAGTGCCATTTGCATTTATACTGGACGCTTAAATTAGAAATTCGGAAAAATGGGAACGATAGGGAAACGGAGACTTCAATCCGCAGCGCGAAGATTATATTACGCCCGATTTCTTTATTGCCCAATAATCTTGGATGGTTATTATGATCCTTTGTATTTCGAGTCTCGTTAAAACAGACAGAGACACAAGGATCTATCGCTGATTATGCCTCCAATTTTGTTTTCGATGCAGCAGTTCATAAGAGAATTCGCACGCAATTTATTTATTGCTTCGTCTGAAAAAGCTTAAAGAGGTCGTTTCACAGTATTTTTTATAATTGTTTTCTGATAAGAGGAATAGTATAAAAACATATATTTAAAAGTGATAAAATGCACCACCTAGTGACGTCATCTGGCGGCATTTTCCCTTTAAACACACGTATTTTAGCAGAGTAGATCATTTTGTCATATCTCATCCAATAATCGTTCAATTCATGAACCAAGGGTATCCACGTGTTCAGTTCACTCAGTAGTTTCCACTTAAATACGAAATTCATCAAATTTCAGACACTTGCAACTTCTCTATTAAGTCTAGTACGCTAACAACGCACGAATCAACCTGCCTCTCGGGGTATGCTGCGGGGCAGGATTTACCTACTTGCCTCCCATGGACCGCCTGTATTTTGCCACCCCCATCTCATTCGTTTTGAAACATCAATAAAAACTGTTCCAAAGTTCCGTAAACCTAACTCTGTGTAGACAAGGCCTTCCATTCATAAGAAATGAACCAAAAAATTATGAAAGTACAAACTTAAATGTAGTTTAATGATTTTAAATTCCGCCGCCGCGCCGCGCAGACTACACAGAGTTTGGCGCAATGCGTGAAGTATTCCGGCAGTCTTGTAGGCGCTAAGCGTTTTACGCTGACCGCACTGTCTTTGGCGCAATGCGTGAAGTATTCATGCATTCTTGTAGGCGCTATCCATTTCACGCTGACTGCAGTGACCGCACTGAGTTTGATACAATGCGTGAAGTATTCGTGCAGTCTTGTAGGCGCTAATATGTTTTACATGCCGACCGCCGCGCCGAGGGCTTCTCCTTTTCATCTCAAGTCCTCGTCATCATTTCTCTCTAAGTCGCGCCGTTCCAGGCCAAATTGCGTGTTAGGTTTCTCTCTTAACTCGACTAATTAAAGGTGCTGTCTCTTGTATCACTGAAAGACGACAAAATTAGAAATTACTATACTCTCAGGAAATGAGAGATTTTGTTGCTTCTTCTCGTTTGTAATTTTTTTTCTAAATTCGATTTTTTTATGCCCACATTTAAAAAATTGCAAAATTTGCCGCCCCCTAGATTTGCCGCCATGGGCCGCGGCCCATGTGGCCACCCCCTTTATCCGGCCCTGGTACACCCATCGAGAAAGAAACTAACAGTAAGCGCAACGTTCAGATTTTTCTCCACGAGGAAGTAGCTTTTTCTAGCGTTCGCAAAGCGGAACGTCTGCGAAAACCGAAAACCGAATCGTTCCTCAGTTGTTTGGACGCACTTGAATTAATTTATTTCGGACAGAAAGGTTGCTCGTTAAAACGAAACTGCCTCCCACGTCCTGATTGGGAACGTCATTACATCTCGGTTGATCTTGAGTCTCGAGAGTGGCATCTCAGGAAGACCTGCCACTCGACCTTCAACCGCGAAAACTTTTCCCGGAGATTCTTCACCCGGTAGTGGAGGGATTGTCGAACCGATGAAGAAACCGCGTCGATTTAATTCAGAAATTCGGTAGTTTCGAGCCGAAACGGCAACGTGGCAATCGGCGAGGCGGTCCCGGCGGACTCGCGCGGTCGTTGGCGGGTCCAGCCCCAGTCGATGATTCACCGCAAAATTCAGCGACGTACGGTTTATCCTCGCCGCCGTGAAAATTTGCCGGAAAGAATTAAGTTGTAAAAGAATCGTTTCCGTGCTTGACATACCCATGCATATTTTTATTCGTGCATTAAAATTCAAATGTTTCATTTTCAATTTTTCTAATACTTCCCTTATTCGTTTAATTCAAGGGATATCCTCAATTGGTGTGGGCCATAAGGTGAGCCGGGGGGCTAAATCCCCTAAAAATCTACTTGGACCCCTAAAAAATGAGAGATTTCGCTAAATAACCGCATCAAGTTGATATTGCATTCCGATCGACTTTTCCGATAGCAGCCCAAAATTGCCTTGAGAGAAACTGTTTTATTCAAATTTTCCCCGGACCCCCCTTTGGAACTGAGGATGAAATTCATCAAAATCTCCCTTTGGAGCTAATGGAGTCTTTTTAGATCCCCTCAGAAGGGGTTGTGCCTCTCCTCCTGGATGGAGATGATATTCCTCCCTTCTAAATGCAAGTTTTTACTTCTCTTACTTTTCATGCTGAATCCACCATCGCCCTACCGTCTAATCTTACAAAGAATGGGGCCAAAATCAAATTGTTTGAAAAATTACCTATTGGAATTCATGGAGCCTTTTATGGGCCTTTTTAATTGGAATTTGAAAAAGTACAGAACCCTGAGGGAACCATGTGTAGCTAATTTTATCGAGAAAGCCAGCATGATGTCAATATGATAGCAGTATGATTTTGGTATGATATCAGTATGGTTTTGGTATGATATCAGTATGATTTTGGTATAATATCAGTATGATGCCAGTGATATCAGTGTAATATCAGAATGATATTACACTGTTACGATAATATTATAGTGACATCGCACTGATATCAGACAGATATCATATGGGAGAATCGGCCGATTCACATTATGATAACATGTTGAGCGACTTCAGCAGAGATTTCGATACGTCGCCTCCAATTTATTTGAAAAAAATTAAATTTACGAAGTTCAATGAGGGAAAGTGGGAAAAGATGGGGGTTGTAACAAGAGAAAGTTGAAAAGTGGGGGAAAAGTCGGGAGCGGGAACGGGGACTCGACGTCGACGGGCACTCATCGCCGTGACCGAAATTGGGATCGGAGTGACTGCTCTCGCCCGGTTCTAGGGATTGTAAACGCCTAAACGGAGGGTCATTCGGAAACCGAGGCGGGTGCCAAGAGGAGAGATTAAAAATAGACCGCAAGCCCGTTTGATAACATAACCCAACGGAATGAATGAGGCTGCCCCGCCACCGCGCATCGCCTCGTGAATTTTTCAAACGTGTAAATTGGTCAGTGAGCGAAAACTCAGTTTACATGCGAGACGTCCCGACCTCGTCATTCGTTTCCTCTCTCTGACTCGATTGCGAATTTTGGATTCCTCAAATTCGCCCAGGGAACATGTGACCTTCCGCTTTCACTTGTTTTCACGATTAGTTCGTTGTGCTCATAGGCGGATCCAGACACTTCGAACTTCAGGGGGGGGGGGGGGGGGGCATGGGGTCCGTCGAGCTTCCCCCGGAAAATTTTAGAAATTTTAAAGCATCTAATATGCAGTTTGAGTCATTGGCGGATTTAGCAAATTGGCGACATTGTCTTTTCTCCATTAAAACGAATGGAAATGTATCGATTCTTGGAGGGACCAGGTGCTCCTACAAGAATTGATTATTTAGGACAGGTTTAAATGGACGGAATCCGGTGTTGCCAAATTGCTGGATCCGCCTATGGTTTGAGTCAATTTTGAAATAAATAATTGCTAAATATGGGCGTTTTTCTTCCTTCTTACCTTCATTCTTTCTTTCTTTCTTTATTCCCTTTCTCTTCCACCCTTTTTTCGGGAGGAAGGGGAGGCGTGCGCCCCCTATGCCCCTCCGCCCCCTCCCCTTGGATCCGCTTATATGGTTGCGCTGATTTTCAGGTTAAATATGAGCGCACAAATTTTGGCAAATTTCATTGCAGAATCAAGTGGCAGAGTAATGGAATTTGAGGACGTGCGTACCTTTGACTTAAGATTAACAACAGAAGGAGATGAAACAAGAAAAGAAAAAATCATAGCCCCCCCCAATAGCCCCCAAGTACAGGCAATTCTGCGTTTAAAACATGATTGAGAATTGTCAAATTCATCACCAATATATCCGAGTGAGCGACATATTATAGAATTTAAGGGCATCTGCTAAAGGGACTCTATTGCTCGAGGAGCAATTACAACCGCGACGGAAAGAGGAACAAGATAGCGCATCGGAGGCAGAGGCAGCGCGCTGCGATGACGGCCAAGAGAAGCGAGCTGCGATCGCGCAGCGAAGAGCTGGCCTCGGAACGTACCGCACTCCCCGCCTGCCTTGATTTCGCCGCTGAGCAGTGGCGCTCCGCTCAGCTGATCGCAAGCGATTCTCCAGCGCATGAGTTGGCCCGCGTTCAGCCGCGCAGCGCGCTGCGCCACCTCCATCCTCTCTGCCGCTTCCTACTTAGTTGACTTTAGTGGCTCTATACGTATTTCTGTCTCTTTCTCTCTCTATTTTAATGCAATTTTCTTACTGAACACCTTTCATAAATTATATTTGCTAAAATGTAAAACATGTTAAAGGTGTAATTTCTTCTTTCTCTTGAAATCTTTGGGCAAGCAGTGCTTGCCTTGCTTATCCGACCGCACGCCACTGCTATCGCCGGGCTTTACACTTTATCGCCTGGCTGTTGCTTTTTCGCCATCGGTTATAAAAGGCTATAAGAAATTGTGTAGAAATTCGTGTGCTTTGGAAATCATTAAGTTTGATGCGGAACCACCTTAATATTTACAAAACATACACATTATATTTTCCTTTAATACACATTTTTTTTCATCAATTAAAATGAGAATAACCCATACAGGATGTGCAAACATTTCAAAATCATGAGTTGAAAAACGCTGACTCCGCGAGATTAAATACTAGAGCCTAACACAAAGCGGAGCGGCGACGCACTGGCGCCTCCAAACCTAACAGGGATACTTCACGCATTGCGCAATGCGTGAAGTATCCCTGTTAGGTTTGTAGGCGCCAATGCGCGTTTCGCGCTCTCTGCCCACCCGCCGCGCCGCAGCTTGCCACGGCGTCTGAAGCAACTGTTTCACACCAGAGGTATTGCACAGCATCATAAGAAATTAAAGGCTCTCCAACATATTAAGAATGATAGGCATCCTTCAAAAGTACGGAGCTTTCCTCGCAAAATAAATCAAGATACTACGGCACAAAAAGAGAGCGGTAGTCCAAAAACTAACTAAGTCCTAGTATCCGTATTTAGTAACGTTTAGCATAAACTTTATCGTCTGGCTGTTGCTTAATCGCCATCGGCTATAAAAGGCTATAAGAAATTGTACAGCCGGCTACAGAAGCTATTGGAAATCTTACAGCCGGCTTTAGGTCTATGGTATTTTGGAACACAGATTCTACTGCCAATTTTTACCAGGGTGGTGCGTGCCCCTTCAGGTTGCTGGCCCATAGTCGCGCACCTAGTGCGTCTATGGCAAAAGCCAGCCCGGATCAGATCTCCATTGGAAAACAGTCACTTTCCTCCTCTTCAACCTCCAACCCGTAAAGGACACTCCTGATAGAATGCGCCAACTTTATTCGGTACATACCTATTTTGTGACCAATTGAACCACATTTTGCAATTAGGAGCGACAATTTCTAGCTCATAATAGATACATCATATGTGCCATTAGTTTCCATAAGTAGATAGGTGTGTTTACGTAAGAGCCAGAGATTGTAGTCCCGCATTGCAAAATGCAGTCCAACTGAACTGCATTTAACCTAAACCTTGAGGTCCCCCATTCCTTAATCTATCACTGCTTTCAAGGCTCGGAAAGTCCCGGCTCTTGAATCTCGACCCTGTCGTGTAAAAAAACACTTAAAATCAAACAAAGGGATCCGTCGTATCACGCGGATGGACCACGCGAGGATTTATGGGACACGGATGCTGCGTGTGAGCGATCACCTGTATCACCCCTGAATGTCAGAGGTGGATGCCTGGTGCGTCGAAGGAGGATCTCGATCGGACGAGAAGCAGTCAAGAAGCATGATCAAGGCCCTGCTCGGCATAATTTGGCACTCGGATCCTCGCAGTTCGCAGTTCGCACGTGCCCGGACGGGCATCCAAAGTTCACTTTTGTCCCGACGCGTGCGGCTCGAGACGTCGCACAGTGGACCGAGTCAATTAGAGAGGTCGGACATGAAATTTTTGACTAAAACTGCGAATTTTGACGTTCATTTCGTCGGATATTAAACTTCAAGGGGTGGTTTTTGAAGAAAATTTTACGAGGGAGCCAATGTAACCACTTTCAGAACCTCAAATTTTTGTAAGAACGGCGTTATAAGCGTTTAAAGTTTCCGAATTTTGTCCGGCCTCTCCTACTGACTCGATCCATTGTGCGTCGACGGCGACGTCACGAGATGGCAGGTCCCGGACTCGAGCTCCAAATCGAGCCACAAAAATCCAAGTCGAGAATCGGGATGACCTCCGATTCCTTTCCTCATTCCTTCGCTTTCGTCTCCATTTGAGGGAGGAAGAAGCGCGGGAAAATGCCAGGCCTAGACTGCCGTGCTAGGGGAAAACGCCGTATGAACCTTCAGGCGTTGCCAAATTTCCTTTCACGAAACGTGAATTTCCTGGTAAATTTATGAATATTTCCATCCTAATTTTTCAGATCATTTAGCTCACAACTTTACCAAAATATGCTGACACTTTAAAGGAAAGATATTCTTAACTTTCCTCAAAAATGAACATTTTACCAAAGGGAATTTGGCAACTCTCGAATGTTCATACGGCGTTCTTCCTTAGCATGGCAGTAGAGTGGCATGGCGCTTCGTCGTGCCATGCTGTGTAGTCGCCTGCCGTGTTAAGGAAGAACGCCGTAAGAACCATGAGGCGTTGCCAAAATTGCCATCGAAAAATTACGGATTTCCAGGAAAATTTTGCAATATTTCTCCTCCGATTTTTTAGAGGATTACCTACATTCGTAGTTTTATCTTGAAAGTCTGAAAATTCCAAGGAAAAATATTCATAACTTTCTTCAAAAATAAATATTTTCTGAGAGGAAATTTGGCAACATTCGAATGCTCATACCGTGTTTTTACTTAGCACGGCAGTCGGTAAATATTCGCTCCGCTGACTTTAGTGCATACTTCAGTTTCCACGTGAGCCATGTTCTCCGTATACCTCTATACTTTCCGCGGCTCATGTGGAGATAGAAACACGTGTCTTTACATCAGAAAAGCTAGGAGGTGAGCTGGAATCATCCGGGTTCCACACCTTTTTACGATTTATGCGGTAGAATGATGAAGCATTTGCGGGAGAAAATTTCATTTTTGCGCACAAGAGACTGGAGAGCGTCTTGCTCAATGCCTCACGCATGGGTTGATTTCACACTGTTTTTTTCTGTGATTTTTCTTAAATGACCAGAGCGAGAAAGCTATAGTTTTATGATGGAAAAGTATAATCTAAAGAAAATTCAAATACTCTCTATGATGCAAAATCATAAGAGTAACGCGTACGTCTCTGAGAGGCGAGTCACTTCCGGGCAAAGGCGGATCCAGCAATTTGGCAACACCGGATTTCCTCCATCTAAACCTATGCTAAACAATCGATTCTTGTCGGAATACCTGGTCCCTCCAAGAATCGATACATTTCCATAGGTTTAAATGGAGGGAATCCGGTGTTGCCAAATTGCTGGATCCGCCTCTGCTTCTGGGGTTGGGCTACGAATAGATCAGGGAGGGTATCCATCTATTTGGAGAAAAATGGATTTAGCAAGGTAAGTTTTCTGAAATTTTAAAATTTGCTGATTGTCCCCTTTTTCTTTCTGGCTTTTCAGAGTAATGAAATAAAAAAATACGTTTGAATTTTCTCTAACTTCTTAAGGATGTTGAGCATGATTTTTGTTGAGATGTTTTCCAGGAGGTATGTTTTGTTCGAAAATCAAACTCTTTCATCTTGTGATAAAAAAGCATGAATGCGATCGGAGCCGCTCAAAGTTTTGGACAAAACAACGGAATTTAAGGTATTTGAAGGGAGAAATTTGATGACTCTTCCCTGACTTTCCAAGAATCTCGAACAAAATTTACGGAATTTTTCCTGATTTTTTAAGGATTTTGGGTATGTACAAAGTGGCTTCAAACTTTTTCCTCGGTTAATTTAGGTCAGACAAAGTCCAAGACCACGGAGATAAATAGGCAACTACACTAATTGTGTGGGAAAGCGTAGAGTATCACGAGAAAATGTAGGCGCTCTGAGCGGAGGTCGTGCGTTCGAGGTTTTTTCACCAAGTAACCCTTCATTGAATCGATTCTGATGCTTGACTTTGAAAACACGCAAGGCGCTTGTATATTACCAGCGATTCGAATCTCTTTCGATCTAGACGTGTTATTTCATCATGTTAGACAGAACTTAAGTTTGTGGAAAGAATGATTTTTGAAAATGAGATTCATCAAAAAATAAAACCTCTGAAAACTGTTTCTTCTTTTCAGTTTTTCATTCATCTAGATAAGAGTGGGACCAAACTTGGACCGGTTGAATACTCTTCATTTAAGACACCATCCTCTACTCGGAGCTACAATTTCCAAAAATTGCTGGAAAATAGTTGTTGTGTCATCAAGGCAATGTTTAAGAGTCGGAATAGATGAAGCAACGATCCTGGGTAATTAAAAACGCTTTAAAAGGGCTTTATTTAGACCCCATGACTAGATAACAAAATTATTTACGGGGAACGAAAAAGGGCATTGATTTATTTTTACCGACTTTCATTCTGGTCATTTGAAGATCAGATACCTTCTGAAACCCCTCAAAAAATATTTCATAAGGTCACAAACAAGTGAAAGCGCTGAAAATTAACTTTTTATCGCGATATATTAACATAATTTGATTGATCAACATACCAACAGCATTCAATGTTGAAAGAACAATTATTGTTCTGGTTTTTTTTTTCACTCAAACTTCTGAGTGCAAGTGTGTTTTAGGAGGATATATTATTTTATCGAATAACCCACTTACGGACTCAAAGAATCCAGTCACCTTGTTTACAGCCTCTTTGAAATAGAAAAAATAGACGAAATCAATAATGGAAGAAGCATGCAGAAACTACGTTCTTGAACTGGAATAATTGAGGCCATAAGGCACGACAAAGGATGCGGTGTAAGGGATGGAGACATGATGAGTGATGTATCGTATCGTTATGATTATTAAACAAACACCGAATTGTATTGTCGTGTTTCTCCGTCGGCGTCGCATTATTGATCTGTTCCCAACCTCGTCATGAAGTTCAAGTGCAGTACGCAATGCATTTTATCGTCTTCCGGAAAAGAGTTCACAGAGATAGCGCTCATTACTAGAGATAACGATGCGCCTTACAATCAGCTGATGGAAAGAATTCTGAAAAATGATTGAAAGTAGGTTCTACATTCCGATCATAATTGTTTCCCGACTGTAACTTCCAAGTTCCAAGTTGGAAGTTCCAACAGAGCCGGATCAGCGTTCAGGGGCTCGCGCATTGCGGGTGGTATACTTCCTGAATTGAAGGCGGATCACATTGCTGCCAAGAAAGCAAAAGGTCCCAAATTCCCTCTGTAAGGTCCTTGGAGATAAAAAAAAAAATACTGACTGTATTGGTTCTTCCCCCCCCCCTCCCTCAAAAAAAAAAAAAAAAAATATACTGCTTACTAAAACATTGTTTTGAGGAACCCAATGAAATATTAAGATTAGAGCTCAAAGATCCATGGGCATTGTAGTGTGTAGAGCCCACGAAAATCCTGATCTCAAAGTTCTATCGATATTCCAGTCTCAGGTATCCAAAATGTCATTAGGAGCCATAAATCTTAAACTTCAAGGGCCCTATGACCCCCAAAATCCTAATTTTAGGACCTCTCCATTTCTTCAAAATTTGCAAGACTCAAAAGGCCCCCAAAAGATTTGATTGGACCACTCACGGGGGAAAAATTGAAAATATTGGAAAAGACTTTTCCTTGGAGATCCGTTTAAAGATTGAAGGCAAATATTAAATTTCTAGCCAGGGACCGAAAGACTCACACAATTGTTTTCATGCAAAATATGACTTCCTAATGATCATTACAGTTTTGATTTTCGGGGCCCCTTCATTCTTTCCCAGGCGCCATTTAAATATTTGAATACATAATTTTGAGGTCTTGAGGGCCCACCCTACGGTGCTTTAGAGGCTTTTAAGACCCCATTAATCCCACTGAATGTTTAATTGTGAGCTCTCAGGAACCCGAAATTCAGATTAGCTTTATTCGTGGCATTAGCGGATTCATACTCCACTCACGTTGTTTCTCACTCGTTCGAACAAATTCGCCTTCAACATCTGGATATGCAACTTGAGCGGCTTGGGAGCAGTAATAGTTGCTCGCGCGCCGCATCTCGGCCACATTTACTCGGTTTGCTCAAGCTGCACAGCAGTTAAATATTTCACTCATATCGTTTCTCACTCGCTAAGACCAGTTCGCCTTCAATATCTCGATAAGCAACTTGAGCGGCTTGGAATCACTAATAGTTGCTCGCAGCAGTTTGTACTGCCCAGCAGTCTTTGTCACTCTTTAGGGTGGCTCTAGTCAAGTGTCTAATAGCATATTTTAGGACCATGCATTGCTCAAAGCGCCAAATTCACAGATGGCCTCAGAGCTTTCAAAGGATGTTCATTACTTGCTGGGGCTAAGAGGACGCAAACATCTTCTTCGTGGTCGCTTATTTATTTTATTTCGTTCCCTGTACATCGTAAAAAGCATGAAAGAGAGTCATCGACCTACCTTCTTTTTTCTTGATATTCTCACATGAACGTACGCGGTTGCAGATGAAAAAATTGGAGTAACTAAGTTTTAAACTATCCTTTCATTTTGTATTTATTTCGTAGGAAACTAAAATTGTGCTATTATCCCTGCTCCAATTTTCTGATACTTCCTCTTGACAAAAAATCGACGCCCGGAGAAGCTTTTCAAAAATTCAAAAAGTTATGTTTGTTCTTTGTATTTTACAGGTAAAATTGAGAAGATACACCGAGAAAAAAGGTGTTCAAAAATGTGCGGCGACTCTTGGATGTTGTCATTAACACTCTGACATTGAAGTAACATCTTAGGATGTAAACGTAACATTCTAGGATGTTACTTTAATATCAGAGTGTTAATGATAACATCCAAGAGTTGTCGCATATTTTTTTTTACATCTGGGATGTTACTAATTTAACACCTATGCACTTTTCTTTCTTTTTTCTTTCTTTCTTTTTTTTTTTTTGGTGTATCATTAAGGTTCATTTTGGATCATTTTTAATTTTACAGGTTATTCTCCCTTGAGACGGACTTTTACGTTTACTTCCCCTCCCCAAGTTGTACAGGGTGAATGTTTGTGCACATAAATTTTTCTGGGGAGGAAAATAAAACCGCGAGGGAGAATTTAAAATGAGACTTTTACAACGCAAAAGTCTCTTTTTCCGATCCTTCCGGACAGACAGTTACGAAACTGTTGCAATACGACCGGGGCCGTTGATCTTCCTTCCTGAGAACTTTTTCCATGTTATGCAGCGTGACAAGCGATAGTGGGAAGCAACACGCGTCATAGAAACTCGTTGGGAAAAGTCAAGATTTTTCCAGTGGCGTGGCGTGAATAATCGATTATCGATATCTTGCCATTTGAAGCTATGGTAAAGAATCGATTACTAAGGTGTTCGCTGCGAACACCCTGATAATCGATCTTTTTTCATAGGTTTTGAGTGGCGTTTCAATCGATATATCGCAAAGCACGCCACGCCACTGGATTTTTCCGGGTCATCTCTTCTAGATCATTCCGCCGGCCATCGTCAGCTTTTTCCGTTGCATCATCATTTCCACGATTTCCGAGTAAAGTCCTGACATGACCCTCTAAACCCGGCGATACCGGAGATATTAGGTAGTAACGCAACGTTTGACAAGGTGTACCCCTACTGCCCTCCTGAGGCAAAATGCCGCACGAACCTTCAGGTGTTGCCAAATTTGCTTCGATAAAATGATTATTTATGCCGAACGTCATGAATATTTTTCCTTGAAATTTTCAGGAATTTCGGGTGAAATTGCTAACAAACTTCTGACAAATTGGAAAGACATTATTTTACAAGCCGAGCAGCGGGCTGATTATTGAAATTTATAGACGAAGCTAGACAAAGATGACTAATTGAGAATAAAGTGATCCTATTGGTGGAAGCGGGTGGTGGCAATGGACAAAGGAAGTAAAGGATAGACTATCTAACGGCAACTCACCAGAGACCCTATAGTTAGTCCGTAATTTTCCCCTTCAGTCTATAACAACGACCCGTTGCAACCAATAGGATCGATCCATACTCCTTATGTCTTCTTTGTCTATAGCTGTGTCTGCCAATTTCAATAATCAGCCCGCGGGAAATGGAGATGTTGCATGTGTGAGGAATTTGCTATTTGACTATTGATTCTCATGTAAAAGTTCGCGAGAAACACGATGGTGCCACTGGTTTTCCCTGAAATCAGCTCCAAGCTCATAAAAAGCTCTCAAAGTTGAGGCAAAATGGAGGGGATATCCCAAGCTATCCTGAGAGTCCACTACTACATCAAGACAAACTCTCCATGCAAAGATAGGATGCAAATACATTGACAGAGCTGCCACTTTATTTGGGGAATCTTACGCTAAAAAAATGGCGACCCTGCTAATTTATTTGCTCCCTATCTTTGCATGAAGAGTTCGCTTTGATGTAGAGGTGGACTGCTCTCAGGATAGCGTGGGATATTCCCTCCATTTTAGCCTCACATTGAGAGCTTTTTTGAGCTTGGGAGTTGATTTCAGAGAAAACCAGTGGCACCATCGTGTTTCTCGCAAACCTTTACATATGAAGTCAAATCGCAAATTCCTCACACATGCAACATCTCCATTTCAATAATCAGCCGGCGAGAAATTCATGTTTTATCATCGGAAATTTGGCAACGCCTGAAGGTTCATACGGCGTTTTTCCTTAACACGGCAGCATAGTGCTTATCAAGCAAAATATCCACTCGTGAATCCACTTGGAGAAGTCCAGACCGTTGTGGCGCGGAGTCGTGTGATTCGAGCAGGGGGACTGAACTATGACGCGGTACGGGAACGTGCAAAATTGATACGACAAATTCGAACGTTCGAGAACAGCTGACCGTCATCGATGCGCCAGTGAGAAGGGCCGCGGGGAATGAGTGGGGGCTGGGGGGGCGTGGGGGGCAGCGGCACTGATAACAGAGATACCTACACTGGGGCACGAGACTCACAAGTCACGTTATACATAGATCAAACCTCTTCTACTTGACCGAGAGCCTCGCATCGTATTGCCATTTTCACCCATCTCTCGATTGAGGAGCTCGGAGGACAGGCGCATAAGTGCAGTTTTTGAAAAAATTGAGATATTAATGTTTTCAAGTAAAACTAGTCTGAATGCATATTCTGTGAATTTGCTCTCAATTTCCAACTTTAAGGCATCAATAAGTCAGTTTGAACTTTCTCTCTGCCACAAGGCTCCATGTGATTTCAAACCTTCCAACAAGTGTCTCTCGAAACAGCAAAAACTGCACTTATGCGCCTTGTCCACCAAGCCCCTCAATATTAATCCCATCAGGGGGAATTATGTGCCTCGGACTGGGAGGGGGGGGGGGCGGCACAAGCGTAAACATGTACTTTTTAAAGGAGAGAGCGCAGGGAAGGGTTGGTTAGAGAGATTATTGAGTCCATCGGCAATTGAATCGGTCAGTTACAAAATGGCTCAAACACCAATAATGAGAATTCGAGAAAAGTGGTAATATCCATTTTAATTGACCCCTTATAATAATTCTCCGAGCTCTAAAATATTAAAGCGATGAATTAATTCATCACATTATTCATTAATTTGCGACTTAAAACGGGTTGGTTTATACAGTTTTTACTGTTTTTTCGTATTTTTGTATCTGGCGCTTGAGCCTTTTGGTAACTGACCGATTCAATTGCCCATCCCACGTTCGTACTATAAAAATTCAAGATCAGTCGCCCCCAGCTCCCACCCCCTCCCCCAAAAAAAAACCTCCTCTCAAAGAGATTTGACTTTTACATGGCCGTAGGGCACTTTTCGAACAAATATGACTAGGGGAGACCGGGGCTATGTTGACCAGATTTTTTGAAAACTTGTGTCTGAAGAAACAGAAGAATAGAATGCCATTTCTTTGATGCTCTAATCCTTGAGCATACAGTGTAAAATTAAAATCAACTGAAAACATTGTACAAAATACTTTAATTTTGTGAGTTTCATGCGTTTTTATAAGAAAATCCATTTTGGTCAACATAGCCCCTGCTTGGGGCTATATTGGCCACCCCCGGGGCTAAGTGAGCCACCTGTAAGGAAGCTATGTTAACCTTGTTCAGTTGATTGTAATTGCACTTAAAAAGCTTAGTATTATGCCCTTACACTTATCTTTCGTAATGTTTGTAAAACTCAATACCTTTGGAGCTGAAAATTTAAAAATAAAAAAAAAAAATTTTAAAGAACAGTATCAAATTTAATAAGTGAGTTGGCGTGAAAAGCAACTTAAAAAATAATAAGAAGATCTACTTCTCCACTAAATAGGACCGTTTTAAACTCAAAGAGAATGGATTTGAAACCTTACGCAAAAAAAAGTATAAAATGTATGTCTTCTTAGTAGGTCAACATAGCCCCAGAAAAATGGTCCACATAGCCCCGATCGAGGTTACCTCAAATCAAAGTCATCCAACTAAGAAACAAGGAGTCAAAAGCCATAAATCCATACACTAAAATCAAAGGAAAGGGGTCTACTTCAAATAGAAACAAAGATTAATAAGATACAAAATAAATACTCGCCACAGCAAACAAAATTCAAAATTAAAAAAATCGCGTTTTCGGGCTATTTTCGAAGGTAAACAAGAATGTTACAGCACAGAGCATAACAGAGGGGGACACCATCGATGTTGATATTTTAAATTGTTAGTCTACATCGCTGCCAACCTTTTTGCTCATCAAAACATCAAATTTACATTTTCCTCTACAAAATTCTCACGATGGTTATCATAGCCCCGTGGCCAACATAACCCCGGTCTCCCCTATATAAGCCGAAAGTAGGAGTCCATAACTCGCTGTTGTATTCCGTTCGGAAGAAGGGAATTTTTTTCAAATACTTGGAGGACATAGGACAGCCCCCTGTGCGACGATTTGAACAATGAAGGTAGAACGATAACGACAAGATATGACTATTCGTGCTCTGCGACAACCCTTGTTGTATATGCAAAAAATTGAAGGCGCACACTGACCTTCCTTTCTGGCATCCTTCGTCATGCCTTAAAATAGGTGAATCTTCTTTTTGCTAGTGAGGAATACCGAATTTACAGGGGCAGGCTAACCCATCGAGACGACAATACATGCTTTGGTGCGTCCTAGTTTGTCTTGTCAGCAAATTGGATTCGCGTGCCTACATCCTTGCGGGCTCGAATTAGCGCTCGGGGGTCCGGGGTACCCACGGGTAAAAAGGTCCGTGCATTGCGGATTGTATATTTCCTAAATTGAAGGCGGATCACATTCCCAAGAAAATAAAAGGTCCCAAATGCCCTTACTTAGGGTCCCCGCAGATAGGCAGGGCCGGATTTACCTACTTGCCGCCCATGGGCCGCCTATATTTTGCCGCCCCCTTTTCATTCGTTTTGAAACATCAATGAAAACCATCAAGTGAACGTGCCGAAGGAGGGGGGAGGTGCATAAGACGCGTTTATTCGTGTTGGGCACATTTTTTGTGAAAGCCCTGTCAACACTAGCAAAATTTCACGGAACTTTGCGCGAAAGTGAAGTTCCGTACACTTATTTCTTTGTGGATCAGGCCCTCCATTTATAAGAAATGAACGAAAAAATTATGAAAGAATAAACATAAATGTGATTTAATAATTTTAACATCCGCCGCCGCGACGCACTGTGTTTGATGCAATCCGTGAAGTATTCATGCAGTCTTGTAGGCGCTAATAAGTGGACATGCCCACCGCCGCGCCGAAGGCTTCTCCTTTTCATATTAAGTCTTCGTCATCATTGCTCTCGGCACCGCGAACGCTCCAGGTCAAATTGCGTGTTTGGTTTCTCTTTGAATCGACTAATTAAGGATGCTATCTCTTGTATCACCGAAATACGACAAAATTAGAAATTACTATACTCTCTAGAGATGAGAGATTTTGTCGCCTTTTCTACTTTTCTGAATCCGATTTTTTTATACCTATATTTTAAAAAAAATGCAGAATTTGCCGTCATGGGCCGCGGCCCATGTAGCCATTCCCTAAATCCGGCCCTGGAGATAAGCAAATACTGATTTTATTGGTTCTTCCTAATTAGCCCCCTCCCTCCTCCCCCCAAAAAACCCGAAAATACCCTTTAAGCCCATCAAAAATTGGTCTTTAGAACCCGATAAATTATTGAGATCAGAGCTTAAGAGTTCATGGGCACTGGCGCATGCAGGGCCCATGAAAATCTTGATCTCTGAGTTTTATCGAAATTCCAGGCTCAGGTATTCAAAAGGTCATGAGAGCCTATAGATAGATCCTATAGATTACACTTCAAGCGCCTTATGACTGCCCATGACCTCCAAAATCCTAATTTCAGGACTTCTCCAATCCTTCAAAATCTTTAAAGACTCCAGGAGCCCCCAACCCTAGTAGCAAAACCACAGAAGGAAAAGATAAATATTATGTACGAAAGTTAATTTTTTTTATTTAATGCATGCATACAAAAGTGTTAAAAGTGAACATTTTTATGTAACCATTATATAAAAAAATGTGATAATTTTCGTGAGCTTTTCGCGAACATACTAAAAATTCCTCTAATTCGCGTAAAGCTCACGAAAATGATGACCTATTTTTTTATATAATCGTTACATAAAAATGTTCACTTTTAACACTTCGTATGCATGCGTTATATAAAAAAAAAAAAAAATGTGTGTATAAAAAAAAAATTACCTTATCTAGCTTTTATCATTTTCATATGTTACGGTCAGGTCTGAACTTTGATTTTTTTTATATAAGCGTTACACATTTTTTATATAAAAAAATCATTTAGATAACAGATATATTTTTTTTATACTTTTTTTTAGAAAAACAAAAATTTGTTCTGCTACTAGGGAAAAGATTATTGATCTCGAAATTTTATCGAAATTCCAGGCACAGGTATTCAAAAGGTCATGAGAGCCGTAAATCCTAGATTACACTTCAAGCGCCTTATGACTGCCCATGACCTCCAAAATCCTAATTTCAGGACTTCTCCAATCCTTCAAAATTTTAAAGACTCCAGGAGCCCCCAAAAGATTTGATTGGACCACTCGCGGAAAAGAAAAAAAGTTGAAAATAATAATGGAGAAGAATCGTTTCGAGGGTGCCACACGAGGCCGGGGTACCGCAGCACTCCAGTTATTCGATCCTGCATCCTTGTAAGAACATTTTTTTTTTCGCTTTCTCGATGCAATCATTTTCCGGTGGTTGACAATGAGTTATTCAGTTACTTAACTTTTGTAAAACAATCGGTCATCAATCCAGAGTCAATGATTCTACTTCGCCGGAATGATTAGAGGTTCACTTCCGGCGCTAAAGATTTATTGTTCCTACTAGACTGCAACAATACTGCCGTGCTAAGAAGACGCCGCATGAGCCATAAGGCGTTGCCCGATTTCCTTCGATAAATCACAAATTCTCGGGAAAATTTGTAAATATTTTTCTTCCAATTTTTCAGATAATTTTGTTCGCGATTTCACCTGAAGTTCCTGAAAATTTCGAGGAAAAATATTCGTAGCTTTCCTCAAAAATAAACATTTTAACGAAGGAAATTTGGCAACTCTGGAATGATCTTACGGCGTTATTCCTTAGCATGGGAGAACAGTTATGTGAGGCCATGACTGTGACTGACTGAGAGAGGTATAGTTGCGATTAACGTACAATTTGCCAGAGGGCGTACGTAAATAGGTACTCATATTCTGGTCATTTCAAATTTTTTGCACCTACTCGATTCAAGCAAGATGACTCGGGCTGAAAATTGGATTTTTTTTAAAAAAAATAAAAAAAAAATTACGTTTCGACGAACGATAAAGTTGAAGTTAAAATCTACCGCATTTTATTTTTAATAAAAAGCGCCGCATGTCCACGGTGGAACTGCAGAGGCGTGAAAGTATCTCATTTGCGGTGTTTCAAACTCTTCAGTTCTCGTTTTATTTCATCAAAAGATAACCAACCAACGCTATTATTTGAAATTTTCACAGAATATTCTTCATTCAAAGAAAAACAAGCAGTGAACTCCAACACAATGTGTTGATAAGGCGCGTCATTAACTCGCACATATCAACCCCTTTAGTTTTCATTTACAGAGATTTCAAAATAGGCAAACAGCATAAAAAGAGAATTCACGATCCAACACTGCGAGGTCAAAGACGCACCTTGACGAGACCGTGTATTGTGAAAGTAGAAAGCTATTCGATCGAATTTAAGTTTTTTGATCTGCCTCAAGCAAAATCTTATCAGATTCTTGAAGAAAAGTGCTACGGAATAATTTAAGCGAAGAAAGGAAAAATTCTGTCGAACTCCTAGAAGATAAAGTCGATTTAAAGGTATTTTGGGGCTAAAATACCCAAATCACCGGTAGTAAAAATCCCGTTATATTATTGAAAAGAAATTGACTCGATATAAATGCAATTGCATTAAATACGTCTTGATTTTGTTATTTTAAACGTCTTTCCATGCAAAGAAGTTCAACCATGTCGTTGCTTTATTCATTCATGAATTGAAAGTAAGCAATCTACATCCCGAAAATCTACTGATTTGCCGTAAAAAATTGCAGAAACTTGATATACCAGGTCGATGCACCCACTCGTTGAATTTACCAACCAATTTTGTGAGTGCAAATGTGTAAGAATCAATATGCTATAGTCATTTTGGGTGCATTTATTTTTCATGAAACAATAATAATTTCAATCCCGAAAAACCATCAATTTTCCGTATAAAATCGAAAAAATCAAAATATGTCAACTCCCCGACGTGAAAATTAGATTCTACGTATGTAAAATGTAAATACTTATGTATCGATATGCTGAACAGAACTATGTGTGGACAGTCAGAAGCCCGCGGCAACATTAATTCAACAGAAAAACTGTAAAAATTAGATAGGATTTTAGCCGCTTTGCCCGCCTCTCCTCGCTACTTACAACAAACCGTTCTTATACTCATCTCAAAATTTTTCTCAGAGCTTTGGGTTATTATCAGCTTCCATTTAAACTCCGGTTCGATGGCCGAATCGGCTGCCAAAAAAGCAAGCCACTGTTGAGGGGTTCTATGAGAAATTCGTGATATTATCGGCTCTCAGGAAATCACCCCATGGCTAAAATTGGTGGTATAAATGTTTAAGTGCTTAAAATAATCGTATTCAAGAAACTAAGGAATTAAACTATGGAGTCAATTTCTTTTTAATAATATAACGAATTTACTACCGGTGATTTAGTTATTATAGCCCCAGAATACTTTTAAAGCGCCTTTTGCGTTCCAGAATCTCGACGGAATTTTTTTTTTTTTTTTTTTTTGCTTAAACGATTCAAGAAACATTGTAGTTAAAAATATAAAGATTTTTCGATTTGGACGTATGAAAAATGTTTAACTCGTTCAGGCACACCGTGTATTGTATGGAGTACTGCTGTTATTCGACCGTTGTCTTCAGGTCAAAATTCTTACAAAGAAGCCCCTTGCAAGAGGCAAATTTTTTGTAATTTCTCCCAGTTTTTTCAGCGTTAGGTATATAAATGAATTGTTTGTCAAATTTTGAGGTCAATTATATTTAATTGTAATTTATACTTTCTTTTTTTCCCCTTCATTTTATTTTTCGTATCGAGGAGTCGAGGTTTTGTTGATTTCTTCGGATTTCGATTACTGTAACTTCTCTTCTATTCGGCCGATTTTTATGAATGAGGTCTCTTTTTATTTGTGTTTTAACGGAGAGTAAGGAAAAAATTGCTAAATACATGCGAAACAATTTTTTTTGAAAATTGGATGAATCCTAGCGTGACGGTGAAATGGTTAATGAAGCGTGAGTAATTGGGGTACGGGTATCGGCCGCGTTGGGACCCAAGGCCCATTGTTCTTCGTGACGCCGACGCAGTGATCAGGAGCGTGGGGACGAGAGGGCTTAGTGGACTCCTGTATGAGCCACGTTTAGCAAATGGTCTAATGAGTCTCGAGGCTCATCACAGATTGCACTTACCACTATCCTGGTGGCCCCGGCTATCAGAGCAAGGAGTACCAACTTTTGAAAAGGATAACAGTGTTGTGGAGATATGTCAAAGCAACGTTGTGAACAAAACGGAGTGAGTGAAATTCTCATTCAAGGAGTGCCGAACTGGTCAGCCATCCTCGAATCAGTTCGCTTGCTTCCGCTTATATATGCATATTTTAAATCAGCGCGCCCCATTCTAAGGTTTTTTTAAAAAAAACCAAGAAACGTAGACTCTTGGTATTCATTACACATAAACTAGCGAGCCCCAGAATGAGAAACAAATTTTAATCATTATTATTGACGGATTAGTAAACTTTTTACACGCTTTGGAAAATCTCAGAAGTTCGCGGTAGTCACTTTTCGGTAAGGAACTAGGGGACTCGGTTATTGTATCGAGGGGGGGGGTCGAAACGATCGCAAAGGCGGTATACTACGTATACGCGCCAAAATCAGGGAAGTTTTCGAGCTGAGAATTGGCATATTTTGAAAGATGAAAAAGACTCCAACTTTGCAACGTCGCAACGGAGAACGCGTTCCTACAGGTTTACCATCGACGCGAAGTACGGCATGAGTATGAGGGACGCTGTGGCAGAGAGAAGAAGCCAATGCGCCTTCAATTTATTGAATATGCAACTTGGGTAACCACAGAGCAGGTATAGTTGTATGAGTTGCATCAAGGCGTTGACATTGAGTCGTCCCGAAAGTTTCAACTGGCGGCAACCACAGTGTTGCCGTTACATGCGTAATTACCTACGAATTTCTGCGTAATTGAGAGCACATTTTATAGTTTATCAAGCACAAAGCGAAATTGCGATGAGAGCGTTGATCAATTAAGCTCCTATTCTTCGAGATTTTGGGTTAATAGTGTCCTTTTCTCCAATACCCAAGAATGTAGGAGAAGGTAGGTACCTATTGAAAAGAAAGAGGGAGACTTGAAGAGGGATGAGGACAGTGCCTCGACGTAAAAGAAATGGAACAGAAAGATGCAATTAATAGCTGCATCATGAAATTCTCTATACCTACCTTGACCTATTTCAATAGTTATCTGTCAATATTCCATCAACAGTCTGATTTCCTATGTAAGAATTTCATGCTAAAGGAAAGGGAGTAGTTGAAATTTACTTTATTGTTAATGTACCTTCGGGTCGGCACTCAGTGGATCGAGTTAATCACCCTGGTAAAAATTGGCAGTAGAATCTGTGTTCCAATATACCATAGACCTAAAGCCGGCTGTAAGATTTTCAATAGCTTCTATAGTCGGCTGCACAATTTCTTATAGCCTTTTATAGCCGATGGCGATTGAGCAACAGCCAGGCGATAAAGTGTATGCTACATGTTACTTATTACGGATGCTAGGACTTAGTGAGTTTTTGGACTACCGCTCTATTTTTGGGCCGTAGTATCTTCATTTATTTTACGCGGAAAGCTCCGTACTTTTGAAGGATGCCTGCCATCCCTAATATGTTGGAGCGCCTTCAATTTCGTATGATACTGTGCAATACCTCTGGTGTGAAATAGTTGCTTCAAGCGCCGTGGCACGCTGCGGCGCGGCGGGCGGGCAGCCAGCGCGAAAAGCGCCTACAAACCTAACAGGGATACTTCACGCATTGCGCCATGCGTGAAGTATCCCAGTTAGGTTTGTAGGCGCTGGTGCGCGCTTACCGCTGGCAGCACGCCGCTCCGCTCCGTGTTATGCTCCAATATAATCTTGCGGAGTCAGCGTTTTTCAACTCATGATTTTGAAATGTTTGCACATCCTGTATGGATTATTCTCATTTTAATTGATGAAAAAAAATATGTATTAAAGGAAAATATAATGTGTGTTTTGTGAATATTATGTTGGCTCCGTATCAAATTCAATGATTTCCGAAGCACACGAATTTCTACACAATTTCTTATAGCCTTTTATAGCCGATGGCGATAAAGTGTAAAGCCCGGCGATAGGAACTATAGCCCGACTGCATACTTTTTTATCGCTTCGTAAGTATAGCCCGGCTATATGATTTGCTCCGCTTTCTACAGCCAGCTATATGATTTTCTATTGCCTTCTTTAGCCGGCTATAAGAATTCCTATGGTATTTTGAAACGCAGCTCCTATCGCCAATTTTTACCAGGGCAGAGAGGTCGGACATGAAATTTTTGACTAAAATTGCAGATTTCGATGTTCATTTTGTCACATTGAAAATTCGAATGGGAGCTTCTACAGGAAAATTTCACGAGGAAATCCAATGAAACCATGTTTGAACCTCAAAGTTTTGTATAAACGGTGTTACAAGCTTTTAAAATTTCCAAATTGTGTTCGACCTCTCCTATTAACTCGATCCACTGTGCGGCAGTTAATTGATTAGAGGCTTTGATTTCTTTCCGAGTTTCCGAGTTATTGTGCTCTCTCGTACACATGACCGATAATTGCTTAAAGAGAAGAAACCCTTACTACTGATATCATTCTTACAGCAATATTACCGCACTAAGGAAGAACGCTGTATAGGCCATCAGGCGTTGCCAAATTTCCTTCGACGAATCACGAATTTTTGGGAGAATGTGTAAAAGCCCTCTACAGATTTGGGGATTCGTTCGTAATTTGATCTGAGAAGTCTGAAAATTTTGATGAAAAGTAATCATAACTTTCTTCAAAAATCAATATGTATTGCGAGGAAATTTGGCAATATTCGGATGCTCATACGGCGTTAATACGTAGCACGGCAAAATAATCATAAAAGAATTGTACGTTGATGGCTGAAGTTCTACAACACATACAACGATAATTTTTTTTTCTTCATTTATTTTTGGCTCAGTCACAGGGCTTTGGCCCTAGAGCATGCCTAAGTTTTCAAGAAAAAATTCAGTTCAATTTCACCTGTTTTTCAGGGGATAACCGTAAAATTCAATTGATGAAAATTTGTGCATAAAGTGTTGTGAGGGGTGAGTAGAAAGGTCAGTATGTCCTTAGTCCTGGGTTCATTCATTGATAATTTCAACAATAAGGCAATGCCTGCAATAAATGATTAAAAAGAGAAACTCAGCCTTGAACTCACACTTGGGCAAAGGTGCAAAAAGCTCCATGCCACTGACAGTTTCTTACAATCCAGGGTTTATGCCTCATGACAAGATTTGTAGCTTGCATCATAGAAAAATGATTGGTTTGATCACATAATGTGCCATTTTGAAAATTGCAAAATTGATAAACAAAATCAAACATTTTTCACACCCTTGCACAGAAGTGCAAATGAATCAGAGCTATCATCTCGTTGAATCTCCAAGCGTATTGATGCAGCTATTCTCAGATGTGAGGAAACTTAATGCTATCTTGAGTCGAATAGTCAATATGATTCCCCCCTCTACCCATAATTTCAGGGAAAAGAGCAAAATTTACTTGAAAACAGAAAAAAGAGAAATATCAAAAGGGAGATACAAGTGTATTTCATATGTTCTATATGTATACACAAGAACACTACCTTATCTATAATGAGAATATTTGAGAAATAGGGAAAGAACCACAAAGAGTTTTACAGTAATTTCTATTAGATTTTATTGCAAATATAAATAAACAAAAGAAACAATAAAAATTAATCATTAAAGAAATATAACTTAAATGATAAAATACTATAAATTAGTTTACATTACACAACTACAAATAAGAGATGAGGAAAAAGGACAGAAACATGCTTCAAAACTAAAATTAAGTAATAAAAAAAGGGACGAAAGTCAGGAAACTCTCACACAAGGAAAAAGGGGGGAGGGGCAAAACAAATTTGACAATAAATCATTTCAACGATCAGAATAAACTCTCTGATAGTGACCGTGAAAGGTTCTGAAGCATGCTTCAGCCAATAAGCAAGTGTTGAACTTGATACATCAACCTAGCTGGCAATGACTTTTACTCATCCAGAATGAAGATAGTGTTTTCTTTTGGCTTCTAAATATTTGCTTTAAGAGATGAATTAACAAAAGAGGAAACTGACTACATAAATAAATGAAAGAGTGAAAGAAACGAAACAATAAAATAAAAGACAAAAATTTGAGGAAGGGAACCTTATTCCAAAACTACGATCACAATTTGGGGAAAATTCTGCATGACAAGAGTCAAAAGAGAGGAGAAAAAGAAATGGATGATTTGTCTACACAAAACCAGTTTCCATGTTGGAATTAACTTCACAATAATGCTCATCTCTTCGAATTACACACTACAGCCCACACAGATAATCCTCACCCAGTTCTTATATTCTCTTCATTTTTACAATGAGCTCAACTGAAATCAGATCTTGAAACTGAACCTAAGGTTGGAGCATCATTCATCAAGAAGTGACTAATACTGACAGTCTCAGGAACAAATACTTTTATTCGTCAAAAAGATGCCAAAGATATTTCCAGAAATTTACCACTTCTCTAAAGCATCTGAGAAACTGGTAGGAGTTACAATCAAAATTAAAAAAAAAATAGTTGTCTGAAAAATTACCTGAGAAGTTCTAATAACATGTTTCTGCTGTAAGTCTGATATTGAAAGTTTTTCTTCGAGGAAGACTTGCGAGTCTTCACTTAAAATGAGACATGATGGGGAGGAAAAATTTGTACGATTTAAATTATCGGTAATAAATTACCATGTCAAATAATCTTTCCTTCGATTTGTCTAAGACAAGATAAGGAATTAAAAACATCAACAAGATTTTCCCAACTTGAAAATAAATGCACTTAATGTAAGTGATTTAACATTAACTCCATTGGGAATCACCACAAGAATTTGGGCTAGGTTGATTACTTAAAATTTATTAACACAGTTCATATTAAAGTCGTAAAAAAAGTCCAACTTTACAGCTAGAAATTCTTATGAATTAGGGAGGATATCATTCAAAAGTTCTTTCGCGCTTGGAGATATTGTTTCAGGGAACTTGATATCAAAAGAAACTAATAGGTCTCCTCGCCGGCTGGGTTCTTTAGGAAATGGTAAACCTTTACCTGGGATCCTTTCTACAGTTGTTGGCTTAATGATTTTGTGAGTCAGCTGCAGGGGAACTTTGTAATTGTCTAGCGTTGGTATTTCGATATTAGTTCCACACAAAGCCTGTGAACAGAGAGCAAGAAAAGAGATTAAAACACTAGAATGGAAACTCATATTTTCCAAAAATGTACCTGATTACCAAATTGATTGGATTCGAAATAGTACCAAAAATACTTATAGGTATTCCACTGTACTTCATCTCTATTGATGTATCACATGACATGAATTACTCTTTGACAAGCTAAAACTGACTGTGACCGCTATATTTTGAGACTATTAAAGCTGAGACGGTTAAACACATGTTCCTAAATTTTGCGGTTACTTCCACTGCTCCATTTACAATTCATTAAACAGTACGACTAATGAATTTGTGGAAGAGCAGCCCATGGCAAAACACCAAGTTTAGAGAAAAATTCACTGTAAAATTCGAAACACTGAAGCTCTAAGGATTTGAACTCCTTCATAAAGATAAAGAAAAGTCTCAGGGATAGCCTTCGTTAAGGTTTTCAGACTACCTACGACCTAAAATTTGAAGGACCTAGCTTCTAGCACCCAAGTATAATGAAAAGTGACAATATAAAAAAGGAATTTATAAACCCTTTGAAAAGAAACTGATCCTGTAGAATATCAATGGCTAAACAGCGACATGATGCATCACCATGTGCAACATAGAAGACTTCCTGTCATACTTAACAGATATATATTAAAAGGATGATGCTTTTATGTGAGGTGAGGAGAAGAAGGAATTTAAAAATTTAAAATTGTCATTTTGAAAAAAAAACTCCTCTGGGATACCAGCCGATTAAAGATTGAGAGAGAGTGTATTTCCAACAGTGTCAACACTTGGGAGTCAGAATTAATATTGGTAAGTACTGTTGCAGCTGCTTAGATACTGATATCAAGACTTGCACATGTTTTTAACATCTCCAGGTATAAAAATAAGAGTGAACTTCTTTTTCGGACAATTGTTTCGGGTTTGGCATAGATTATACATTCTGATGGAGTAGCCCTGTATTTCCAGGGATGCAAGAAATGTCCGATTCTGCAAGAGTCTAAGGAAAACGGAAAAAGGATGTTGGAAATATTAAAATTTGTCGGAACTTTTGTGAAAAGCTAGTAGGTTATTCAGGATCCCTCATTAAATCATCGTACACTCCAAGGTTTAATATAACTTGGGATAGCCCCACGGCTAAAATTTTGAACACTAAAATATATTTGAGATTAGGGAAGAGATTAAAGGCCAGCTTACCTGTTTCAGGGTGATTTTGGCAGTGTATCGAATATCACTTCCTTCCCTTTTGAATAGTGGATGAGTCTTGTCTCTGATTATGAATACGATATCTGCTGGGATTTTGTTTCGAACTTGATCTCCTTCTTTCTGGAAAGTGATTTTTGTTCCTGCTTTCCAACCAGGTTTCACATTGATTGTCAGTACTTTGTCTTCCTTCTTTGAGGTTCCGTCTGGTTGGAGTACTCGCCGGGAAATTTTCATCTTCTTGGTGCATCCTTTCAGAATATCCTCTAATGAGACATACAAATCATGTTCGATAGGAGAGTCTTGCTGTTTATCCTTGTCTCTGTGAGGTGAGCCATGGATGTTAAATGACTGAGAACGGAATGCACCACCACCGGGACCAGAGCGATGTAAACCACCGGTAGAGAAGAATGGGTCATCATCATCATCGTCTCCACCAAAGAACATACGTGTTCCTCCGCCTCCAAGATCAAAGAACTGGAAGGGATTGGAGGTGCCGAAAAATTGAGCAAATGTGGCTTGAGGATCTCCATGGAATGTGTATTGGAAGTTTCCAGGACCTCCCTGTCCTCCTCCACCTCCGACATTGCCTTTCAGTCCGTCTTCACCGAATTTGTCGTAGATGTCTCGTTTCTTTTTGTCGCTGAGAACTTCATAAGCTTCTGCAACTTCTTTGAATTTCTCTTCTGCGCTTTTGGCCTTGTTTTTGTCAGGGTGGTATTTCAGGGCGAGTTTTCTGTAGGCCTTCTTGATTTCATCATCAGATGCACCTTTTGAAATGCCTAGAATCGAGTAGTAATCTTTACCCATAATATGTTCAGTCCTTTGCTATCTGTTGTTACCTGCACAAACAGAAAAAATAGTCCAATTAGAAAAAAACATTTTCATCACAAGGAAGATGAATGATCAGGGGAGAATTTAAAAAGGCAGGAGTAAGTACCTCATACCCAAGATGGGTGCTGAGGAAAAACACTGTATGAACCTTCAGGCGTCACCAAAATTCCTTTGAAAACACACTAATTTTCTGGTAAACTTATGAATATTTCTCTTCCAATTTTTCAATAATTTTGTTCGCAATTTTGCCTACGGTTCCTGTAAATTTCAAGGAAAAATACTCATGACTTTTCTCAGAAATAAACATTTTAACGAAGGAAATTTGGCAACTCTAGAATATTCGTACAGCGATCTTCCTTAGAGCGGCAGCACAGTGCTACTGACATATGATCAAGGACAAAAGTTCATGCCTGAATTGACACCAAATGTTTCTAAAAGATTGGAGTCATCTCTGTTGCATATCTCTGTTTACATTGCTGCAGACTTCTAATCATCATTCATTTTTTGATAGTAAAAATACTGAGGGTCACTGCTTGCAAACTTCCTTAATTCTTCCTCTCAGTGAGAAGATGATTTTGTAAAAATTTCAAGTAGCAGTGATAGTTTTTCATCTTTTGATAAAATAAAATGGGAGCAAAGATTTGGACAGGTTGAGTAATATTAATCAATGTAGATCTGACGAGTGACAACTAGGGAACTACTGTCAGTTATTCCAGTAATTTAAATCAAGATGACCTTGCACATGACATCAAGCAACATGGTGAGAGTAATACCGTTAGAATTTACATAGCTTTTTCCATTGAAGTGAGCCCATTTTTACGACGACAATTGAAGATGAAGAGGGTGAAAAATCGCATTAAATAGTGTGCAATTGTAAGTGTGAAACAAGGCTTGTAGATTTGTAAGCAATCTTAATATTCAAAAGTACACAGAGACCTGTTTTTTGTCCAAATATAATAAATTTCAGAAGTTGCCATGGATGCTAATAATAATTACAGAGGATACTGGACATTTAATAGGTTTTGTTCCCACAGAAAGGCACATAATAAATTCGACCTATCCTTTTTAATACGGACCATTGCTGGATGTTGTCAACCAAGAGGACAGGATGAAGAGAGAAAGAGAGGGGAGGTTATGCGATGACTGAGGTAACTGACCTTACTTAAGAAGTGTTTAAATTATGATGTGAGTAACTTCCTCTATTCTACATTTAATTAATATACTTCGAAGAAATTATTTTGTTATGATGACCAGGGTCAAACCATATGTCATGAGGTGTGTGTTTACATGAGCTTCTCTTGAAGTCTTCAAGAAAACAGAAAAGTACTTCATGTCAACTTTTTACAACAACACAATCATTTTGCAACAAAAGCTTCCGTGTGTAAAAAATTCGACCCTTAAAACTGGTGACTCTTTTTTTCCTCAGAATGTTCTTGACATCCATGTTATGATACACCTTTACTTGTAAGAAAGGAAGCAAAATATTGCAAATTACAAGGGCGCTCAGCTTTGCAGAAAAAATTACTTCTTGGTTCCATATTTTTGAAGTCATAGAAAATATTGAAAAGAATATGATATGGCAAGTACACAGTCTTTGGAGTGGTTCTAGGACATACTTAATCAGTTTTAGCAGTTGCCCGAAAGAATGCATTGGGCACCTGTGGGGGAGGATCTAATGGAGCCAATCGAAAGAGAGACAAAAACAAGCGCACAGCTCGATGTCGTCACCTTCCGGCCAAAGTAATATAAATGCCATGCAACGTTTAAAAATTTCTGCCACCATTTTATTTTCTTACAGAAAAATTGTTCAACAAAGCTGTCCAAAAATTTCACTGAATTTTTTTTCAGCTACTGATAAATTCAGTGAAATTTCCAATCACATTCAACTAGTAACAATTCCTCTGTAAAAAAATAATATGAAGATAGAAATTTTGAAATGTTGCATGGCGCAAGTGGCACTTTGGCTGGAATATAGGTACTGGAAACTTTGGAAAAAGCAAGAAAAGAAGAAAATGATCAAGGGACAAGTGAGATTCATCCTTCATTTTCTTCCATGTTTACCATGTACAGGGAATAAAAGGGGAGGCCACTCACAATTTGCATAATTGATGAGCATCTAGAGTTGCCTACCGATCAACAGAAAGACCTAGAAAATACAAGCCAACTTCACAAACATAACCTATTTGAACAATCGACACCAGCTCATAAGTCAACTGCACACCATGTCAAAGGATTTGCCAGTCCTTGCGACACCTATCATTCTCAACCAGGACCAGGGAGCTCTCTATTCTCTTCGTAAATAAACTTCCTCAAAGAATGCACCTTGGTCTAATTTCCATGCCTTGGACACAAGAAGGTACTTGAAATTTACTAGCTCTGCCTCCTACTGACAGGAGAGATTCACACCCTAATTTGCACTGATTGGACTAATTAAGTACAGCTAACGAATGAAAAGTAGCTCCGGGTCTTAATCCAAAATTGGTGGCTCCATTGTGACAACTAGAAAGTCAACCGATTCTGCCTACCGACTGCCGCATCAAAATCAGATATCCTCAAGTAGGCTTACTAACACATTCTCATTGAAAATTATCATTACCTATCATCAGTTACGTCTCGTCTAGAAACTTCAGAGATTTCACAGCGAAAAGCTAGAGAGTGATAAACCAAGTTTTGGCAATTAGAATTCTAATCCATTTAATCAGAGGAAGCCTGAACCTTTCTTAAAGTCTGACTGGGTGTAGGGAGGCGTAAAGCTACGAGATGTTCAGCCAAATCTTTTTATTCTGGCTATGAAAAATAATTGTGACAACAAGAACAATAGCACGAAAAACCGAGTTTGAGAGTGAATAGAATGGATATTAGAAGAGAGATTAGAGAGGTGAAAGAAAAGGGGAGATAGAACTATCTGGAACAGAGAGTCAATGATTATACTAACCAAAAATTGAGTTATCCACAATCTATATCCAAAGATTGAGCTACAACACAGACACAATTAAAATCTGCAATGAATTGAGCTAGTTTTTGCACTAGAACACTTCACAAATGCACTAAATTTCAAGTCGTCTAGCGAAATACGCTGAATTCCACTGAACACGGATCCACTGACGAACGAAAGTAACTACGAGTGCATTGATTTCACGTTACACGCCATAGGATTTTGACACGAGCAACAACACAAATGGAACTGAACTGAATGCTGAATGGAACGTTACGGACGATTCTGGAACTTTCTAGAAACAATCGAACCTCTTATCGCACCACGTATCGATTGATCGATACAAGCGTTTCCGTTTCCTCTTTCCAAGCCGCAACTCCACGGGCTAGCAGCCGAGAGACGTGCTGTTCAAGCCGTACTTCCACGGACGAAAAAAGCTTACTGATTCCGCGTGCAGAGCGCGGGCACAACCCTTTTTCGCGTCGTTCGTAAGACGTAACGTTGTCGTTCGTAAGACGTAACGTTGTCGTTACGTGGATTTTTTCGCGCTTTTCACTGTTTCGCGGATTATGGATCGAAAAGAAACTAACGGACCGTGCAAATTACAAAGGTCTAAAAGCAGATGGATTTTTTTTTATTATTATTGTTTTTTTTTTTTTTTTTTTTTTTTTTTTTTTTTTTTTAACGTAAGCGATTTGATAGTTGCTTCTAAAATGTGATTTAAGCGCTTAAGTTAGTTCTCCAGGCCCAATATTCTGAAAATCGAGCTTCCCCTTAAAAACTGACATTTTAGTGATAAATTTAATTTACCGTAAAATTGATCCATGATAAGGGAAGGAAAAACCGAGTTCATTCGCGAGGCAAATATACACAAAAAAGCGCAGGTGTCAATAAGTAGCATGCCAAAAATTTTCTTCGCTACAACTGATGACAAGATGTTTTGGGTCAAATGGCTTCAGTGATCCGTTCACATACTTCTATATAAAACTATGGTCTGTTTATTTACAAGGACGGGAAAATCATTTAATTCACGGATCCAATGAAAACTCCCACTTAATTTTGGCTGTTAAAACCGAAAATGACCTCGGATTTTTTAAAAGAAATTTATTCCATCAATTTTACGGGAAATAAAAATTTAAAAAAAAAAAATGCCTCATACGGACCGCGTAAGATAGAGAGGAATCAGGCAACACCAGCTATTGCCAAATTTAATCGAGCAATTTAATAGGTATTTTACATGAAAACGATTGTGCTGATATTTGTGCAAATTCTAGTGACTTTTCTGCACAGTAGGTACGAAGCAAAGTCCTTGAAATTTTCGAAGGAATCCGCACAAACGTTCTCCTGTAAAAAATTAAATTGCCCAGATAAATTGGGCATTAGCATGTGGCTTGGTTCCTTTCTGCTAAACGCGGTCCATTTACCGGCCACAGGAACGTGTTTCAGGAAACCTGGAGGTAGGTGGAAAAAAAAACCAAAGCAATTTCTTGGCTTCGGTGCCCAAAAATAATTGGGTACGAGTTGGTATGCATACATGCCCATGGGATATTTTTCTTAGACAAATCCCGGGAAAATGTCCCGTAGAGACAAGGGCTTACTGGGACCGAAATAATGGAGATGTTGCAGGTGTGAGGAATTTGCGATTTGACCATGGATTCTGATGGAAAAGTTCACGGGAAACACGATGGTGCCACTGGTTTTCTCTGAAATTAACTCCCAAGCTCAAAAAAAGCTCACAAGTTGAGGCCAAAATGGAGGGGACAATGGGACATCCCACGCTATCCTGAGAGTCCACCTATCTGCATCAAGACAAACTCTCCATGCAAAGATAGGAGGCAAATACATTGACAGGGCTGCCACTTTATTTGGAGACTCTAGAACTGGAACATGGCATCACTGCTAATGTATTTGCTCCCAATCTTTGCGTAGAGAGTTTGTCTTGATGTAGACGTGCAGGCCCACCACAAGGGGGGGGGGGGGGATACTGGGTCCCTGGTACCGGGGCCCGGACCCCGGAGGGAGCCCGTGTTACCCGTGAAAAACCACCCATTTGCTAAATACAATTCTAGCTGGAGCGCACTTCAGCTATGCATTCACCACTGCAAAAATGTCAAATAAAATCGACACGCCCAGCGTGCATGGAGGCTATTTCAATTTAAATCTTCCGTCACATTCTTACGGCGCTATGATACAACTATTTGAACTCTCCGGAATGCGTAAGGTATCACGCCGCATTTGAAGGCGTTTTCAAAACAGCCAAGTTCCGATACCCGGATTATCGTTTTGCATAGTTCATTTTATTTTGTTTCCATTTCTAACCACTTGTTTAATTATAATCCTCCTATAAAAATTACCAACTTGCTATATACAATTCTAGCTGAAGCGCACTTAAGCGCATTCATGACTTCAAAAATGTTAACGGAAATCGAAAAGGCCAGCAAGCATGAAGGCTATTTCAATTTTAATCTTCCGTCGCATTTCTAAGGCGCAATGATACAACTATTTGAACTCTCCGGAATGCGTGAGGTATCACGCCGCATTTGAAGGCGTTTTCAAACCAGCCAAGTTCCGATACCCGGATTATCGTTTTGGATAGCTCATATTCTTTTGTTATATTCCGTACCACTCGTTTATTATTGATCCTCGTAGAATATAACCACCCATTTGCTAAATAGGTACAATTCTAGCTGGAGCGCACTTCAGCTATGCATTTCACCACTGCAAAAATTTCAGAGGAAATCGACAAGCCCAGCGTGCATGGAGGCTATTTCCATTTAAATCTTCCGTCACATTCTTACGGCGCAATGATACAACTATTTGAACTCTCCGGAATGCGTGAGGTATCACGCCGTGTTTGAAGGCGTTTTCTAAACGGCCAAGTTCCGATACCCGGATTATCGTTTTGGATAGTTCATATTCTTTTGTTATATTCCGTAGCACTTGTTTATTTTTAATCCTCTTAGAAAAACCACCCATTTGCTAAATACAATTCTAGCTGGAGCGCACTTCAGCTATGCATTAACCACTGCAAAAATGTCAAAGAAAATCGACAAGCGCAGCGCGCATGGGGGCTATTTCCATTTAAGTCTTCCGTCATTTACATACGAATTCACATGCACCCCTCGTTTCGTAAGAAAAAGTGAAAAATTTACCCTAAAAATTTCGCAAAAGGTGAATAGATTTTCAGAAACACGCTGGGGCACTGTAGAATTCTTCTTAAATTTTCAGAGAAGTATACTTCTTGGAAAATTTCTATCTTTTTTCAAGATTTTCAGTACAGAGGGATATTCTTACTTTCTGCGTTTCATTTTCTTCCGTCGTCAGATGCTAAGAGTCTCCAGTCTGGGCATCCTTGATTTCAATGGCTCATGGCTCAACTCCCTTGCCATAGACAAACGAAGGGGGAGTCCAGGGGGGCCTGGCTCTCTTAGAACTGAAAATAGTATCATATGCCCCCCCCCCCGCCAAAAAAAAAAAAATAAATACATACATTTTCCAGATGTTTTGAATGCAACAATTCGCAAGTATTTTGTGCTGGATGTAGAAAAAAAACATAATTATTCCGCAGAAATTGATGGAAAAATTCTTTATGGAAGCTTCAAAATGCGTCCGATTAGTCATATAAATTCTAAAATTTCTCGGGGGATGCCCCTCGGACCCCCCCCCCCCTCCGTGCTTGGGGCCCGGACCTTAAAACTGGTACCAGGGCCCGAGATGGGATGTGGCGGGCCTGTAGACGTGGACTCTTAGGATAGCGTGGGATATCCCCTCCATTTTGGCCTCGACATGAGAGATTTTTTTGAGCTTGGGAGTTAATTTCAGAGAAAACCAGTGGCACCATCGTGTTTCTCGCGAACTTTTACATGTGAGTCAATAGTCAAATAGCAAATTCCTCACACATGCAACATCTCCATTGGTACCACAAAAGTAACATTGTAACTACGAAAAGAAGAATAGGTAAGACTTGGGATTCACTGTCAGAACTGTAAAAGCAACGATTCTTTTTATCTCCGTGGTGGTGAGGCGTTCGGAAACTTACCTTAGCAGATGTGCTCTAGGTACAGCGTATATTATTGTTCTAAAGAATTTCAATTTCAATTTTTTTTTACTCGTCTCCTGCAACGCGTTTCAAAGCGAAGCTACTGAAGAAACGACGAAAGTCTCGCGACTTTACGAACACAGAATGATTCGCTTCTATCCTAGTTCTCGTCTCTCTAAATGAAAGAATGCAGGGACGCTTTTGAAATTATTAAAAGAATCAGCAAATCTGTATTGTCTGACCACAGCAGAATGAATGAAAAAAAAATAATAACTTTTTGAAATAAAGTGATTAGCGCGATTGAGGTCGTAGGAACAAAATTGATTGACGTGAAAACTCCTTCAAACTGCTCTGTAGGCAAATGTATAAGCAGACAAGATTGTTTAGTTACGTACCTAAAGCGGCGCGGCGCTGGCATGCATACTTGAATGAACTCATACATAGGAAAAAGCTAGCTGGTCGTGGGCCACTAACATCCACTAATAAATATTACTTGCATTGAACATAGAAATAGACCTTAATTTAAGGTTCGTAACAGGGAAGGAGTGGGAAAACATTACATATGTTTTACAAAAAAAAAAAAAAAAAAAAAAAAAAAAAAAAAAAAGGTGGGTAGTTACAGTGTCTTTGGACTTGTTTTAGCACGCAAGGCGAGAGATTTTTCACTGATATCCTTTTTTAGCTTATTTTCAGGGTCCCTACTTTGCTCAATTGAGCTCAAATTGATCTCTAACTTTTTCGGACTGTTGACGACTTTGCCAGATTAAGAGGGCTTTTATCTCTGCTAATTTTAAACGTTTTTAGGCCAAATTGTTCGCGGCGGTCTAGACTGCAGTTTGATGAAAAGATACCGGAAATCGGATTCTCAGCTATCGACGGGTAGGTATGCGCGGAGAGGTGGGCGGTCTTTGTTCCATTCGATCAATCGACTGGATTTGAGATAATTGAGGTGAAATTTTTGCGGTGTGTAGTTCTGATCTAGGGCTGGAGCGATCTTGATTCGGAGCGCAATCGGCTTTGCGCAATCGGACAGCGAGTTCTTAAAGTTCGGACAAGAGCACTGGGGGGAAAAAAAACTCATCGGATTTAGAGTCCACACTCTTAAACACATCGACAAGAAAAAATACTCTTGATTCAATCAGATTTAAGCTTAAATCAAGAACCAAGCCTCTTAATTTGGGCGGATTTCCTTTTGATTTAAGCTTAAATCTGATTGAATCAAGAGTCCTTTTTCTTGTCAATGTTTTCAAGAGCCTGAACTCTAGATCCAATGTGTTTTTTTTCCAGTGAGGGGGTGATTCAGGCGACTCGTTAAACGGACACCGCCCTTCGGAAAACACATTTCCCGCAGAGTTAGCGCGGGGAGGACCGGTTGTGGCGCCGGCGCTGGTCTAGGTGGCATGAAGCGCGGCATGGGCGGGGGGGGGGGGGGGGGGACCCTCTCGGCAAACTTTTTTGCTTTAAGCGAACAATGAGAAGAAAGTCGCTGAGTTTGGGAAGTTTTTAGCACAATGCGTACTCCAAACTATTTAGGCGGAGTAGGATCTCATTCCGCAAAAACTTTCCGAAAAGTTTCCAAGAGTGAAGAAATTTTAAGACTGAGATAACAACTATCTCTTGATACAAAAAACTTCCTGCACCCCTTCCTCCTTCTACTACTCCTTGTTCACGATACAGATCATGTTGTATTGTTTTTCATTGAGATTCCGAATAAAATTAAGCGCTACCACGGGATGGCATACGCGCGCGGATCTAAGGATTCTAAGGGATGCCGCCGCCCCCCCCCCCCCGCCCCCCCCCCCGGGTTCAGTTCCGAACGAGGAAGAAAATTGAAGAAACAAAGAATGAAGGATGTTTGTGATTGGAATGATTAGTCATGACGAAATTGACTCACAGTGCATGTTACATGCTTTAAAATGTTGACAATGTTCTGGAGGAAGCCCTCCGTCTCCGGACCTTCTTTACCCCCCCCCCCCCCCCTCCCCTATTTCGAAGTGTCCAAATCCGCCTATGCGAGACGGCTTGCCTGACGTTCGGCCACTAAATGACCTGAATGACCCATGTAGCCGTGCCAAGAAAAAACGCCGTATGAACCTTCAGACGTTGCCGAATTTCCTTTCATAGAACACGATTTTCCTGCTAACCTTATGAATATTTATCATTTAATTTTTCAGCTAATTTTGTTCATAATTTGATATAATATGTTTGATGATTTCAAGGGAAAATATTCGGAGCTTTCCTTAAAAATCAAAATTTTATTAAAGGATATTTGGCAACTCTCGAATGTTCATGCGGCGTTCTTCCTTCGCACGGTAGAGTAGTTCACGACACCTTCCGCACAGTGGTCCGGAGAAGTAGTGTTGGAAACATTGGCGGATCCAGCAAACTGGCAACACTGTTTTTCTCCATTTAAACCTATGGAAATGTATCGATTCTTGGAGGGGCCAAGTGCCCCCACAAGAATCGATTATTTAACATAGGTTTAAATGGAGAGAATCCGTTGTTGCCAAATTGCTATATCCGCCCCTGGTTGGAAAACTACATATCAAGACTAACCTCAGCCAACTCAACGAATAGTGACCCAAGTGCGGCACGCGCGCATTGTTTTTTTTCCAGTTTCCTCAATTTTTTTTGTTTTTGTTTATAGTACAGCGAGCGCTGCTGAGTGCTGATCCGACTTAGCACGGGAGCGAACACCGCGGTTCGAGAATCGCGCGCGAAACCAAGGATGACTGGATCGGAATCCGCGCGGCTAGAACTTCGCTCGGCAGAAACCCTACTTGCAATTAAATGAGTCCCGGCGCCGGTGGCGAAAAAGAAAAGCTAGTTGCAGCGGTATCGTGAAACAGGTTAGGTATGTTCCCGAACTGGTTGTGATTGCCGCGACGGATCTGTGTGTGAAGTTTGATCTGCGTCTCTTTTCCGAAGTGCGGTCATTTAGATCAGTTAACGTTTATTCCGTTTAGTGTCCGTGTTTGGTCGCTTTGATTGCGTTCAAAATGAAGGTAAGCGCTACACTCTACTCGCAGCTCAATCCCAACCTACAAAAATAAAAGTCATCGTGCCTCTGATGACTGGATAGCTTCCAACTGAATTGAAAAGGAAAAAAGCCGGGAAAATCACCGGGAAAAAAGTTCCGTGACCTTGCCATCGAATAAAAGGCTTCCGTGTCCCTTTCTTGATCCACATCCTCAGTAGAAAAAACAACTTAATCGGCCCGAAATATTTATAAAGAAACAACTTAAAACGGGACTAAGGCCGCAAATAATAAACATAAAATGAAATAAAAGAAAAATAAAAAACCCGGGACGTTTCGCAGGGATCACACCCGCATTTTCAACCGGCAAACAAGAAAATTATAAGGAGGACACTATGAGCCTCACCGTTGTTATTGTGAGACTGATAGTGCAACCAAAATACCTAAACGAGTAAGCGCAACTTGAAACAAAGCACATCCTCAGTAGGACTGCTTTTGAGATTTTTGTGGAAATCTTTCCCGAAAAGAAGGTGTCATCAAAAGTCGTGATTAGCACCGTTGTTTGGAAAACTACGAGTGGTAAAGGTAGATAGGAGCAAAAAAGAGTCAACATAAGGCATGCTTTGCAGGGAAATTTGACTAGGGCGATTCTGCTTGGAAATAAGGCACATTCATCTGTTCAGGCAAAGACTTCATGTCATACGCGAATTATTTGGTCTGCATATTAAAAAAATAAGGAAAATACAATTTCTGGCTAATACCCAAAAACACCTACCTGCATAGGGAAAGTAACGACACATAGGTTGTTTCTAAAATGAGCCTGAAACTGTAGTTCCTAATTGCAAAATGCAATCGATTTCTCGAAGGTATTTTGGGGGAAAATCAGATCCTTTAGACTGTAGGTATTACATATTTTTATCTACTCATTGGGTAGTTTTTGGTAACCTTCCCCTCCCCTCTTCTAAAATGGACAGCGTATTTATACTAAAAGGAACTAGGCAGTTAAGTGAGTAGGATTTACGCAAAACACAGTTCCTCTCAGCACTGTTACACGTCCAAATATAGAGATATACGCGATTCTTCAACTTCTTTCTTCTTCAAAAATACTAAATAATACTTCCGTCAACCAAATCGTGCGTGCATGATAAAATGGACTACACTTATGAAATGAAGAAGCTGTATAGGTATTGAAGCCATTTCAGAAACAACATACGTCTCTTTGATTTTCCAATGCAGATAAGTAGTTTTATGAGTGCGCCAGAAATAGTGGTTCTTTCCTTCCAAATGAGGTTCAAATGATCAATTACTTACTGAGGAAAACGCGCAGCTTAAAATTGGAAAAACTGGTTTATCATTTTAATGTTTTGCCGTGAGCGCAAGGCACTTCTAGGATAGAACGTATAGCGACGTCGTCACTCTCATCATTTAATTTATCGAATATTGGTTCGATTGATTTCAGGCTTAGAACTTGTGTTCATGTTGAACCGTTTCAACTTCCGACCTCCTCTTAGAATGGGGAACCATACAAACTTGCGCTTATAGAAATGTTTCATAAATATTATAGGTATAGAAGGGAGGATGTAGAGTCAAGTGTCAAATGTAACTGAGTAGGAAAATATACTTCTGAGATTATTTCTAGCCAGCGATAATAAGTAGGACTTTTTATACATGATTTTTACCTTAGATTATCGGCATGTACCAATAATTTGTTAGCGATATTAAACATTTTCTAGTTCAATTCTATTTTTAAAAGAAAACAAACCGACATTAATATTCAGAATTTTTATCAAATTATTTGGAGCCACGAAAAATCGCGGAAATTTGTGAGAGACAACGTTGTCTGGTTTTAAAATTTAAGAATAATTTGCAACATTGCAAATAGAAAAACAAGTTGCCGAGTTGCAATAAAATACTCTCTTCTGTTTCATCATCGCGGAAATTATATGTAACACAAATTAACTATATTCTCCTCCCTCTTTCCTCTACGTTATCTCACTCAGGGGGAGAGGGGGAGAGCAATCAAATTAAGCGGACTTTGAGATAAAAAATAAAATGCAGATCATGATTCTCCAATTTTCTCCCTCAATAATAGTGATTTTTATCTAAAAATTAGGTCGAATAGCTGTAAACTCACTCGTGATAGCCATCAAGAAGTTTGAGGAAGTGTTCATACCCTACAATATTCAAATTAAAAGAAAAGCAAGGGGTTTTCAGAGATGGCATGAAGTTCGGAAAAGTGTTAAACTTTTCGAAATAAATGCATCAAATGATACAATTTGCGTCTGCGTTATGCAAATTCACATTGTATAGTATTTGGATAACATTTTGCAGTAAGGAACTACTATTTTTGGCCCATTTTAGAAACAACATACTTGCCATTTATGTCCCTATGCAGATAGGTGCTTTTATGGGAGAGCCAGAGATAGTGGCTCCTTATTGCAAAATGTAGTCCATTCATGCGACGGCACTTTGGGGAAAAGTCACGATAGGTTCTCCCAGAAGGTATGGTTGAGCTTTATACCTTTTGGCAGCTTAGGCATACCTAGGGTCTCATATAGAACGGAGAGAGAAATTGATATTCAAACACGTTACTCTTTCTCATCAGAGTCATCGATTGTATTCAAATATGATTTGGGAGCAAGCCGCGAGCTTGACTCATTTCACCATTATGCAAACTATGCCTATCAAAATTGAAGCTGTCTGCGGGGAGACAAGCACTCGACGGAGGAGAAAATGAAAACAAAACAAAAAAAATTGGCCAGCACTTTCTAAATACGATGAAAATTGCTTCATTAGAGCAAATGAAATTGGAACACTGTCTGTCACTTTTTAAAAAAAGAAAAAAACACTTCCGGTGGGTTCTTTGAACTTAAACCTGGGCGCGTGCTTGCACCACTTCAAGACATTCCAGTTCGAAAGACGAATAGTCATTGTTTTTGTTCAAAATTCCATGCGATTTATCAGGATTGATCTTTGAAAATTTCGCATTCAAACGTCAAAATTAGGTTTTCTGAAAGGGGGAAAAATCCACACAAACGACGACTCACTGAGACAGAGACTTCGTAGTTTTTTGGTCAACGTGTGTATAAGAACTCAATTTAAAACTGAAAAACTCAATACAGAGGGGAAAAGCCAAATCAAGCACAGTTTTCCCTCAAAAAGATATGCTGTTTGGCGCAACACTAGTTCAACTTCACAAGTGCAACTTTGGTTTTGAACTGAGTTTTTGCGCACGTTTGCCAAAAACTATACAAACTATCTGTCTGAATAACTCGTGCGTAAAATCGCAATCTGTTTACATACGACTCATTAAAGTATAGGTGGAAGGAAACTCTGCGTATCATGCTCAGATACCTAATTTTTTTGCGATTCCGAAGGTTGGCGTCGTTATAATACATTTAAATAATGAATTGCTCGGAAAATTGACAATGTCGCGATAAACAACAATGGTTTATTTCATCGGTACAATGGCAGGCAACGCTGGAATTAAGTTGAGGTGTGAGAGAAACAACCGAAGCTTCGGTGAGTGTTCGTTCTAACCCCTGGATGCAACTATTCGGGCTCCATGGATGTCCGTGTTGCATAAGCACGGGACTGCAGGCGTTTTGAAATCAGACACTACAGCACCTCACCAGCGACGCACAGTTAAGCGAGTCAATAAGAGGAGTCGGATGAAATGTGGAAACATTACAAGCTCATATCGATGTTATTACGGAGTGTAAAGGTCTTAGAAGTACCTATAATTGCATTGATTTTTTCATAAAATTTCTTTAAAGAGACACCCTATAAAAATGATATGGAGGATTAACATGAAAAGTAGCAGTTTTAGTAAAAAATTCCATGTTCAACCTCTCTGCAAGGCTCGTTTTCTTGTGCGGCAGGCTTTCCTGCGAGGGTCGAAAAAGACAGATGCCCTTAATGGAGATGTTGCATGTGTGAGTAATTTCCGATTTGATTGTTGATTCATATATAAAAGTTCGCGAGAAACACGATGGAGCCACTGGTTTTCTCTGAAATCAACTCTCAAGCTCAAAAAAAAGCTCTCAAGTTGAGGCCAAAATGGAGGGGATATCCCACGCTATCCTGAGAGTCCACCTCTACATCAAGACAAGCTCTCCATGCACAGATAGGGAGCAAATACATTAGCAGGGTTGCCGGGTTTGCAATTTTAGAGTCCCCAAATTAAGTGGCAGCCCTGTCAATGTATTTGCTCTCTATCTTTGCATGGAGACAGATTGTGTCTTGATGTAGAGGTGGACTCTCAGGATAGCGTGGGATATCCCCTCCATTTTCGCCTCAACTTCAGAGCTTTTTTTGAGCTTGGGAGTTGATTTCAGAGAAAACCAGTGGCACCATCGTGTTTCTCGTGAATTTTGACGTATGAATCAACAGTCAAATCGCAAATTCCTCACACATGCAACACCTCCATTCTCCATTTATACTTCGAAGACACCTCTTGAAATAAGAGACAGCAGTCAAATCGCAAATCCCTCACACATGCAACATCTCCATTGAAAACGCTTTGTCGTCTTGGATCCTCCTCGCAGTAAAGTTCGCCGTTGCGGGCGGTTCGGGGGTTCTGCGGGTGAAGTGGTGAGTGCCTGGATAGTTAAAACGCCGTCAGTTTTCGTGGGTATGCAACACGGACATCCATAGAGCCCGAATAGTTGCATGCAGGAGTTAAGATAGAATTTGAATGGTGCTCGTCGCATTCTAAACTAACTAGGGGCGTTTCGCTAGTTTCTCTTGTGCCGTAACTTAATTCCAGCGTTGCCTATTGTACCGATGAAGTAAACCATTATTGATTCAAATCGCGATATTGTCAATTTTCTAGATAACGGGGCATAATAAAGGGACTGGAAGTACTGACACTACTATAAATGCTAATAGAGAGACTCTTGAATTTTTTTCGGAGTCCTTCCTAGAAATCCTAGGGAGGGTCCCTCCCCTCTTTAGGGTGTCCTTGTCCCTCTGAATTTATCTCGCGGGGCGCCTGAATAAATTTTACACGGGTAAAAAAATTAAAAAATCTGGCATTGCTCCAAAGGAAAGTGAAATGGTGCCTCTGATGAAGTTTACCACTCATTTGCTTTCTTTTTCCTTCGCAGGTGGAGCTGTTAACGACATCTGGGAAGCCTATAGGAGCGGTAGAGGTATGTTACTGATAAGTTTTTCTTCTGCATAAAAGGATCATTCATATTAAGGGGATTGAACTACGGATTTTTCTTACAAAATGACCATTCCCTACTATTACTGTTTGAAACATGTACACGAGCATTTTTGAATCACACATCAGTGGTATATAATATCACGTAGAAAAGAAGCTCGTTGCAAGCCCGAATGATAAAAATTTCACGACGAGATAATAATTGACATTTCATTCACTCATCATTGAAGTTGCATGTGAACATTGATGATGGGGCCTGAGCGATTTCTGTACTACAATAAAGGTTTTCTAGTAGCATACGAGTGGAACCAAAATTTAGGACAACTGGGTAAAAGATATCTTCTGAAATTTGATCAACTGCATCGCAAAAAAATTGTTTTTTAGAACTAATCGGCATTACTGAGGGCGAGAGGGGAATGGGTGGCGGCGTATAGTCTCATTGCTAATTCAAGTTTACATCTAAATTCGCCCCACGTTTTTACTCCGAGGGAAAATAAATTGCACTCGAATGAGCTTTTTCTCTCCGGAACGATCATTTTCATAGTTGTGCAATAAAGTTGCCATCCAATGAAAAATGCACTCTCAGTCTTCACCATTCAAACTTCCAAACGTGACGATTCATAGTAAATGTCCGCTTTTTTGACACCCGATATAGCTCTTCCCATATATGACAGCAATTTCAGGAAAATCCGCCGAAAAGTAAAATTCAAGATGTGAAGTTCCTGGTAGATTTTTTTAAAACTTTTATTTCGCAGATCATCGACTCTTAGGGCGCGGCGGGTACACAGGAGTTTCGCTTGAACTTTCTGATTCTCCATGCAAAACTTCTTTCGAGCCAGCCAGCTTCTAAAAAAAATGTAACAAAATCTGCGAAGTCGTTGAAACGCACGTTATGAATTTGTTTGAATTTTTACCCGTTCTCAGTTCCGACTTGTAAAGAAGGATTAAATTCTCGGTCGAGCGATCAAATGCAACCAACTCAAGGTCAATCGCTCACAACTTCAAGTTTGAGAGCATATCTCGTTTAGTTCAGAGCACAGTTGCCGATCCGTGTCAAAAAATAATTGAATAATAGTAGGAAACTTCTAGTTAACACTAGTATTTAAGTTCAATGTAAGTATATTGCATAAAAGCTGATCATTCTAACTTGTCAGTGATCGGAAACTTTTAAAATAATCTGAAGTCTCATATCCAATTGTTTGTACCAGGATGTTACCGTCAATATTTTCGAGTTTGACTGATTAAAATTCGTTTAAAACGAATCTCTGCCCCACGATTTGCTGGTCGGAGCACATTTTTGGTGGTCTACCTAACTTTTGACTGATTTATTGATAAACTTGGATTTTTCTTTACGCGAGGAGTGGATTTCTGGTTTGCTTTTATACTTAGTGATCGTTATAAAAGACAATCAAATAGAGGCATTAAGTAAGCTGAATCATGTCAAGAGGGGAATGCCTTATCCTTTTAGATGCCCAAAATCGCTCATGTGCCGTGCCCCTTCTTAATTTGGAAATTTACAATGAGGGGGAACATTTTTCCAGGCTAAATTTTGGCAAGTTTAGCTCACTTAAAGGAAATGCCGAGGCCTGTAACGATTAAAACGGCAACGCTGTCGGCTCAATTTAGAACTCATTTGACTAAACATGCGTATTTCAAACGGAGAAAAAGAGTAGTGGACTAAACGAGGAGGAAAAGTACACTTATTCTTCCACATACTTCGGAAAATTACGCGTTGTAACTTGTATACAATGCAGTGGACCAAATCTACTTGCAAAATAAAGGGACTTGTTAGCTCGACATATTTCTAATAAATAAATAAATAAATAAATAAAAAAAAAAAAAAAAAAAAAAAAAAAAAAAAAAAAAAAACATGGGAAAGCCGCTTCGGCCGGCGCGAAAAACTGATCAATATAATCACCCGGATTCCAGGTTGATTTTATCCTAAACGCGTTGTAACTTGTATACAATGCAGTGGACCAAATCTACTTGCAAAATAAAGGGACTTGTTAGCTCGACATATTTCTAATAAAAAAAAAAAAAAAAAAAAAAAAAAAAAAAAAAAAAAAAAAAAAAAAAAAAAAAAAAAACACGGGAAAGCTGCTTCGGCCGGCGCGAAAAACTGATCAATATAATCACCCGGATTCCAGGTTGATTTTATCTAGAGTAAATGTTGATGCCTGTTGCGGACATTGGTACTGAACAGATATTTAAAGGTCCCATCTAAGTACAGTCAATTTTTACGTGATTTTTTATGATACTACACTTCCTCTTGATTTTCTTCTTTAGTCGTTTAAACGATTTTTTTTTTTAAATTTAGGGGTTTGGGTTAGAATAATTCGAAACCCCCTGTGCTTGTTGTTGGGCTGATTAAATTTTAGGGTTTTAGTGAACCCTCTTCACTGAACTCTGAAAGTAACAAACGAGATATTAAGAAGATGGAGGGTGTTATCACAGAGCATCATATAAAGTCGCAAAGTAGGTGAATTCTAAGCTTTGATTAATGGCAGGCGTGTTACTGCTCAAATCGACGTAAAGACGCAAGTGCTTGCGATTCAACATATTGAACAATATTTCGTCACCTTCCAGGCAAAGTAGCACAAGCGCCATGCGACGTTTAAAAATTTCCGCCGCCATTTTATTTCTTTACTGAGAAATTGTTGGTTGAATCTGTTTGAAAATTTCACTAAATTTTATCGGCAGCACAAAGAAAATTCAGTGAAGTTTTCGGACAGCTTCGTTGTAAAAAAAATAAAATGGCGGCGGAAATTTTTAAACGTCGCATGGCGCTTGTGATACTTTGCCTGGAAGGTGACGATTTCTTTAATGGCCACTCTTAATGTTACTACTGCATAGTGTACAAGTTTTTGGCTGTTTTTGTGCAAGAAAGAGAAATGTGCGTGCCGCGAAGTTTTTGCTGAGTGAAAAAGGTACGTGTAAATTACAAAAAAAAACGGATGTTCCTAAATTTTCCTAGATAAAATGTTTAGTTTTGAGGTAACTTATGAATATTCTTTTGAAATTTTCAGATTCTTTAAATTGGGAACAAAATTCCCTGAAAAATTGGAAGAAAAATATTCACAAGTCTCCCAGAAAAGTCGTATTTTATCGAAGGAAATTTGGCAACGTCTGAAGGCTTAAACAGCGTCTCACCTCAATCCGGCAGTATGCACATACAAGCATCCTTACGGTTTTGAGCATCGATGTCTCAGTATATACTTGCACACGGATAACTCACAGAGGGTTTCCCGATCCCTGAGCGACACTTCACGTCAGTCACTTTTATAACCTTGCGTTAAAGTCACTGGACCACCGCTCCATGATAACTCATATTCTTCCAGTGGCAACATTGTTTTTCCTCCATTTAAATGTACGTAAAACAATCGATTCTTGGAATGGAAGCTTGCCTGACCTCAAATCGATGCAGTTGAATAGATTAATTAAATGGAGAAAAAATTGTTGTCAACTTCTAAAGTCGCCGCTGCAGCCACTTTCTATTTTGGATATAGTCATGCTTGTATCTCCCCTTTTTCAGTCTCATTTCTAGACCGTACCTATTGTTTTGTTTTGTCGATGGTTTGAGCAACAAGTAGATAAAAAAAATTATAACAGAGGGCTCGTGAAAAAATGTAAAAAAGTCGAGAAGGCTCGTCAAATTGCACGTTTATCTGACAAAAAATCAACCATCCTCTCCCACTATACGAGAAGCTGTTGATTTCCAATTTGTTGTTTTCAGAGAAACATTACCCTGCATGAAGTTATCATGACCCGTCACAGGCGTACATTATTCACACATTCAACAAGAAAGAAAACTACTATGACAAAATTCAAACTGAGCGGTGCAATTTTTTAGAATTTTGCCGAAAAGTAAATTTAAGTTCAATTCAAGTCACCAAAAGGCGGATCATTTGGAAATAAAAAAAAAAAAAAAAAAAAAAAAAAAAAACCATTATTATGCGCTCTTCTTTTGGGATGTTCTTGCCACGCTAATGTGCTATTGCAATATTTATTGTATCAATGACTTAAAAAGGGCTCACGTTACTTATCGAGAGACTTTACAGACGGGATCAAAATATCTTATCAATGAAATCACGTTTTGCTTCGGGCAAATACAACATTCGTGGGCAATATCCATCCTAAACTCGAATCACATATTCGTCTTTGAAAAAAAATTATGGTGAGCGATCAGGTACGACCCAGAGATGATGACAACGACGATGACAATTTTTACAACTTTAGAGCAGTGCGTCGGATGAAGGCCACGGAGTCTTTGACAGAATTAAGAATCATGTTCTTGGGAGTTTTATGGAAGTTTTCAGTAGAGGTGATGAACAATTATACCTGTATGGACCTTGAGTAGCTGTCGTGAGTCTAATCGTAGATTTTTTTATTCTTTCTCCGATGTTTCGTTCAAATCTTACGGTCACTCCTACGATAGGTCTGCTTTCTTAAAGTTCACGGTCCGCCTGATATGGTGGACTTTCGAGGATGCAACATGCAACATAAACGTTGACGATTGAGGGCGTGCAATACGCGAAAGGTTCAGTTACACAATCAAATTGAGCCATCAAACTGAAGCTCTGATGGAAAAAGACCTGAGATGAGGATGCGACCGATGAGAGGCCCAATTTGATGGCTCAATTTGATCGTGTAACTGAACCTCAACACTGTCTTGCTAAGGAAAAACGTTGTATGAACCTTCATGCGTCGCCAAATTTCCTTTGATAAAACATGAATTTCCTGCTAAACTTATGAATATTTTTCAGATAATTTCGCTCTCAATTTCGACTAACGTTAATATGCCTGAAAATTTCGAGGTCAAAAATTCATAAATTTCCTCGATGGTAAACATTTTATCGAAGGAACTTTGGCAACTCTCGAATGTTCATACGGCGTTTTTCCTTAGCACGGCAGAATACGCTTCAGATATCGAAGAAGGGTCTTATATAAAAGTATGCGCCATGTGCACTGGAAAAAAAAAAAAAAAAAACACATTGGATGTAGAGTCCAGACTCTTAAAAACATCGACAAGAAAAAGTACTCTTGATTCAATCAGAATCTAACTTAAATCAAGAATTAAGCCTCTTAATTTAAGCGGATTTCTTTTCAATTCAAGCAAAAATCCCATTGAATCAAGAGTGTTTTTTCTTGTTAATATTTTCAAGAGTCTGGACTCTAGATCCAATGTGTTTTTTTTCCAGTGTGGTGTGCTTTACAGAAAGGGGAGGAGGAGGGGGATCATGAATGCTTATCCTAAACTTTTGAAAATTGACTCCACTCGGACGCATTTTGAGGCTTCCGCAGCTGTTAACTTTTCTAATAAGATGTTTTAGTATGTACAAGTTGGAATGAAGAGGTAGAGGCTTTAAAAAGAAACTATAAATAATTTTTATTATTTCCACAGCTTTCAAAGGCAAGCACTGTGCAGGATGTGAAAAAAGAAGTATATAAAATCAAGAAGCAACTTTACCCAGAACGACAATCAATAAGACTGGAAGTAAAAGGCAAAGGAGCCAAAGATTCGGACACTTTAGAAAATTTAGGTAATTATGAATACTTTATGCAAAAATAAAGAAAAAAAATTGTGAGGTTTTGAAATTTAACAATGAGAATATATATTTATCACCGCAATAAACTTTTAAAAACTCAAAAATCTCTCTCCTTCTTTTTAAAAATTGTATCTTTGAATTTGAATTTTTCATTACATAATTAATCTGCAAAAAATATAAATTATTTAATGAATGAGAAAAAATAAAATTAAATAAAAAAAATGAAGTTTCTTTTCCATTCTTGTTTATTTACTTACTTATTCTCGTTTTTTTCTACTAACATTGAATTGAAATTAGCTTATATGACAAAATAAATATGCTCTGATCATACATCTAAGAAGCCAAGTACGGTTGTTTATTGATGTTCATCTTTTCCAATTTTTCGCAGGAATTCAAGATGGTGGAGCTTTATATGTTAAGGATTTAGGACCACAAATTGGATGGTCCACAGTATTCTTGAGTGAATATGCTGGCCCACTTTTCACATATCTATTATTTTATCCCCGACCAAGCTTCATCTATGGGGCTGATGCAGCTTCTTCAAAATATGAATGTGTTGTCACGTGAGTATTGAAAACTTATGCCCGGGTTTACTTCTATGAGAATTGGAATTGTCACCCCTCTATAAATAATTATTTAGACAAAGCTATAGAATGATTCTTGTGATTGAATTGTTGGAAGCTAATTATCTAACTTAATACACAGTAATTTTGAAAATGTCATTTTTTGTCTTTCTTTTGAGAATCTTATTTTTGTTACATATATATTTATTTATTGTTTTATTTATTTATTTATTTTTTTTTTGTTGTTGCAGGATTGCAGCTATTTGTTGGAGTGTGCATTATGCTAAACGTATTCTAGAGACTATATTTGTACACAGATTTTCTAATGCTACAATGCCATTATCTAACTTATTCAAGAACTGTTCATATTATTGGGGCTTTGCTGCTTTTGTATCATATTTCACTAATCATCCTCTTTACACACCACCTAGCGATGTCCAGATGAAAGTTGGACTAGCAGCATTTTTGGTAAGCTGAGTATGTATTTTTTTAAACAAAAAAAATCCAAAGAAAGAAGCCTTTGTGACTTTATTTGCATACGCTAAATGAGGGGGTTGGGAGACAAGGCGCATGAGTGCAGTTTTTAAAAAAATTGAGATATAAATGATTTCAAGTAAAACTAGTCTTAATACATATTCTGTGAAATATTCGCCCCAAATTCCAATTTTTAAGCATCAAAAGTCAGTTTGGAATTTCATTCCGCCATTAGGATCCATATAATTTCGAAACTTCAAACATGTTTTTCTCTAAATAGCGAAAACTGCACTTAAGCGCCTTGTCCTCCAAGCCCTTCAAATCTGCTCCGATAAAAATCCATCTGAAAGCTAGCTATAGACGACTTGGAAGTAGTTGGAGCTTTATCTTTATGACTTACGACTCATTGTCACACAGCTACTAAAAAAGGATAACTTGTTTGAATAAATTCGCCTAAATGAGACAAAATTAAATGACTGCTCATTTGTAATTAAAATGACAATGGGTTCTATTTTTTACAGATTTGTGAATTGGGAAATTTGAGCATCCACATTGCATTGCGAAACCTTCGACCACCTGGGACCAAAGTTCGAAAGATCCCAGTAGCCACAGGCAACCCCTTCACCATTCTGTTCAGTCTTGTATCCTGCCCCAACTACACTTATGAAATTGGCAGTTGGATTGCTTTTTCAGTGATGACTGGAAGTTTGCCAGGTAAAAATCCAAATATAATATCATACAGTAGTCCTAGTCAAGCTGCGGATTGCACTACACAATTTTCAACAAAAATAATAGAAGCATACCCTCATAATTATGTACTTATTTGACCCAAAGAGAGACACTGAGTTGCCAAATTATTAGCACCAGTCTCATCTAATAATGGGTACCTTATTAAATAAGTTTTTGTGATTCAGCGAAACAAAAAAGTCTGAGCAATATCGACAGTTTAGTCACTAGTGTTGTTTCCTAAAAAACATTCCCATTGATTTTTTTTCAAATTCAATTCACGCTCAAAGTAGCTGACATGAACTACTCATAAATATTGTTGATACTAGTGCTCAATCATTGTAGCCAAAATAGCGTCTCTTATTCGAATCATAATTTTTTCATTGTTCCAGCTTTAATATTCACAATTGCTGGTGCTTATCAGATGACAATCTGGGCTCTTGGAAAACACCGAAATTACAAGAAAGAATTTTCAACCTATCCAAAGCAACGGAAGGCCATTTTCCCGTTTTTGATCTAAAGTAACTTAACTGCTTTTAGTTGGTGAAAGAATGACAGACAGGGTTTCTGAGGTAAAAAAATAGTTCTAGAGAATCCTACAACCTACTGAATGTATACCTCAGGATAGTTCAAGATGTGTTCAGTGAGTTAAGATTTTTTGGTTACCAATCAATGTAACACCACTAGTCGTAACAGAATGATATTCATTGTTATTATTTCTGTTTTTATTCCATCTTGGAAACAAGATGGAAGTTGTAAATAAAAAAAAATGAAATAAAAATTTTAAACACACATTTTTTGTCGTTTCTTGATTCATTGTTTCATTAATGAGCAGACAGAATGCTTGCATTTATGGCAGCATAAATTTTTAGAGCACAAAAAGAGAAAAAAAATTAGAAAATAATTAAGTTTAGAAAAAAAGTAAAAATATAAAGAATAAGAAGAAAGAGAGAAAGAAAGAGAGAGAGGGAAATAAAAAAAATTCAAAAAGCGTATAGGAAAAAATGAGATTCATGAAAAAATAAAAATAGAGAAAGCCAGTTTAAAGAAGATGAGTGAAAATGAAACACATTACACAAACAGAATTGGATAAGTTAATTACATAGAGTAGGTTCGACACTTACCTTTTACAACTTTAGGGAATGAATATCTGCTAAGCTACATGATAGTTTCAACTTCTTTCTTAGGTGGACAATTCGTTAACTTTTTCTGTCTGCATAATTCTAGACTGTAAAGCCTCAACTTCTTCTTCTAGAGATTTTATTTTGGCTTGCTGATCCTGTGAAAACAGAAAAAAGTGCATTAAAATATTATACTTGAGTTTTCTTATGCCAAAACATCAGATTTTCAAAGAAAAATTCTTTTTTTTACCAATTTTCAAACAGCCCTTAGGGGCTAATCCTGAGCTTGGTCCTCCACGACCTTCCCACTCAGCCTCAGGTGACCCCTGCCTAAGACCATCAAACTGAACCCAGGACCTCCTGATCATAGGGTCAGCTCTATAACCACTACACCACAGCAGGCCGACTGAAGTTTCTGTTTAATAGGTCTAGAAATTCAAAAGTGGATGTATAAATGATAAGAATTCCTTTTTAACTTATGAAAGGTAAGAATTTACTCAATTCTTAAGAGCTGAAGAATAATGCATTCGCATATTTAGAAAGGTAATGTTATTACACATTATAATTGAGAGGAGGAAAATGGAGACCAGGCGTTTTTTTCAGAAGCCAATTCAAGTCTTTGAGTTACTATTTTTACATTTTACTATGACGTCACCCATAAGTAAACTCTGTAACCCTTCAATGCTCTCTACTTTCACCTTTTATCAGATATAAGTTTTCTTCTTTCTTGAATTTCTAGTCTCTATAATCATGTCTTCCGCTTATCTTTTCCACTCTGCTTGGCGACTTGCTCAGTGGCTACATGTTGCTTACACTTTGAACAGCACAGAGCTGAAATGGAACACTGCTCCATTAAAAAGCCTGCCAAAACCGTTGTAGTGTACGGTTTGATTCTTATGGACTCTGGTTTTTTTTCGTCAGCGGAAAATTCAAAAGATTCACAACCAGTGCTGAATAAAAACGATGACATCTTGGTTAGGAGTTAATGTCAGCAATTTTCGTTGCAAGAAACATTTGCTGATCAAAATTTTGAAGAGGAAACTCAAAGTGCTTAAATTTGTACCTTGTCTAGTGGTACATACATTAGGTTTTTCTCTGTTGAATGGAGGATCTGATGTGTAAGATTAGAATTAATAAAAAGTAAGAGAATAAAAAAATCATTCTTACATTAATTTTGCAACGGTAAAATTTTCTTTCATCAGCAATTAATGTGTCTTGAGGTTCAGTGGCTTTAAAAGGCCGTTCTTGAAGTAACTTCTTATATTTTTCTGTCTTACTCTGCACTTGCTTCAGCTCACTTTGAAATCTGTTGATGTCCTCCATCAGAGCATTATTTTCCTTTAAAACACAAAAAATATAACGTTAAATTATTTCAAATAAACCATGACACATAATATTTTCATGCAGTAAATGTTTTATTACGGGACTTTTATAGTATTTCATGACATACTTTGAGGTGGCGCTAATACAACGATACTACAAGAAAAGAAGAGAAACTTATCATATGTATGGGATCGGTAAGTGTTTATGTGTGCTAATTGCATCTTTGACAATAATAGACTTAAATTGGAAATATTTTACCTTCATCATTTTATTTAGAGTTGATGGTTTTTCCGATTGCTTCTTCAAGCGGTTTGTGAGAGTTTTTATCATATTTTCAAGGTACTCTCTCTGTTCATTGAATTCAGATAGTGTTGCCAGTTGTTTTTCTTGAATTTTTTCGAATCTGTCATCAGCACTGTAATTATGGTGCAATTTCTGAAAAAAATATGAAAATAAAGAACCAGTGAGCACTTTACTTCTCTGCTACAATACTAGTCTATCACACTATGATGATACAATTTTGCGACCTGCAAGATTTTAGAGTTTGTGATGAAAACATGCTCTTTTCCTTTCTTCTTAATTTTTTTAGAGCACAGAAAATAATTTGAATATAGATCCACATTATCTATCCTTCTGAAGGATTTAATGTCTTCACTTCACTTTTATTTCAGAGGCCCAGTAAAGAGAGGTACCTAATTCCAATCAGCTAATTTAGGATAACCAAATAATTACAACTAAATAATCAAAACCAATAAATCATTACTTCACCAAATAATCATCACTTCATTCATTACAACGAATCTAACGAATATTACAATTGTTGGAGCACTGTGTCTTATAGCTGGCACTAAATGGAGCTACCAAAATTTTCCTCATATTCAACTGTTATAGTAGCTCTTTAAATTTTTAAAAAAATTTGAGTTAGGTACTATTTGCTCTGGGGTGATGATTTGAATTTTTGGACTCATACTTAATGGCTTTGAAAACTAGTAGAAAGCTTTATTTTTTTTCTTCTTTCCAATTTAAAGGTAAGATAAAAGTGCTGAATAAAGATTAATACTCACTAATACAATTTCTTTCAATTTTTTGGGGTCTTGAAGTAAACACGATGCTGAATAGATATCAATACGAATTTTATCCAAAAGGAGATACAAGTTATGATTCTTTTCCTGCTCTTTCATTAGTTCTGTTTTCAAAGCTAATAACTTCCGTTCTGCTGTTTCCGCTCGGTATTTGGAGGCTGCAGTTTCTTTTTTCAAATCTTCTATTTCCGTTTTTATCTGAGAAAAATATGAAAATTATTTAGCCGCATTGTGCAGGCAAAGGAATACCCATGGTAAAGAAAAATTAGGGATAAAGAGAGAATAGACTCAAAACAAATTCATCTCATGAATATTACCCTCCACAGTTTAAATAAAAAAGGATGATGACATTCAGAATAACTAAATCCAAGAAAGAATCATGGCAGAAGTTCAAATAAAATGCGGAATCGGTGGAGTCAATTTAGGCAGTTAAAAACTTTTTTGAACTAGATTTGATGATAATAAGATAAGTTAGTAGATGATGATAATATGTAAAGATACAAATAAATCCATAAAATGAGTGAGGAAAACTCCCCTTGTTTAACTTACGTCTTTAATGACAGCATTCTTCTCAAGAATTTCTTGATCTTTCGGCAAAATCTGATGCTTCAAGTCACTGATTTTATAGTTGAGAACGTACTTAAATTTCTCTAGTTCAGTAACTTTACTTTTGGTGGCAGCTATCTGTTTCTCTTTCTCTTGAATTATACTGTCTCTTTCAGCGATTTCTTTGAGAACATCCTCAACATCTTTCTCTAACACTTGTATTTTATTCTCGTACTGCTTGTGTTCTTGACGGAGCTGACCAATCTCGATTTTATAATTTTCAATCTCTTTTTGCGCCCTGAAAAAGGATGCAATTTTATGTAATATGAAACCCTGTGTAAAAAAGCAAAGGTAGGAATAAAGGGAGGTAATCATGGAAGGAAATGTACCTGAAGGATCATGTTTGGAGGAGAAATATTCTACAAAGAAAAAGAGCTGGTTTAGCGACAGCAAAAGTGATATGACAAATTACAAATTCAGGCTCAAGTACCTATCTGAAAAAGTTTCGTAAATGCACTCGTAAAGATTATAAGTGTCTGATTTTGTGAGTAAAATCTTACGTCAGTGAAACATAAATTACAGTTGCAATTTAAGCTCCTTGGGTACAATTAAAGACCCTCTAAAAGAGTTAGATTTCAGGCACAATAAATTTAATTACTTCTTTCAGTAAGTCTCTTACGTTACGAATTTCTTCTTATTGACACCGACTTCTCTTCTTAACTGGATCAAATTATCACGTTCTTTTTCGAGTTCTTTTTCATAATCAATTTTGACATTTATTATCTCTCTATCAGCATCTTCTTCAATTTGAACTTTGATTTCTTCATGATTGATGTCTTTTTGCTTCAACTCATCTTGTAACTGAAAACAGCAAAAACAGAAGCTCAAACTCATAGGTCAAATGTATGTAGATGAGGACACATGATTAATAATTACGTATTCAGGCCAAAGTTTCGATGCATGTTAAGGGTGAAGATTAAACAGAAAAGTGTAAAAATCTTTTCTCTTCTCAGACATTGCATTAAGAGAAGAAGTACTTTCATCATGAATATGAATCATAATCAGCAGTCTGTAATTTTGGCTTAACTGCACGAATTTACCATTAGTTCTGATCATAAAATCCGTTTAGAAACCTTTTCAATGATTCTCAGAGGCAAGGTAGCATATATGCATATGTGCTGAGACAGCTGACTCCAAACTGAAAAATATCAGGAAACCTTTAAACCTGATTGGAAAAAAATGGATAAGTTAATCTTCACCTTGCTGATTTCCAGACTCCTTGATTGTAATTCTGATTGAAATTCAGAGGTTATTTTTTCAATTTCCTTGAGTTTCTGCATTTGTTGTTCTTCCATTTGCCTGTGACAAAAAATAGTTGAACAATGAAAATTAGATTGGTAAACAATGTGTGGCCAAAATAATGTGATCCGAAAAAAAAAAAAAATAATAATAATAATAATAATAATAATAATAATAATAATTATTAGCTGCAGAAATGAAGCGATTATGGAACCTGAATATTGTTTGTATCAAACCCCTGATAATGTCAGTAACGGGGATAGTTCCAAAAAGTTTAGTTCAACATCTTCGAGACCTCGGAATAAACAGTTACCTGCTTCATTCAATGCAGAAGTCCGTCGTTATAAGCACGTCAAGTATTGTCAGGTCGTTTCTTAATATCGAATAATTTTTTTTGATTTCGCTTAAAATTTAATTTTTTTTAAATTTTTTTTTTTTTAAATTTTACTTTAAAATAACGTTTACCCTTTTTTTCAAGCAAGATAGTATGTGTTACTGACTTTGGCCTGTGGCCCGTCAGTAATACTTGTGCCGGAAGTGTTCCCTCTTCTGAGTTACAAAAAAAAAAAAAAAAAAAAAAAAAAAAAAAAAAAAAAAAAAAATAATAATAATTATCACTTTGTGGTAAAATGATCACTAGAGCAATCTCTTGGTTTTATTCTAAGGAACAAGCAATATAAATTGTCTGATGAATGATTAATAAGGCAGAAAATGTAGCTTTTTCTGAAGCCAGCTGAGCAAGATTTACCTACTGATTATCTTTCCTTCAGCATTTACTTCTGATTTTGCCATACAACAGAATTACAAATTAATCTGACAACAGCAGCCTACAAAATGATTGCAAGATCATGAAAAGATGAGTAGAGGTTGAATGTTTGGCACCATCATTACTTGAAAAGTTGTGATTTAATATTAAAAAGCCATGCATTAATACCGTTCAAAGTCTTCTTTCATAGACTGGACCTTGCTTTCAAATTGTTGATATTTATCGTACTCCTCCACTAATTTTCGATTGTACTTATTTTCTATATTCTGCATGTCCTGAAGATGATCTTCATTTAATTGTACAATCTCTGCCTGTATTCTGTTCAATTTCACTTTGTGCTCAGTTTCAAGTTCCTGAAAAATTACCAAATTGGCAACCACTTATTGAATCGATATGATTTAAGGGACATTCAGTAAAAGAAATATTGTTTCAGAGAGATTAAGTTGCCTGTAAGTATCAGCAGATAAAATACCTCTCCTATCCACTTTGAGCAGTGTTCGGAACTTACCTTTGAGTTTCAGGAGCCATGTAATTCATTAAGCTCGATTTTTAGGGGCCATTTAACATTTTTTAGGGGACAAATCAACTTTTTACTTATATACCACAGCGCAATTAGTGAGAAGTAGAATATGATGCCAAGCGTCGAAGTTTCAAAAAATCACCAAACAGAAGAATAAGGTTTTATTTGAGGGGGGGAGGCAATTTTTAGGGACCACGTTGGCGCAGAACCTTCATTTTTCAGGCGCCATGACCAATTTTCCAGGCGCATTTGGCACGTTGGCACCTGTGAGTTTCGAACACTGACTTTGAGTGTTGCTAGCCTTACGATAATGATTATAACAAACACTATTGAATTCTTCATTTGGGTGAATAGGTTGAGAGATGAAAATTCTTCTTCCCTTGGAGAAGAATGAAATGATTTATCCTTAAATATTAAAGAATGAAAGTAACTCACGTGGTTCTTCTTTTTGAAATCTTCAATCACCGAATTATAATATTCCAGAAGCTTTGCTGTTTCTTCTTCATACTTTGTTTCCATTTTCTTCGTGACATAATCATGCTCATTTTCCATTTCAACTATTCTAGATTTTAATTCGGTGATGTAGTGTATTTTTTCAGCTAAGTCATCCTTACTTATTAAAATTTCTTTAGATTGAACTAAAGCCTCACTTTCATAGGAATCTTTCATAATAACTTTCCAAATGCACAAACAGCCATCAACTGAAGCTGTTATCAAGTAATCGTAATTGTAGGTCAACAGCATCTGAAAAATAGTTCTGCAAATTAAATTGTATTCAAGGAAATTGCGCGAAGGCATTGAATTACAGTTGAAATAATTTCGTCTCTTTAGGCATTCTCTTAAATTAAATTTTAACTAGGAGAACTCATTTCTTTCATGAATCTGGATACGGTTGATTTTTCCAATATAGTTTGATAAGAATACCACATCCTACAAGTTCAGCCATGACTTAGGTGACTAATTTCACTGAGAGGCATATATCTAAGAATGTATCCTGATGTTGGCACTTAATCCTTCAAAGGGCCTTCTACTAGAATATTTTTGGTGTGATTTCCATTTAATGCAATCCTAAAGAAATCAACAAGGAATAGATTTTGTAGATTTCCTTCTGTATGGTACTTCAAAAATACAGGTGCTGATGTATTGATTCATACTTACACAAGAGATATTGGAATTGTGCATCACATGTTCTTCAAACTCTGCTGTTGGTAATAAAGGATAACGTATGGATAGAATAACTCCGTTCAGACTAGATACGAATAGAAGTTTCCTTTTTTCCGATAAAACGATGCAGTCCAGTGGGGCATTTATCAAATCAGTTCGACTTACAACCTTTGAGACATTACAGAAAAAATTAAACATCCGCTTAAAAATTTTAATGTAATTGTTTTAAACTTAAATAATTGTAACCTGATATAATTCTGTCCATTTAAATGAGACCACTGATTGTTTACGTTGTTTTAATTTTTTTAAAAAGATCTGGCTTTCAGAGTTTTACTTTGACTAATAACAAATTTAATTTAGATTTATTTTTACCAAAACTTGGCAAGTTCAAGAAATATAACAAATTAATATTGCATAGGTGCTGTGCCATCCAACTACTGTACTTTGAATTACTCTAACTGCAGTTGATTAAAGCTGAAAAGTAAAACTAGATTAGAAAACTAGCCAAATCTTTCAATGGGCCTGGCCTTAAGACAAGATCTGAACTAGAAATAAAGTCACGTTTTTTCTTCAAAATCTTGCGTAAAAATTATTCATAGAATAGAAAATTTCTAAAGCAACTACTGAACGAGATATTAACAAATATTTTTAACGCAGATGAAATAAAAATTAGATTGTACAAATTATGCCATTTGTATTTTTGCCATTTAACCAATGTTGATTGTAAGTACTTATACCATGTTTAGGAGATGCATAGACTTCACATTGTCGTTGCATTTTCCTCATGCAATGTTGAGGAGAAAACAAATTCTTTAGTGCTTTTATTAATACCTTGTCTCAAAACCCATTAGACAATGAATGTTTCAAACAACTTTTTGTGTACTTAAAACAGTAATAATGAATACAAAGGCGAATGCTCACCACAGAATTTTCTATTTGACTGATCACACCCTCATTGCCAATCACATAAACAATTTTGCCTTCAGCAGTAACAGCAACGTCTGAATATTGACAACTTTTTGATGCTACATCACCAACTCGCTTGCCTCTGAAAGTATCCCATTGATACATAGCGCCATCCAAGCCACAAGAGAACATGTTCCCATCATCTTTGGTCCAGACCATGCTTTTGATCTAAAACATTTTGATCTCTCATTTTAACTCAACAGTCACCATACCAAATACTCATGAGGCCACAAAAGAAGAAAAATTGTGCTTCAATTTCACAGATTCTCAGCTTGATTTAATTGAAAAAATCTTTCCGACAGTTACCTGTACTGTTTGTTTAAAGTGAATTTGGTGAATTGAGAATTCTCACGGTTTACATTTTTGCGTCAGATAAAAGAACCTTTGGAATATTGCAAATAGATAAAAAAAAAAAAAAAAAAAGAAACTCAACAAGTGCTAAAGATTAGATTGTCTCTTTGAGAAATTGTGAGAGTACGTTTGTGGTGAAACTGATAAACCATACATTTTAACTATAATATTCACCAATTTCTGCTTATTATTGTTTTTTTTACCAGAAAACTAACTGATATTCGGGCATGAAAACAGAGAATGATTCCAGGTATCAAACTAATGATGATGTACATTTTACATATTAAAAATGGTTGATTCTCCTCCCTTAGCACCTGTTTTGATCATATGTTTTTTGATCAGGAAAACATCTGATTCGAGTTTAGGTAATTATAAAGTTTTCTCTTCAAACTGTTTAGGGTAAAGTTGACCATAGTGCATTATGCTTCAATGATATACAAATGAACTGAATTTAACGAAATGCATCAAGTTGAAACAGATTTAAACAAAGAAAAAGACAATACAAGTTTTATTCCTCCATGAGATTTAAAGTCACGGACAACATTTAACAACTTTTATCATGTCAAAATATTCTTCCTGGACTTGGAATTTATGACAGGAATATACAGGAATGTGCAACTTGTTGAGATCGAAGCCACTCTTAGTTGATTTTTTCCCAAAATGCGACTTCTGATAAACTTAGTCCAAATGATTATGAATTTCTATTGGTTTACCGTGTCACAGTGTCCTTTAAAAGTGTACAGCAACTGAAATGTGATGGTAGAATAAATGAGAATGAATGTCTCATCAACAACGGCAAATAAGTGGCCATTTTGACTGAAGGCAACTTCTTGTGCTCCTTTGATGGGAAACTCGTGGTAAACTTGCAATTGATTGATAAGGACCAACATAAACCTCAGTTTGTCAGAAAACCCAATCACTGCATACAGACCTAAAAGACAATACAGAAAAATTAACAGTTGCTGTAAAAAAGTTCCTTCTTTTCATAGCAAAGTTACCTGATAAGAAGTAAAAATAAAATATTTATAACATTACAGCTATAAAACTATAAAATTGGGTAGACTATAAAATGAACCACAATGCAAGGTACTGATTTCAGCATTCTGTTGAACATTTTATCTTTAAAATTTCTCATAGGACATGTTTCGCACAACAAAAATCACTCTTATTAACTCTTCAATTTAAGTATATCATGGCTTTTTTACATAGGTAGCTAGTTTGAATTCATGCACTACAAAAGTTAATATTTTGGCTTGGAGTTACTTTCGATAATTTTCATTGGAATTTTGATATGAAAACATAATGCCTTAAAATTCATAGTATAGAGGTTCATAACAACTGAATAAAAAACGAGAAATGCGATTTGGTAGCTAATGAATTGCCTTTGCAAGATAAGACTTCGAAAATTTGAAACTTTACATCATTCATATTTTGTAAGAAAAAAAAAAATGAGGTGAGTGGAGGTGCAAAAAAATTTGCAAAAGAAGGTAGGTGCTCTGGAGTGAAAAAATACTTGATTATAGAGGACTTTTCATTTCATCGGATAGTCAATCACCTGTAGGGTGCAAACTGACACAGAAAACACTCTCTTGAAACGTATGCGACATTAAAAGTTGAAAAGTAGTGTAATCCCACAGAGACACAGTTTGGTCTAATTCACCACAAGTCATGAAAATATTCTTCCAGGCACATGTTGATAAGCTAATAATGGGTCCATGATGAATCTTCTCGCCCATCAGTTTAAAACTTTTCTGGAAATTGCTCTAGAAAATGAGATGAATGTTTTAAGATCCGTATAGGGTCTATCCAAAAACAGAAACTACGGCTGGTTCTTCACTTTCAAAACATGAGATGGCTGTTTAATTACTTTGAACTTGTTATACTGAACTTGCTAAAATTTCATTAAACATGTTTTAAAACTTCAGAGGAAATCATGGTTAAAACTAATTTCAGTTTTTGATAAAGAGACTTTCAATGCAAAAGCTTTGAAAGGATCACCTTTACCTTTACACCTTTTCAAATTAATCTTCTGATGATAATCATCATCATTCATAAAAAGCCTTGCACTGCTTATAGATACTCATTATGAATAGGCATTTTCAATAGAGGTGACAGTAGAATGTTACTAGGACTAGGACACGACTCAGCAACATGGTAATTTTAAGGAAAGCGTACCTTGTTTGATGATGAGTCAGATAGTTCAATCCAAAAAATTTGGGATCTTTGGGTTGTGCACAATAGTTTGTCCATTTCTGGGCTCACACATAGACGATGAACCAAATGCGTTTCTTGTAGGGACTGATTTTTTATTTTGCAGCCCTCGACATGAAACACATTCTTTTTGACATACCTGCAAAAATTAAAAGCTGACAGTATAAAGAGATTCAGGAGCTTTTGGCTGATAGAAGACATTTTTGTTCTCTGTTTGTTTTATCTTTTTGCTCTAAGATAAATAAATTTTAGTAAATCGAGTAGAGTTGCCACAGATTTTTCCTCTCTGATCTTTTAAATTATTATAACTAGCGTTAAAATTCTTTGGCTTTTGACTAAACATTAGACAGAGACAATGAGTGAAACATTGCTGGAGCGGACTTTGCTTAAAAAATTTTTGATTTTGTCGGGCTGGAACATTCATAAAATTTAGGGAAAATTACTTAAATCAGAAGAATAGAACAGCAGTGACTACCTAAGATTTGATTCTTTGCCAAAGACAAGCACCAAACCAGGTGCACCAGCAAACAAAAACCCTTTCACATATCCTGTGAGACATCGTACTGATCGATCACCATCTGAAGTTGCTTCAATTTTAGAGGTCATACTTGCGATTATTTGAGAACTTGAGCTGCAACAATGTGTTGAGAAATTTAACATGATTCAACATGTAATTCAAGGCAGAGGGTAATAGAGGGGGGGAGAGGATATGCCGCCACTAAGTTAGAGAAAAATCTCCGGACATAGATAAACACTAATGATGAAAATTGAAAACACTTCTGTTTTCAAATTCTGAAAAAGTGCAAAAACAAACCCCCTATTGTACAACCTAATGGAGGTACTCCTTCAAGCTAAAATTTGATTTGGAAGTCTATTTTATCATGAGCTTTTGTTTAAGCCATATTTGATAGACCTGGTCAAGTATCTAAAAAATACCCATTTTTCAGAGGCCCTTTCTTGTTTCAACCTATGAATCAAAAATATGAAACTTACTCAGTTGTTTCCTCTCCTTCTTTACGAGGAGGTAAAAAATTAATCGTTGTGACCTCCATTGCGTTGAATGTAGCTCTCAATTCTCCATTTTCCACAAAAACTAAACGCCCATCTTTAGTGCCGGCCATAACTCTTTCAGCTGAAATCCAACAAACAGATGTGAAACTCAGTAGATCAGCTTTCTGAAATCCGTACTGTTTCCAAACAGACTCTTGAATTGTCAGCAGTCGAAACAAACTTGCTCCGACCAAGACAATTGTCGATGGATCACTTGGATTTGGAGCCATCTGCAAACAAGAAAATGTGAATGATACAAGAAAAAGAATTCACGATAGGTAAAACTAAAACTTTCTCTGCGAAAATGACGCTTGGTTGTTAGCGATTTTCATAGATTTAACCAATGAACTCATTTGAGGAAATTGAAACTGGATTAGGATAATTTGGCCCAAAGGATTACTGAAAACTCCGTGACTTAGGTATACAGGGTTATTCAAAAGTCACGCACCACTGGCCATGAGGGGGGTGGCCATTTGAAATTTTTGAGTTGCCCCCCGCCCCTTTCCCCCAAGGGGATCAAAAACTGGAAAGTACCTGAAAAAGTTTCCGCCTCGATATGAGGAAAAACGTTTTAAACCGCAAATCAATATCATAAATAGAACTAAAGTTATGGCCAGTGGTGCTTGACTTTTGAATAACCCTGTATGAAGGTTTGCTACATGTGACATTCTTTAAAGAATTTTTGTCTCCCTTTCCAGAAATTTCAAATACATTAAAGGTTGAAAAGAAAAAAGATGAAAAAAAGGGTTGGAAAGAAATGATAAAAAATTTGTGTTGCTTTGAGCACTTGCATAAGCCAAGAGTGTATGGAACTACAACATCAGATAAGGTCAGTAAAAAACTAAAAAACGATGTATAGTAAGAGGTCATGTTAGTGCTTTACAAAAAGTATACGTACATCTTGAATGGAGCCGTGGTGGAGTAAACTTGAGATTGCTTTGGCTGAACTTTCGACTTTTCCTTTTTCCCAGTTGTAATAATACAACATCCAGTCCGGATCACCAGACACAGCGACTAGGTAACGATTGTCACAAGTGAAACTTAAACAGACAAATTCTTGAGACTGGGTTTCAAATGGCAACCGAAGCACTTTCTCACGTTGCAAGGAAGACAAGTTGTAAACTGATATTGATGGTTTGTCACCTTTTTCTCCGACAGCCACATACTGCCTAAAGAAAGACACATCAACAGCAAAAATGTAATATTATTTGACTACAAACAATGCAATATAAAGTAGATCAATAGACTTGGTGCAAGTGATATTTTAACACTTCATTCTTGTAATATTTTCCAGCGATTAACGAGAATAAATATTTGATCAATTATTGGATTCAGAATACTTTCACCTTTACCATGTGTAGAGTATAGACCCTGTTTTTTTACGGGCTGCAGAAAATTCATCTTCTTTGACTCTCCTTTAGGATTCTTGGATTGGCCATCCTGATAAACTTTCATTTTCAATTATCCTTTGATATTATTCCATTCATTTTCACATAAAATGTCATTTTTGTGGAAGTGTTTAGTGCGCATAGAGTAACGCACTGACAGATTTCTTTACAAAAATAACCGTGCACAACAATTTTCTTCACAAAATTAATGAGCAAAACAGTTCTCTTGTTTCATCACCAGATCTAAATGCCCTTGATTAAAACTCAAAGGAGAGGCAGTGCATCGGTTTTCTTCTCTGTTAAATCACTCTAGAACATTTATTCATGCTCTCTGATAGTTATTTTTCGATATTTTTTTGAAAAACAAAAAAAAGACTAAACCTCAAAGTTTTAGTAATTGACTGCCCTCTACCCCCTTTAGAGGATAAAATTGCAGTGTATCCCGATTTTTCCGTTGAAAAATGCTACTTTGGTAGAGGCGCGGCGTTGAAAGCAATATTGACAGCGATCTTACCTATTGGGACTAAGAGCTAAAATTGACAGGACTTTTTGCGGGGCAGCAATTTTTATGTATTTCTGAGTTTTGGAATTAAAATCATGAAGAGTCAGGACAGCTCCGACAGGATATAGTACTTCATCTTCGGTAATAAACCAAGCATTGTTCTTGATCCCATTTGTCAATCCATAAAATATACAGGGTTCCAATCCTGGAAGAGACATCCTCCCTGTAGAATAAAAGAGGATAACATAAGCAAGTAATTATCATGAGTCAAATTAGTGATTACTCTAAATAATACTTCCAGTATCAAGCTCAGAACAGGAATTCGTAGGAAATTCTAGTATTATTGGAATTACTAATAGATTTATTGTTCTTAAAAATGAAGTGTTGAATCGTCTCATACAGGCACAAAAATATAACAATCAGATGAAAATATGTATGCCTATTTCTGCTGAACGGCACCAAAGACAGGTGGGTAAGAAGGGGTGTGCTCGATAATCAAGGGCCGTGAAAATGAATGGTAATTGTAAAGCAGCAGGGACATCAGCGGCGACTAAGCTGCCGCTGCTGCTCAGAGTGGTCAGCATTAACTCATGAGCTTCGTCCACGACGCTTTTGTCACATGACCATGGCTCATGGCATGGTTGGCACATATAGTACAGTTTGACACAATGTAAAATCCCGCCTTTTTTCTCCATATTCCTCCGGAGGGAATCTTGCCCACGAATACATTGTTTCTTATACAGCTTTCTAGAGCACACCCCATCTTTCCCAACTTTTTTTTTTCTTACTACTTCAAATACCACGCAAGTGGTAATCCTTGCGCTTCCAATTAGAGCCCCTCCCCCCTCCGTTCCTACAATGTACCAGCCCAAGGCAACCGCTGTTTAAGATCATCAAACTCGGGACGCCTAGCCGGGAATCGAACCCAGGACTTCCTGATACTAGAGCCAGCGCTACAACCACTACACCACAGGAGGCCGACTATGACACCATTGTGACCAAAGCTGAATGTTTGAAAACCAAAATTTGACAGAAATAACCGAATGCCTGTCTGATGTGATCAAGATGTCACAGGGTAACAGTAATAAATCGAATATACTTGCGTCAAACTTTCCATTCAACCTTTCGTCCACTTATGTTGGATGAAAAGTTTGATAGTCTGAATTCGACCTCAGACCAGTGTGCACTGTGCAGTATTATACCATGCTTCTCTAGCCTTGTCTGATGGTCCTAATAGAATCAGCCTGCTAAGTGCTAATTCGGCACGGGCTCTATCTAGAGAATAGAGATAGAAAAAGTAAAGTTTATCCTTACCTACTGGACCTCTTGTCCTACGTTACCTTCATGCAGTCACCCGCTTGAACAAATATAATGCTTACACCGATAATAATATAATAATTCTTAAATGAGAAGCTGACTGAAAATGCACACAAAAATTTGACTAAATTGAAATTCACAATCATAAATCAAATGAAAACAAAATTTATGAAAGCACCCCCCTCACCCACGTGCGATGATATCAGTTAGCAGATGACGCTGTTTCTAGATCTCCCCTTAAAATGTATATTTTTTTGCCACTAATGCTACTCCATAAAAAGCTGTGAAAAATATGCCAAAATTGATAGAAATTTTTCTTTAATTACCATAGATTGCAAGATTGTGAATGACTGTTTGAACTATGAACTTTTTAATAATTCTCTGTAAATTTAATTGTAAATTACATGACTACATTCGGCTACATTGTATTTCATGTTTGTTGCATCGGTCTCTGGTGGCAGTTTTGTGAACTGCATATGTAAATAAAGAAAAGTTGCAAAAAAAAAAAAAGTGTTGCAGAGTGCGGTGTTGGTGTTTTTCAAGCTTTAAGTTTAAAGTTTAAAGTTGCTTTGTGTCAAGCTTCATAAGCTCCTTCCACACACAGGAAGTCCTATACTTGCTGTTTTTCAAATGTTTTTGATTCCACCTTTTGCAAGGTAAAATGTAGCATAATATCATGAAGGACTCGCTGAAATTTTCTATCGTCAACTTTGCGTCCTACTACCAGTGTTAAAAAACACCAAGTCTGATCTAATATTCTCAGTTCTACTCAGAAAACCCTAGATTTTGCAGCAACAATGTGGTTTTTCTACCTCCTAAGCTGGCTATCTACAACGATTCAAGTTTGTTTCATCACGCTAGCCGTTGGTAAGTAAAGTCTACTCAGAAGATTAATAGAGTGTCGTTGTTTGTTTCAGTAAGTCAATTGGATGCTGCATAGTAGCACTGCACTTTCATTTTCACCTAACACCAAGATTGATGTGTTCCTCTTAATGTTACAAAGTTTAATTTTCCTGTTTTGTTATCTTAAAATCATATATGGAGGAGCAAGTTGAATTGATCGAAGTAGGAGGTAGAGCTTTTTTCGAAGAAAGAATGCCCTTCTCTTACACTAGATCATTATATAAGCTATTGCTTGGAAAAGGGTATTCATGTCCGAAATCGGTATTAACATGTTTCATCATTCTGTGCAAGTTATTATGCAGGCGGTGAAGAAGTTAAGGCTATTGCTAATATATTTAACTTTAACATGTAGGTATTGCATCATTAGAATTCATATGAATATATTTTAGCGCTGATGATCCCGGCAGGTCTGAGCCTTGTAACATTTAAATCATTTTTTTACTACTTCAAATAGCCCACAGGGGCTAATCCCACGCTTTAAGTCCCATCCCCCTTCCGTCCCTACTGAACCAGTCCCAGGCAACCATTGTTTGAGACCGTCAAACTCGGCTCGCCTGGCAGGGAATCGAACCCGGGACCTCCCGATCATAGAGCAAGGGCTACAACCACTACACCATAGGAGGCCGACATTTGTTGGCAAGTTCACAAAACGGTAACTCAGAAATTTAATTACCGGTCATAGCTGAGCCTGTCTAACCTATCGAGAGATAAGTATTACCTCTGCAGAGTGACAGTAGACCTGTTTTCCCTGTTGTTATATCTCAATTGGCTGATTTAACTCAGCTTTTATTGTATCCTGAGTATACAGTCGTCCTCCATGGCCACTTGTTCTATTATAATGTATTTTCATGATTATTTTTTTGTTTTAATAATAACATTTTGTAAATCTGTTTTACTGTTGCTCTCTTAAACCTTTTTAACTCATCTCTGTTTTGTTTTCCACACATAGCTGCTGGACTGTATTACTTAGCCGAGCTAGTTGAAGAATTCACTGTCATATCAAAGAAAATCATCACTTGGATGACCCTTGTAAGTATAACTCCTCTTTTAAACCACCCCTGCTGCAGAAAAGCTACAGCAAAAACTGACTGCAGCACAGTGTAAAAAGTTATTACTGTCATTGAAAATTGGCTGAGTCCACACAAAATAAGTTTGAGCGCTTTTAGAGTGCGACAGAAAATTACTTGTATTCAGTTTAGTATTGAGAGTAGACCCGAGAATCAAAATGGCAGATCTTGTGTTGCATTCTGAACGCTTTTGCGACGTAGATCCCTATCCTTTAACATGTGAAAGCCAAATGGCGCATTGCTCTCCTTAACCCTCCACCCCCCATAAAGCGTTACGTATTTCATAAACAGCCCTCAACTGTGCATAATTAATTACAATAGCCTCATTTTTCTGAAAATGCAGAGTACAGTATCCACCTAAAAATATTAGGAACATTCATTATTATGTAATTGAGCATAAACTTTTCTTTTCCTCTCAAATTGCTATTTTTATATTTTTTATTCTTGTTTGTTTCAGGCAACAATAATCTGTTATATTGGATTTATTTTGTTCGAAGATCTTCCAAAGACATTGATCATTTGTGGGATATCTAGTCAAGTAACTCATCTGCTCATCCTTCAGACTTTTCCTTTCTTTACCATAACGTCTCCCACTTTCATAGTCGCTGTGATTTTACTCTTCGTGAACCATTATCTAGCATTCGACTATTTCAGCAGTGTTTATCATCCCTTCTCTGAGGTAATTCTCAATTTAAGTGTTAATTGATTCTGGGATTTCCCCCGTAACGTTTTCCCCAGAAATTAATATTTGAAAAAGTCTTGTTCAGTCTACTCAGTAGTTACTCCTTAAACACAAAATTCATCAAATTTCAGACACCTGCAAATTCTCTTTTGACGAACAAGTTCTCTTCCATGTGGATTGAAGTGTTAAATTGTTTTCCTTTTTTCCCATTTTCAAATTTAATACAATAGATTCCTTCCAAACTGTGTTCCAACTCTGCTCCAAATTTTTTGGTGCCGTTAATCATTTCCAGGAGTTACAAAAATGTTTCATCAAGGTTCTTGGAAGTTACAAAGAGCAAGGATGCCATTGTAAGCAGGGTTACACCAATTATTTTTGTGCTTATTGTGTCAGCACCCTGTGTCCTTCATTTTCAAGCCTAATCTTAGGTGTTCTTTTACTTCTTATGCCAGTAAAGTCAGGGCATTGCTTCTCAACTGATTTGCTCCTTTACTGCACTACTTCCTCAATAACTTATTAGTTATTATGATTCAATGGAAGTTCGGTTTTTTAAAATTATGATGCTGGAAAGCTCAATAACTCCCTCGTATTTTTTCTTCTCTGCTTTTATCATTAATTTTTTTCTGCTTTTTAGGTAATGGCATATTTCACTCTTTGTCTGTGGCTTGTTCCTTGTGCCCTCTTTGTATCATTATCAGCAAACGAGAATATTCTTCCAACTGTCGCTGAAACTCGGCCACTTCTAGGTTTGTGTTTTCATTTATTATAAAAATAAACTCCAAGTTCACTGAGCAGAATCCCAAATTTGAATTCAAAGGACTGCTTGAGAGGTACTGAAAAAAACTCAAGAAACAGGAAAGCAAAGTCTTCAATAAATTGGGTGATACATCCATTAAATCAATTGATCAATACACCTAGGGGCATAATATGCGTAAAGCTCTGATAAGAGGAGGGGTTGAAGAGAGCGTTGGGCCATTTTGTTCTTACGTGTCAAAGGAAAGGAACCTATGGTGCCAAAGTGTTGCGAGAGGGAGGAGTAGGGGTTGAAGAATCCGAAATTTAGTGTTTTGTATCTTATATAAAGCTCCTTTTTTAATGAATTGATTTTTTTGTTTAAAGGACTCCACTTCTGCTTTTTCAAATTTTTAGATCATTTTAATGACATTTGAAAAGCTTATGGCTACAGCTGATCTTTATTTCCTCAGAGTAAATAGTGCTTACACAATCTTGAAATCAAACAGGTGTGATGTATCGATTGTGATTTGATTCCAGCAGCTAATAGCTGGCAAATCTCCATGAAGAGAACTGTTCATCCTCTGAGCTTTATTGTTGTCTCCCTCAAATTCTGGAAATGTCAAAGCAAAAAAGTTTCAATAACGATGTGAAGTCATCAGTGGTTTTTATTAATTTTTGTTCTGTTTTTATCATTAACTTTTACAGGTAATGACAATGATGTTGTTAGCAATTATTTCTCAAGGAGATGCAAGAAATATGGTCTTCTGAGTTTCTTCAACTATGCCAAAGAGTCTGTCCTACCTCAGCGCAGTAAAAAAGCCTTTTAATTGATCTTTCAACTCTAAACTGATTTATAAAGAAGAAAAAAAAAAGCATTAATTCACACTTTGTACACTTTTTACCATTTTTCTTGCACGGGTTTGAAGCCCTGTAAGAATCTGTGATATTAATTTAGGTCTGTTTCTTTTTAAAGCTAGAAAAAGAACAAGCTTTGATAAAATGTACATAAATTTTATTAATGAGTGGTAATTTATTTTTTTTTCTGTGTTTTTTCTCTGTTTCTATTTAAATAAACATCAATTTGACAGGTTTTTCATTCTCTTGTATTCTTTATTTTTTAAGATTTCCTGAAGCTTAGGTGATTATTTATAATGTTATGCCCAAGTCATCCTTGATTAATTTCATTGTTGGTTTATTTTCTTTGGAAGGAATATGGAATATGAGCAGAGATCTTAAAGCACCTCAAAATTTCTGTGTTACCTTGTTTTTCAAGAGAAGTTTTAATATCTTTTTCTATCTGCTACTTTTATCCTCATACAGAGACATACATTGTCTATAGTACAAAATTAAAGATTAGGTGTATTTACCCTACATGAAATTTGAGACAATGACGGATATGTATATACTTAGAGTGCAAATGTATGAAGTGAGCAAAAAAGTGGTTTGGAAATTTCCAGCTGAACCCTAGACTGGTTCCATTATTAAAAAGTGATGCCGAAAGGTCAATAGGTAAACATTTGACACATTCTATAGTTCTGCCCAGTAGACTATGCTACGGCCTAAAATGTAAGTTAGGTATCTCCTGTTTTTTAAAGTTCCCTCATGAATGACGTCTCAGATTTTTATTTCAATGGAAGTACTTGATCTCTAGATGTGCACGCAGGATTTTCACTTCCAATATCCACTTTCACATCTCAAAATTTCTCTTGACTTCAATTCATATTCAGCTTTATGACTTACAAGTTCTTGGTGAAACAATGGAGCTCTTGCATGGCATGAGAATTTTTAAATGATGTTTTTCTCCTTTTGTACAATTTTGCAAGGAATATTATGGTGCCAAGGGTTTTCTCTGAAACAAACTCCCAAGCTCCAAAAAGCTCTCCAAGTTGAGGCTGTAATGGAAAGAGTTCCCTATGTAATGATCCATAGAGGGGTAGATTCTCATTGTATCAGAATGGCAGGGATCCCCTCTCTCATGTCATCAACTTTGAGAGCTTTTTTTGAGCTTTGAAGTTTGATTCAGAGAAAGCCATGGGGTTCATTTATAGTTGCGAAATTGCTTAGGTTGCAAATCTTTGTGTCGCTGAAGAGCTCCTTTAATAAGTATAGAAAATGCTAACTAGGTAGCTTACTTACATAGGTTTACTCAATAATCTCTTTTCTTAAAAAATTCTCTGCAAATAGTTCAAGTAAAATTTTGCAAAAAACAATCAATTTTTTCTTCTCCTGGTGAAAATCTAAGATTTTACTTTAGAGTAAAACCCAAAAAGGAGATACCTTTAATTGTTAGGTACTTTATTCAAATTCTCTCATCTTTAGATTTTTTTTAGATACCTACTCACTACACTAGGCACTTCGTGTCTTGAAGTAACTTGTATACTAATATCAAATTTAGGACACAGCATTGCGAAATGCTGGAAGTATTTATAAAAAATTTCAAAGAAGCTTATTTCTCTTTACTTATTTGCTTCTTTTTTCTCACCAATTGTAACTTAGATATTGATTCGTTATCAATATTCACCTTCTGTCATTTTATTTTACTTTATTTACATAATACATTTTAATTGAATTTCAATGAGATGGATAAAATTTCTGTCCAACCTCATTTGAGAGGAAAATTTCAGTAATGAGCGCATGTTTGGCGCATGGCGGGCATGGCGGAGCCGGATTCAAATTTTCGAGCGCAATGGTAAGTTCTACCAACCTAACGTAGCGGGAGACTCTATTCGAGTAATGCTGGGATTTTCCTTGTTTTCTTCAATTAAGTTGCCATCTTGAAAGCCGACATTATCCGTGATCACGCTGCTACTTTCCTCTCCGGTGCCTATCGTGAAGAAAAGCACATCATGCCTGTAAGTAATTCATTTTTGTTATTTTATAGTTTATTTTCTTTATTCGCAAGAAACTAACGTTATCGTTAAAGTCTCACTTACTAAATGTTCGATTTTGTCAAGTATTTTCCGTCTGAAGTTCGTAAAACTAATGTGCGTTTTCGTTGACAATGTGGTTGCCAGCAGGTCAAGTGGCCTAGAGGGCCCCGTGTCTGCATTTTATTTCATGTTGCAATGCTTCATTACATCCCTTTCATGTCACGGAAATATATTCCAAACGATTTTCGAACGAAATGTTTTGATATTATTCATGCATCCCTTGAAATTCAAGGTTTCAGTGGCTCCCACCCTCAGCTCACCATCCTTTGTTGACATGTTCATGCCATCTCCATTATCATGCAATCTTGAAAATTTTCGTCTTCTAACTCACTCTCGACCGATTCGTGTCGTCTTTTACTTTATTATACCACGCTTAGCCTCAGATGTAAATCAGTGGTTAGCCCATTGGTCATTGGGCCCTCCCTGCGACAGAGTAGAATCTCAAGGTAATCACTTACCTAGCCGTTCATATAACCAAAATATGTTGTAGGTTGTCATGTGCGAAAGTACTGAGTAAATTGTTCTAACCATTTTCTATTGTCATTTGTACCTACCCGTTTTAGCTCTTAACTTTTGATGCAAAATCATCACTCACTTAGGTTTACGGATTGGGTACACAGTGCTGAGCGTTGATGTCCTGTCATATCAATTTTAGCTGATTGTTCATACTATAAACCTCAGGATCTGAAGGTTCATTCCAAGGTCTTACCGTAGTCATTTGTGGTTTCTTTCCCTACTTGAGGTTTGAGCAACCTTCTCTGACGGATCCCTGGAACTGTTTTCCTGTTTCAGTCTTGCTCCCCCCGTGTCTCATCTTGACGGACTAGAGCGGACTCATCCTATGTTGAGACAACAGCCAAGTATTGTTTAGGTCACCACTCATCAGTGGCGCCACCTGACTGCATGTATTATCCTGTTGAGTGGTGCTGATTCGGAGGTAATCAGAAATTGACATTTGTCTCAACATACGATGAGTCCTCTCCAAAACGGGAAAACAATTGAATCAATTTCTGCGTATAAATTGCCAGCTCTTATAATTTTCATGTTTCAACTTCCATGGAGAATAAGACAATAATTCAATTTTTCTCTTTTATTTCAGCTCGCAACAGATTTGCTGCATCCGTCGCTCGCCGATGAAAAGCGAAAGCACAAACTAAAGAGATTGGTGCAACATCCGAACTCGTACTTTATGGATGTCAAATGCCCAGGTAAGTTGTTGTTCCCTTGTCAAGGGCAGATTTCTGGAGGCTCTGAGCCTTCCGTTTGCATGTGGAGATGGACATTAATCTGATTATGTGGATCAGCACACCTAATCAGTGTTGATGTTGGAAAATTTCAAAATCATGCATGTTCAGGCTCAGAATTTTGCATTCTTGGCTTCTACTAAAGCATCCAGACAATTTTGGCCAAAGTAATCTGACATTAAATCACCACTGTGAGAGGGGTGTGATTGAGCGAATGTGTGTAATTCCAGTGTGCACACATCCAAATTGCGCATTGTATGTAATTCATCAAAAATGATGTCTCAATTAGAATTGCATATTTCATTACGCACTCACAGGCAACACCGTAGTAGTGAATTCCAGTATACTACTATCCCACACTGAAAGTAGACACCAGTGAACTATTGCCATGAGTTAACATTAACAATATGTGACGTAGGTCTCTAAACATAACGAAGGAATTCTATGGTCAAACCAGCTAACCTAATATGTAACCATTGAAATGATGGTCTAGTAGATGTCGCTCTCCGTTTATAATTGCGTGTACTTTTAAGAAAATTCTCATCACATCTGCCAATCAATATTCTGTGGGTCTCTCCACAACTAGGATGTACCAGCATGGTCAAATGATTCTTCTGAACAAATTACACAAACTTGTTTTATCACCTGATCTACTTACCAGGGTGCAAAATGAATCAATGGGGTTATAGATTTTGCACAGGAAAATTCACTTAAGTCTCCATTCAGCGCTGATTTTCATAGCTAAGACCAATTTGTTGAATCAACCGAGCTGAGGTGAGGCAAACCTTAGGATTAGTTTGCCCATTGAAGCCAAATTGTTAATCCAAGGTGCAAAAAATTCTTAATCACGGAGCCACATGCCATACATGAAGGTTCTGATAATGAGGTCTTAAAAACAAGGAGGTGTGGGAAACAGACCTTCAAAGTAGGAAGGTTGGTGTGCGTTATGCTAACCCTCAGAACTTTCTGTATCATTGTTGTTAAAGACTTTCTGTACCAGTGATCAGCTTAGAGGTTTATCAACATGGTTATTGCCCTACTATCCGTTAAGATCATTTAATGTTCTAATTTTATCAAACCAACCTCCTATTCCCTCAAAGAAAACCAATTGTAAGTCGTTCCTCCCCTCTCCCTATTTTTTTAAAATCCACTAAAATTACAAGAATGCTGTGTCCTTTTTTTCAGGCTGTTACAAAATAACAACAGTATTCAGTCATGCACAGACAGTAGTCATATGTACGGGCTGTTCTGCCATCTTATGCCAGCCAACTGGGGGTAAAGCAAGATTAACAGAAGGTAAGATGTTTTGGATTCTCGCTTTTAATTATTTTGCCCTGTAGCTGTGAAGTTGGATTGTATTTTGTCACTCGAAATAATCAAGTTGTCAGTCATGTCTGTTGATTTATGACAGTAATTTTGAAAGGCTTCAAAGAATATTTTGGGGTTGCTGCCAGTCTAGAAAACTGGAAAAGTCAGGGATTTTGTGACAACAGAAAAAAGTCAGGGAATTCCTAACACATCTACTAATCACTAAAATATATCACTGATCTTTCAACTGTTCACCTTTTATGGTCTTTCGACGGCTTGTCATTTTTAACCGGGTACTGAATGCCTTTTTCCATAATGGGATCTTTGAACACGGAAATCAAGTCCAAGTTTAGCAAATGTCAGCATATTTTAAAAGAAAAAAAGTAGGGTGGAACTTTTGCTCTAAAGTCAGAGGAAGTCAGGGAATAAGGAAGTTTTGAGTTTGGAAAAAGACTTTTTTCTTCTTTTCAATGTTAGTGATAACTCATGGATCTTCAACAATAATAGTGAATACTTTCGAAGTTTGACTTAACAAATATAGATTTCATACAACCTGGGGGGTAAGTGGTGGAAAGAAATCTCCGAATTTCCATTTGCGAAATGCCGCATGTCTTTGAAACTTCCGTACCTGAAATCTTAGTCACTGTTGTGAATGACCCATTATTGCCACTGATGGCTTTCTTCCTTTAAAATTGCTGTTCTGTATTTATCTATTTAATATTCAAGAGTCCGGACAAGCAGAAAAGTGTGAATGCAATTAAAGCTAACCAGCATAATTGCATCGTTTTTCGTTCCGTAAATAAAGCTGTTCAGGTGCACCCATAATTGCAGCTCAATGTCAAGTAACAAGTTCGCTCAGCTTATTCCTGTATTCAGGGTTGCCAGCGACCGGGAAAAGTCAGGGAATTTCGGTGTTGGTCAGGGATTTTTCTGATTTTTCGTGGAATTAGGTGCGGGCGGTCTTGGGCTCGCGTTGCGGGATTAACTAACTACTTTTCACTTTAACAGACTGCGTCAGATCCATACTTAAAAGTCAGGGAAAAGTCAGGGAATGGAAAAAATTAAATTGGCTGGCAACCCTGTGTATTGCCTGCATTTTAATGTAGCCCTATGCCCTGTCACTCCAAGGGTCCCCAAGTTTGCCTGATGAAGTTTTTCTCTATTTTAGCAGTAGGCTGAAAGTGAACAAGTTATTTTTGGCATAAAATAGTTAAAGAATCTCTATAGTGAGCTTGAAGAAGCTCTCACAAGTAGAGTTTATCAGCGATTTTAAAACAATTGAAAAAATATAGAGCTGTCTTATGTAAGAGTGGTCCCAGTCAGGAAAAATAGGAATGGCTGGAAGAAATTGATCAGGGCGAACAAGGAAAAATCAGCGTAAAAGACCATATCCAGAAAAAATTGCATTAAATAAGAAAGTGACAAGTTTTTACACATAATTCATAGCTTCAGCTCCTCTCTTTTTCGGATCAATGTGACTTACAACTGATATTTAGCGTGCCTTACTATCGCCAAAGTCAGGGAATATTGTAAAAATAGGTGGAGGAAAACCCAGAAGAGTCAAATCGAAAATTTCTATGGCCACCCTGTCATTTTACCTATTGAGAGTTACAAACATTAACCACCCTCTCCAGAGAACCAGAGTTTGTTTCTTTCTTTTTTTTCTGATTAATATTGATATATTTTCCCTTGATATTTGATTCTAGTAAGGTTAACATGTGTTTGAGGGGGGGGGGGGGGTGTTCGTGTGTGCGCTTTTCTAAATCTTTGAAATCTAAAAGATCAATGATACCACATAATTGGAAGTTAATGTATTGATTTAAAAAGTGGATCTCTTTGGATGATTTAAAGTTACATCCACATGATGAATCAGAATTGTGTTGGCAGAGTTAAATTATTAATTCTGTGCAGTCGTAAGCACTAGTTAGAGCTCAGAAACGTATATTACGTTTGCTTGGAACTCACTTGCGCGTAGATTTTATACATGCTGGCGCTTTTCTCCGACTTGCACTCTAGCATCCTCAGTGCAACTGTCATGCGATTCTCCAAAAATTTTATTAATGAACTAGAGCTGTACCCTCTTTTAAATAATAGTTATTTAAAAAAGCAGGAGCTCTAATAAAAAACAGAAACTAAGTAAGTAGGTATACTTGTATATCTTGGTTTGTGCATTTTAAAAGGAAAAATGACCCTCAATTAAAGGCAGACATCAACATTTTTAATAATGCTCTTCTTTTAACAAGCATTTTTGCAAACAATTGAAATCGTTAAAAGATAGGGATTATGCATTATTCTAATTGAAAGTATCAAGTTTAATTCAGAGTTTCCGGAGGGACTTTTTTAAAATAATTGGATCAATAAGAGATATATATATGCCTCAAGAGCACATCAGTGTTCAAAGTGCGAAACAGTGCATCTCCTTTTTACGGTGTTGTAGATCTGTCGTCCTTTCCTCATTTTTTCATTGGAAAACTAGTCAAGGGAATTTCTTGAAATTTTCTTTGATCTCGCTTCTCTGCTAGCAGAACATTCTTTATGAATTTCATGCTATAAAGTTAGCTTATTCGTTTTTGAAAAGACAAATTAGGAAGGAGCAAAAATTTTGAAACAATCCAATTAAGATATGTGGTTTCACACTGTGCTCATTGATATGTTTAAATTATGAAGTTAATTCCAATAATACTTATCCATAAGTGTGGCCAAAAAGAAATAATCAATCGCTTATCAAGTTCGACCTATAACATGTTTTCAGCCGTTCCCTTGCCTTTATTCATAGGGTAATTAATTTCAAAATTTGATCACATACTCCTGAGGCATCGATCTACCTCTTGTCTATCTGATTTTTTTGTAAGTAACCTGAGTTAAAGTGTAATTTTTCATCTTTTGAGGGTGTCGTGATTTAAAGAATTATTCACCTTTAAGGCAGCACAGTTTGTAACTTCGTTTTGTAAGTAGCTTGTGCCTCCCAAGAAAAAAGGTGAGATTTTTACCTGTTCTCGTTGCACTGTAAGAACTAGCGTGTCAACACTGCAAGTCGATTCACACAATCCAATTTTTGTCTGTTTCAGGATGTTCGTTTAGGAGAAAACCTCACTAGCTTGTTATCATAATGTTAAAAATTCTGATCATTTTTTTTCTTTTTTTTAAGATAACTTGTAATAATTTAAGTTATGGGGTTTCTCCATTTGTTTTGTATTTTTTAAAATAAATGGAGGGCAGACTTCCTTTTTAATTCTTCTTTCTTTTTCAATTATACTCAGTCCTTAAAATATTGAATCCTTTAAATTCGCTATTAACTAAATCAACGAAAAACAGTCTATACCTAACTGGGATGAGAGTATTTTTATAGAGCCTTGATTCAAAGATATTCACTTTTCCTAATATCCTTTTTATTTTTCTTTCTTTTTGTTTTATTCTCTGTCAAAATTTCATATGTGATTCATGTGAGAAATTTGAGTAAATATTTCTTTTTTAATTTTTCCGGGAACTAATGTCAACAGCAAAAGCAGTTGGCCCAAATTTTCTGTGAGGACCTATTTAAATCTCGTACGATTTCGTTTTATGAACAAGATGTTTTGCTAACTTGCGTTTTTGAGTTAAAGCTTCATCAGTTTTCTCCAAAATTTTCTCTTGATGAAAATCTAACTGAAGTTGGCAGAAAAGAACTGTGTCTACTTTTTTAAGAACATTCTTGATTTTGATTCACCATTTAATTTTTGGAGCCGTTTAGTAGAATATCTTTGACATCAAACCATTCATCAACAAAGAAGCTCAGTAAAATATTAAAAGGATGTCGGTTTCTTTGATTCATTGAAAATACCGTTTTTCTAAAGCTTTTCGTTTCTTGTGATTTTACCGTACCATCTGAAGGCTTATCGGAGACAGGACGAATTTAGTATTTGCTTCATCATCTTTTATATATACTTGTATAATTTTATTTCCTTTCTTATTTTTTTAACAGTCCAAAATGTTAAGTAATTCTTGTACGTATAATTGAATAAGATATTAATTTTTTTATCTTACTGGTTTTCTTCTTATTTTTACTTTCATTCTTCTTTACTGGGAAGCTCTGCAAGCAAGTGAGTTTGGCGTTCAAAGATTCAGCACAGTTCACAATGTCACAACTAAGTTTTTGAATTTAATACGATTAGTTCTTCTATAATTAGCATTTTCCATTGAATAGCTGGTTTCAGAAATTCATTACTTCATTGAGAGGGGAGTGGGGAGAATCCCCTGAAACAGGAAACACTTAATTCAGCTAAAAATGTTTTTGTTTCTTATTTTTCAGTTCCCAAATGAGCTTTGTAGCCTAAAATATGAAACTTATTGGAACAAATAAGAATTTAGGCCTATCTTTTCCATCCCAAGTGTAAAAAAGGTTTCGGAACAAAAAAAAAATTTAAAGAAGTGTGAGACCCTCAAAGTAACTCAACTGCAACTAAACAGATTTTTCATTTTTTCTTAGTCGGACATTTTTCGAAGCAAGGCATTCAATTGCGTATTCCATCTTCTAACGATAATCATCTTCTAAAAATGAAGAAATCTTGCAATTCTTCTTGTTGCCTTTCTTGCTCTGTGCTTCAAAATTATACATTGTACACTCAATCTTATATTATTTTCTAGAAACAAGATGATAGATGATGAATGGGGCAGGTTTTACCGCTGTGGGTTCATAAAAACAATCGCTAACAGCTTCAATATTCCATTGAATGTTCTCTTTACAAGACCCTTCTGCTTGAAATGTCAGGTCTGTGCTCAATTGCTTCATCATTAATATTTTGGCCCAGGTTAATCCCAATGTACCCAGAAAAAACTGCTTTTCCCTATACTTTGATGAAGAGAAAAATCACTAGGTTCTAAATTACCCTTTTTAAATTCTGATGCCAAAATCAAGTACATTTCCAGCAAATCAATGATCTTGACTTAAACATCTCCGATTTTTGCATTTTTAATGATTTTAATTTTAAATACAACAGCAATTGACTCATTAACAATGTAGCAGCTACTCAAATGAAATTGTAGTGAGAGAAGTTATCAGCAGTAATGCCATAAGGGTGTCGTAGATGTATCTGAACTCCTCCTTTATATCAGTGTTGAAATAATTTAACTGCTATGACTGACCAAGTACATGTCGAACTTACTCACTGCTTTTTTAATGTGTGGACAGTAAAAAGCTAATTCAAGTTGAACTTCTTCATTGGCCAAAGACATTATTGAACAATTTTAAGATGCAGTGTCCTTGGTAACAAAGTTCCTTTCGAGCATCATCAAATTGCCTTTAATTTCACAGGTCCAGATTCCCTACATGAATTCTCAAAGAATAATGCCAAGTTTTTTATTAGGAAGAATAATGTAATTGAATTAAAAAATGCCCTTAGCTTTCATGATCGAATGAGAATTTTTCTTCTTTTAAAAAAAGAAATTGGATACCTTGCGGCTGGCTGTCAATAGTTAATGGAGACATAACATTTAGAAGACACTTTTTTCAGAAGCCTCTGTGTTTTTCATTCGATATTTTTTCGGTGGTCCTAAGACTCTCCTGTGAATTTTTAATCACTTTGAACCATGAGCGCGAATACATTATCTCAAGTGGCTCTATCCATTGACAGATATCGGTTTGCAGTCCTCATTTTTCTGGAAGATAAGAGTGAGTTTATAATAAAATCAGGAAAAAATGTATTTTATTTATATATGTACTACTTCATGGATATCCGAGTCCAAATATAAAACTTTATATCGAAAGTAATTGTCATTTGTCTCATTCCGTTCTAGAAGAGTAGACAGCTTTTTTGACTGACAACATCTTTCATCGGACAGTTTTCAATCTCATTTTTGTAACCAGAAGTACAGCTCATTCTTACCTCTTCTAGAACATTTTTTTTTCTGAAGCACCATAACGTCTCTGAGTGGTAACGATAAATAATTTTTCTTTTAACTGTGCCGAAACTCCAATAGAAGGTGAATGTCATCTCTAATCATTTCTTGTGTTGGCTTTGAAATTGCGGTGTCTAACAGAAAATCTTAAATGTGAAGGTAAGTACACACTATCTCTTTATGTTAAAAATGTAGAAGAATTCACAAAATTTAAATTCTGAGGCGTCAGATCAAACTAGCATCTATCATTTTACTTAAAATTTAAACTTAGAGTAGGTATAAGTTTTTTCTTCAAGATCTCTAAAAATATTTCATATGTTGAGTCCCTTTCCCTTGGATTTTTCCTTGCATTGAATTTCTCAGGTCTGTAGCTACTGATGATGTCTGTACTTACTCTTTTCTTGGTCAAGTTGTAGTAATTTGTTTCCCAAATATATCAAAGTTAGTTTTTAAAATATTGACAAATTGTTGCTTTCTGCTGTAAATAAATGGTATCTCTACTTATGAGGTGGTATTATATCACTAGGCCAGCATAAATGTATTTACCGACACTTATCTTTTTCAGTTGGTGAGAAACAATTGTTTCTTCAACCTTGGAAGATAATTCTTTTGCATAAATTTTCCTAACTTTACTGTTCCTCTTTACTTGCTACCATGAACACTCTTCTGAATTAAGTTGTAATATTTTAGTGAATCTCGTTCTTCAGGTGTGCAAAGCCACATCTCATCCCTCCAAATTTAGCAGTCTTCAGTCAAAGTGAAAATTTAGTAGAACTTGGTAGAACAATTTCGTGTCCCGGATCAATAACAGGTGACTTATTTTTATACCTAAAACTGGCTTTTATCAAGGCACTTGTCAGGGAAACAAGTTGCCAGTGATGGACGCTGTTTTATTTTGATACCTACATTTTCCCATCCCTGTAGGAGGTCAATCGAAAGTGTTAGCAGTGCTCTTTTTAATGAGTGTCAGTTAGCATGATCTATTTGATGAGTTGATGTTTGATATGAAAGGCACTGCACCGTTAATGGTTATCAGTGGAGGGAACTTTTTGTTGTTGTAGGTAATTCGAGTGTTAATGTGCACATTTGGATCGAAGCAGGAGCTTGTCAAGTGGTTTCAAGTTTTGACAGTCTGTTGAACTAGAGTACCTCATCTCTGGTATTTTTTATTTTATTTTTTATTTTTTTTTATTTTTTTTTTTGCAATACTTACCTACGTAATGAACTGAATTTTGTAAGTATTCAAAATCTAGAAGAAACATTTCGAATGTTTGAGAGTCTGTCTATCAGTGTAATGGATATACTCTTTAATTAAGATTATATTTATCTTAAAAACTGAAATAAGATACTTAAATATGCGTTGAACTTCATCTCTTCACACAGAGACTCGTGAAGTACCTAGGGAAATTTCAATCCTCTGAAGACACCACTTTGCCTGACTTAATCACAGTTACGAAGGAGCCGACCGCAAGTTACATTGAGCCCTTGATCGAAATTTTAACCCCCCCCTCCCCTCCCCCCAGATGTTGTACCCCCTCCCCCCTCTTTCTTATGATGCATTTTTCAGGCAATCCTCTCTGACGTAAGGACATGGTATATCTAATTTAAGAATGGCTCTCAATCTTGAGGGCGCTTGGATTCTGGAAATTGATTTTCCGGGGCAAGTTATGGGGAGTAGCGGTCGGCTACTAAAACCGCTGGCGATCGTGCATGATCTTTTTTTTTTCTCACGCAGGTACCCTACCCTCTCTGAGTCAAAGTGTGAATGGTACCTAATAAAGCAAATCGCCTCTTTGCCGTGCTGAAAAAAATTTCGAATGATTCTTCAGGCGTTGCCAAATTTCCCCTGTTAAAATACGATTTTTCCGGGATGAAGGTGAATATTTTTTTTTTTCAATTTTTCGAAAAATTTTCCTCGTAATTTAACCGTATCTAAAAATTTTAAGGTAGGGAAAATTGTCTTAACTATTGTCGAAATTTAATATCTTTTCAAGAGAAATTGGGCAACATTCGAAAGTTCATACGGCGTTCTTCCTTCGCGTAGCAGAACTGCCATGAATCCGATACCCGTATTGGAGTTCGTGATCATGTGGAGATGACAGGTGTTTTTGGCGGAAAAATAAAAATAGAAAAACAAGGCTCCCGACGATACATTCCCCTGCGTGGTTGCCACCGTATCCAGTCCCGCGGGCCTCCCAAAATGCACCCGACCGGGCCTTGAAAATTTCGCAGTTTTTTTTGTGTTTATACGTCCGCAGTGGTTCAATTTCGACTAATTTTTGACTGTTTATTAATCCCAACTTACAGAGTTTTGCGTCATATTGTGGCTGTGATGAATCGTTGACATGGATCATGGACCTGACAGGTTCCTGCCGTCTCGCAAAATGCGCCGGAAAAAATGATGAAGTGAACGCGCGAACTTGCAGTCCTTTATAATGTTGGGATGGACCATTCTCTTCCTTGTTGTTGTTGCCAAGACAGAGGCGCAGTAAGTTACTCTTCATCCTTTAGTACACATTTTTTTTCATCCTTCTGCACAGCAGCAGAACTGTTACCTTAGGGTCCTCTGAGTTGACGTGGAAAACTTACTTAGATTATTTTTTTCCCCCATCATGAAACGTAGGTATTGTATGACACGTAGGTACGACGTCTCGCGCTGAATGTCCGCGATCTCGCTGGAAATTTAGAGAAGCGCGTTTATGAATACCTACTCTACTAAAAAATTCTCCTGCAAATTGTACGTGAAGTAATATTTTAATAGAATAGAGTTGTTTCTTTATATATTTTTTACGATTAAATAGGTTCTTTTTTTCTAAACTTAGCTCTACACCCCACGAATGTTTCCTCAAAGCTACGTCCGCTAAGCTACTTTCGGTTCGTGCATAAGAAATAGTTTCGTGAGTCATTGAAGGAGTTATGTCGGGATATACGCGTGTGTTCACGGAAGGAGGGAAATATGAAATAATCAGGGAGATATTTCATATCGACGGTGAAACTACCAAACCACGTATCTCGTTTGCGGTGTTTAAAAATCTACGCTCGCAATTTATTTTTTTGAAGTAGACCAAATCAATATCAGTCCTTGAAATTTTCACAGAATTTTCTCCACACGAAGAGGAAAAATCACAGAAATTTTCAAGACTGGACGTTTAAAGTAGTTTTTCATTTAAAAAAGTGACAGGAAGTCTGCGACGTCGCAAACCGAGATACGTGGTTCGGTAGTTTCACCGTCGATATATGAATGGTTCCAAGTAAGTTAATAAATTTTCTATAATGAAATTTTTTTTCGCACCCGCCGGAATGTAACCAGGGGGGGATATACCTACTTGCCGCCCGCATGGGCCGCCTGTATTTTGCCGCCCTCTTCTCATTAATTTTGAAACATCAATGAAAACCATCGAGTGAACGTGCCGGAGGGAGAAGGGTGCATAAGACCCGTTCACTCGTGTTGGACACATTTTTTGCGTAAGCCCTGTCAACACTCCTAGCAAAAATTCACGGAACTTTACGTGAAAGTTAAGTTCCGTAAACCTATCTCTATGTGGACAAGACCTCTCATTTATAAGAAATGATCGAACAAATTCTGAAAGAACAAACATAAATGTGGTTTAATCATTTTAACTTCCGCCGCCGCGCCTCGCTGACCGCACTGTGTTTAACGCAATGCGTGAAGTATTTATGCAGTCTCGTAGGCGCAATGCGTTTCACGCCGACCGCTGCTGACCGCACTGTGTTTGACGCAATGCGTGAAGTATTCATGCAGTCTTGTAGGCGCTAATATGTGTTACATGCCGATCGCCGGCCGCGCCGCGCCGAGGGCTTCTCCTTTTCATCTCAAGTCCTCGTCATCATTGCTCTCTGCGTCGCGCCGTTCCAGGCCAAATTGCGTGTTTGGTCCATCTCTTAACTCGACTAATTAAAGGTGCTGTCTCTTGTATTACTGATAGACGACAAAATTAGAAATTACTATACTCAGGAAATGAGAGATTTTGTTGCCTTTTCTCGTTTGAGATTTTTTTCCTGTATCCGATTTTTTTTTTAAACCTACATTTAAAAGAATTGCAAAATTTGCCGCCATGGACCGGGGCCCATGTGGCCACCCCCTAAATCTGGCCCTGGTGTACTTACTTAAAGAGTTGTTTAACAGCTCTTGTAAACAGGAAGTTTAAGAAAATGAAGTCTTATAGGGCTATTTGGTGTCCACTGTTCTGATTTTAGAGGTTTTTGTCTAAAATGCAGTGATGGAGCTAACCCAAAAAAGTTTCTTAAATTTTCCCAAAGTCAATATTGCGCTGTGTTCTGTTTTTCTGAGTACCATGACTGTACATTTTAAGATCATTAAAACGAATTTCACGTCTTAGTAAAATTTCATGTTTTCACGATGTCATTTCGTTTCTCCGATTTTTTTAAAATTATTTTAAGTGTTCAAAGCGTTCAAAGTTTAGTTTGTAAAAAAAAAAAAAAAAAAAAAAAAAAAAAAAAAAAAAAAAAAAAAAAAAAACCACTCTAATACATGCACTTAAATTTCATTGTGCCTCTTTCTGCTTACTTTAAAAAAAATAGTGTAATTCAAGCAGAATAACATGTTAATTCCAATTTTACTTTATGGTAATAAGTCTAAACGCGACCATCAAACATGGTCTGAGTAAAAGTGTCTTTTGGATGGTATTTTTTTGCCATTAAAAAGTAATTTCTTCATGGTGTCACCTGCAGGTACCAAACTTTTATCTCAAGTTTGTATTAGAAATATTTGTCTTCAGTAGTGTTCCTTTGCTTTTTTGTTGGGGTAATTACCTCAAAATAAAGTTTTGTCAGTCTGAATAGACTTTCCTTAAAATAATAAATTGTGGGCAGGTTAAGAGTGAAATTTTAGCGTGGCAAAACTCCAAAAGTACGGATATGCAAATCAGCTACCTATGTTTCTTGAGTGAGAAACATAAATGAGTGGACGTGAGGCTTTTTTTCTCAAAATATGTAGGTACAGGTCCCTGTTTTAAGATCTAGCAGCAAATCTGACTTACTGTACATCTTTTCATGTAATTTCTCTGTGCTTACAGGTCGTGCTCACCTATTAATTTTACTGCATCTGGTCGAGAGGTGTTAAAAGAGCTAACAGAGCCTTGTCGTTATGATTTATGGGAAAGACCCCAACCAGAGAATGGTCCAACCAAGGTCACAACCAGAATTTATGTTTACTTTCTGGGATCTGTGGAGGTTCAACAACTTGTAAGTGTCCAATAATATTTTTTGTTAAATTCGATAATGTAGGCCTTCAGCATGCTACCACTATTAAATATCTAAGTCCCAATCCTCGAGGTTGTGTGACAAGTTCAAATGTTCCCTAGTGACATCGGCTGTTGAATTTGAATTTTAAAAAATGTATGAGTTAGGAAATCCTCATTGTTCTTTTTCCAACATATGTATGCTCAAAAGGCCCTAAAAAAATTGTAGCACTAGAGTTATGTTAAATTCTAAAAATTGTTTATGATAAAACAAAATGCAAAGTAAACTGCAAAATATGCAACAAACAAAACCTAAAATTAAATGAAAATTGTTGTTTAAATTTGCTAAAAATAGAAAGAAAAAACTTGTTTAGGTACAAGGTGTCATTTTACACAAGAAAGAACCAGAAAAGTTTCCTGATTGGTTTATTGTTAAGTTTTCATTCTTTGAAATTTGATAGTTTTTAAATTTGTTTTTTAAATAAGCTAAGCAATGTCGTTACGGTTGTTGTGTCAAATGTGCAGCATCCAGCTTCGTAAATTTTAATTTACTTTCATTGGACTAAAAGTTCATATCACTATTTTTCTTTGCAAAAAAAAAAATGACGACCCTCAAAATGAAGATTTCTCTATGAGTATAGCCCAAAATCTCCAAATTTAAACATTTGCCTCCTGTAATACACTAAGCACTTTTATTTGGAGAATTCATAGCATATTTTTTTTTATAGCACTCCTGAATCTTTTTACATTTCTAAGCATTAATTCGTTTTTTCCTTAGCATTTCACTGCTCATATTCTGATACGTTTTCGATGGTATGACCCAAGATTGATTCACAATGCAACTGCAAGCTTTCAAGGTGAGAATGATCTCAAAAACAGATTGTGGACACCGCACATCTACATTGTCAATGAACATGACTCGCAAGTAATGGGTGTAAATAAAGAAGATACATTAATAACCGTACAACCAGATGGTTATGTCTTGTACTCGAAAAGGTGCAGTATCTAATTTGTAATTAAAATATTATTTTCCTCTTTTATCTCATTAATAGGCAATAAGTTTATTGTGTAAAATATTGTGTATAATAACATTTTATAAGCCTCGCATTGGTCGAAAACGTTACGAAAGCATCAACATAAGAAGCTTTTTGAGTCAGTTATGTAATTTTTTTCTCAGAGATATAAGAGGTATCGCCTAAAACAGGTATTATAGTTTTTTCCCACTGTATTTGCTTATCTTGACGAAAGAAAATTTTAATGAATTGTGTTGTTCAGGAAGTAAAAAATACGCATGTTTATCTATAATGTGTCATTGAAAATTCATGAAGTTTCTTTAAACAATGGAGTAAGTCCAAAGCTAGACTAAATCTGATTTTGTTAAATCTACTTAGGTGTGATAGTTCTCTCTTTTTTGCGTCAATACATGCTCCAACTCATATCTGACCTCCTCATTGGCATGCAAAATAACATGACTTCTCTTTTTTCCCTCCAAGTTTTGAGTTCGACTCTTTATCACATGTTTGAAGTTCAAGCAAAGACTCAGATCATTTTCATGAAAATAATAATATGCGCCCCAGATCAGACTCAACAATTGAGAAGAGTTCTGGAAAAAGGGCCTTCTTCAGTCGAGATATGTTTGCGCCTCCAAGCATCTGGATAAAAAACAACGTAGCCAGGACCTTAGCTATAACCTACTTGTCCGAGGCCCTTCCTCTGAAACCCTTTATATTATTCACTTTTAAAATTTGAAGGCAGTCAGTTTGCATTGAAGTAAATAAGACGGAGATAATCCAAGAAATTGTAAATTTTCAATGTTGAAGACGTGGTTAAATTATTTTTTGCCACCATTGCTTCTTTTTTAATTTGACATCAAGTTTGAGAATAATTCCTTTTTGTTACCAGACTTAAGGTCACTCTCCTTTGCCTGATGGAGTTGCAAAAGTTCCCATTTGATGAGCAGAAGTGTCCACTCATCCTGGAGAGTTGTAAGTACTCTTTAATTATATTTAGGTATTACGTTTTGCATAGGTTGACATCAAATGATAGCCTTACTGTTAGTATTGTTCTGTAGGAATGTATAAGTGTTAGAGACACTATAGCAGGCTGATAAGGACCACTTCTTGAAAAATCAGAGAGTTTTGCCAAACTCTAAAAAATCCGAGAATATGCCCCACTTCGTAAACCTGGTCCTGTTCTAATGACATTTTTAAGTTTGAATTGAATGTGTGATGCAATATCCCCTATAAATTAGGTAAAATAATCAGTGAGAACCCCAATGAAACAATTAATGTTGTTACGGACTCCTTTGATAGCTCAAATCGCTCATTTTGCTTCTTTCCAAGTAGCAAAATAGAATTTTTTTCTAGGAAAAAATATTAAGAAAATTTCTAGAAAAAACAAAGAAAATGAGAGCTATCCAGAAAATAGAAAGGAAAAACATTGCGAGTCAAAAGTCTTACCAAAGAAAATAGATCTATTTCATAGGTCTACTTTCTGTCAACTTCCCATTTAGAAAAAAGATAGAAAATTTATTGATAGTAGAATTATCTTATAGCCAATTTCTTATCGTTTTCTTTTAAGAAAATGCAAGGAAAAATGCATTTTCTTTCTATTTTCTTGTGTCTATTTACTAGATCTACTTTATACATATTTTCTTTCAAGAAAATTGTTATATCTAGAAAGTACACTGAAAAAAAAATTGCTAAAATACGGTAACAAATCACCAGATTAGTTAAATCAACCCGGTGTTCTTAGTCTATTTTGATGAGTTGTCACCTTTTTTCACTATTTCATGTGTTGATTTTAGCAGTTTTTTCTTTCAGTGTAGACATTTTCTTGATGAGCGCCACCTAGAAAGTAGATGACAATGCTACTTGGGATACCTTAAATTGCAAATCTGAAAGCTGCTTGTATCTAAAATATTTTATTTTAGGTATCCGTAATTGCGGAATCTGATATTGTATTATTTGAAAACTTCCTAGTAATTCTATTCGTTTGTGTCCTGAGGGATGTTTCTGTCCATAAAAAATCCGCACAAATATTTTTTTTAGTATCTTAGAGTGAAATTTAATCTTATTCCTCTGGGACAAGCGTTTTCTTTAAGTAGTATTGACCTTATGTGTCTCACACTGATTCTATCGCCAGGGATGTACAATACAACACAGCTAGTGCTTTCGTGGGAGAAGCGATCCCCAGTTGTCGTCAATAGCCATTTGCAGATGACCGAATACAATTTGGTTGCCATGTGGACTAATGTTAGCGATGTTGTCTATTCGATTCCCGAGCAAGCAACATCAGATTTTGACAATATACACCTCTACGGAAAATTTGGTAAGTCTGAATTTAGGATTTTTTGTCTACTTTTACTCGGTCAATTTTTGATTTTTTCCCAAGCAGTAGAAGGTAATGCTAAATTATTTTAAATTTCAAAAATGTCAAAAGTTTTCTGGTCAATAATTAGACTTCATCATTTACATTTTAAATTAGCCAATTTCAATTATTTGCTCACAAACAATACCATAGTTAACGCAGTTCAAATCAGCCGTTGAAATACATAATGCACATAATTCAGGAAGTCAGTAGATTTGAGCTCACAAAGATTTCATCCCTTTTCTGATGCTCTTAAAATCACATGTATTTTATTAAAATCATTGGTTACCTAATTGCAAATCTAAATGGATGGGGTGGTATCTAACAAACTGTTTTTGATTTTTTTCCACAGCCGGCACTTACAGTTCCTTAACCGTATATTTCCAACTTGAACGAGAAGTTGGTCATTATATTATGGATTACTATGTTCCCAGTATTTTATTAGTAGTTGTTTCATGGGTTTCCTTCTGGTTGGATCCAAACGCAGTTCCCGGACGAACTACCTTAGGTAAGTGTGTTTTTTTCATCTAAAGGACTACGTGCAAAACGGGCCATTTGGGGCTCGGGGAGGATACCTCTGAGACTTGCCCTATTCATTCACCTAACAATGCCCCATCTTTTCCCAAAGTTTCAAGCCCCCCAAAAATTTTGGGGAGACGCGGCGGGGGGTCAAAGTTAAAAACCGGCAAAATTTTCGCGAATTTCTTACTCGAAAACCAAGAAGTTTTGGAAAACGCGGTTTAAACTAGCGTATTCAGCGTGACGAGAGCTTTCAGAAAATGTATAACATCATAGGGTTTTGTCAACTTCAGCTCGAGTTATCGCCTCCGAAGCGCCGGAACACTCAAAAAAGACCCCTTATTTTTTCACGTTTGGGCCGATTTAAAAAAAAGCCATTTTTTTATTTTGATGAAAAACTGATATGTTGTTCCTGACTCTCTGTAGCCCCTCTAGCTCTTTACCGCATGTGGGGAAATGTTTTGGTCGCGAGTTATAAGAGCGGAAAGGAGCGAAGGTCGGGAAAATCGGCTATTTTAAACTGCGCGCGCGGCGTTGATCGGAAGGAAAACGTCCCCTCCCACTCAGTTCGGCGAATCACACTCCACTGCCGACCTCGCATTGTTGCCACATGTCTCCTGATCCGTCGCCGCGCGCAGTTTAAAATAGCCGATTTTCCCGACCTTCGCTCCTTTCCGCTCTTATAACTCGCGACCAAAACATTTCCCCAGCATGCGGTAAAGAGCTAGAGGGGCTACAGAGAGTCAGGAACAACATATCAGTTTTTCATCAAAATAAAAAAATGGCTTTTTTTTAAATCGGCCCAAACGTGAAAAAATAAGGGGTCTTTTTTGAGTGTTCCGGCGCTTCGGAGGCGATAACTCGAGCTGAAGTTGACAAAACCCTATGATGTTATACATTTTCTGAAAGCTCTCGTCACGCTGAATACGCTAGTTTAAACCGCGTTTTCCAAAACTTCTTGGTTTTCGAGTAAGAAATTCGCGAAAATTTTGCCGGTTTTTAACTTTGACCCCCCGCCGCGTCTCCCCAAAATTTTTGGGGGGCTTGAAACTTTGGGAAAAGATGGGGCATTGTTAGGTGAATGAATAGGGCAAGTCTCAGAGGTATCCTCCCCGAGCCCCAAATGGCCCGTTTTGCACGTAGTCCTTTTGAATTGTTCTACCAAGAAGAGAAGCATCAGCTGGTGAATGATTGTTCCTCATTGTTTCAAAATCAAGGAAAATAATGAACACACTAAAATCCCCTCATAACTACCTACCTACTTGAAATAGCATCACAAGGTTTGTTATATTATAGACGGTATGAACTTGCACATACTGTGCACCCCTATTAAACATGACATGCCGCTAACTAACAAAATCTCTAGAAGCAAGGGATGTACACCCAAATATGCAAATGCGAAATTGTAGGCTAACTGGTTCAGCTAGTACAGAATTCAAGATGAATACCATTCAAATGAAACTGTTTCTCACTCGACTATCTCCCTCACAATTGCCTTTTTTCTGGCTGTGTTTCGTGGTGTTTAAATGTTTGAAACACTTGAAAGTTTTGTTTTCTCTCTTTACTGTAAAATTCATTACTGCTGTACCACCATACTTCTGATGTTACAGGTGCATTAGTCAGTTGTAAGTAGTTTTCCTCAATATTACAGCATCCAAAATCAATCGTAGAAATTACTACAAATCTTTAAAATTCAAAACCTTCAAACGCTGTGATAAATTTTTTGTGTCTGTCTTCAACATATCTCAAAAACTAACAGCTCTCTCGTGGAAAGTTTTCAAAAACTAGTGTAGAAGAAGTTTCAAAATCTGACAAATAATATTACAGCAATTTATTCGGTTTTTTTAAAAAATTTCTTTACCTTATAGTTGTAAAGAAAGTTTTCTGTTAACTATTCAATATTAACTTTATCTGTTCATTGCAGGTACAAGCACAATGTTGACTTTTATAACACTTTCGAGAAATACTGGAAGCTCTTTACCAAAAGTCTCCTACATCAAAGCAACTGAAATTTGGTTCCTAGTTTGCACAGGGTTTATTTTTGGCTCTTTGGTTGAGTTTGCTTTTGTCAATACTATTTGGAGAAGGAGGTAAGTAGTAATTCATTGGTACTTGGAAAATGATCTATAGAACAACTTCATAAATAAACAAATTAATTAAATAATTTCCTTTTCATCAGAAACCTCAAAAGAACTTGCATATTTTTTTGGAAATTTAGGGGATAGCGTTTCCATGCAGCTTGTTTTTCAATGAAAACACAAAATTGAAATTTGTGAATAGAAGAAATCCCTAAATCATAGACTACAAATGAGGGGAGTGCTTGGTATCAAACGTCTTTATATATATATAAAGTCGCTTTACAACGCACTTCGGCGTTCTACGACACCCAAACACCACATATGCCTGTCTTCCCAGAGGTTATTGGGCAACTGACACCGCAACATCTCTTCGTCAACGCCCTGCCGCCAACCCTTTACGGGACGCCCCCGTCGCCTCTTCCCAGGTGGTAACCAATCCAAAACTTGTTTAGGCAACCTCTCCTCCGACATTCTTTGCACATGTCCATACCAGCATAACTGCCTGGACATGACGTCGTGCACGATATCTTTCTCAACCTTCATCACCTGGCGAATTCTCTCATTACGGACACGGTCCCGTCTCGGAATCAAACGTCTTTAAGAATCTAAATATCTACAATCATTCTTGCACTGTCAATAATGAGTCACTTAAATTGCAAGGAGGAGGGGGGGAGGGGTTTGTCTCAGGATCTGTTGTACCGTGTAGTTTTTGGCACAAGAAGAATGATGAGTATGTTAAAAACCTTCAAGATATCATTCATATCTGCCGGAGAATAACGTCTCCTTTTGTGTCCACTTACAAACCTGGCAAGTCATGCCGTGTAAGCAAGGTAGCGGCAGTGCTAAGCTTGAGACTGCATACTTCATTCTCAAATCTCATGCTGATCACTAACGCAGCATCGCATATTCTTCTACGTGAGCATGCAGCTTAAACCGCTTTCAGGGATATTCTGTAGTAATGTAAGCTCAGGTTACTCAGTAATTTTAATTACTACATATATCCAAAAAATTAACTTATTGGATATATATCTAATATTGTTCATTCTGTGAGTGTAATTTTCCTTTTTTTAGATGTCAGTGTCGAACACATTGAAAAATTTCTTATAGCGCTTATCAAGAAACGTTTTACCTCTTATTAATACAGGTTCACATGACTCAATCCACGTCTTTAAATGGTTTATCTTGTAATACTCATTTATAATTTTTTCTCTTAAATTCAATAATTCTGTTTTTTGTTTAGGAACAATATTGAACTGAAAAAAGTAACAAGTAAACATATTTTGAAATCAACACTGACTCCTCAGCAAAAAAGACGACTTAGTATGCACGACTCCCACTCGGGATCCCTTCCATCAATGATAAATGGAATCAATAAGCAATATGCAATGGAAAAGGTAAGTCATCTTTTTACTCACTATCTTTCAAGAAAGGGTGCCTTGAAAAGTATTAACCTCTTAAGGTACTTTAATGGAAAACTGAAAGCATTACTTACGTTTTAAACCATTTATAATATCTTTTTCAGAGAAAAATATGGCTGTTAATTGAGAGCTCAATTCGGAAATAATGTACCTGTATTATCAACATTATACTGCACTCTCTTTACTTTTATAAAATTGTATGAATCACGAAGCTTTACAAATTGTAAGCCACCTTTGTTTTCCTAACATTCGAGTTCAAAATTTGGAATCTAATACAATTTTTTGGCCTAGTTTTCCCCAGTTGATGCTCAGCTCTTTTCTATCATCCTGTAACGTACAGTTTGGGCCACATTTTTCGTGTTTTTTCTTCCTAGCTATTGATATGTTCGTACCCCTTTCCAACAAAGTAGTGTTTGCCCATTTGGGCATGTTTAATGCATTTTCGTTTGCCAAAATATTCTGTAAAAAATTGTACCATGGATTTTTTCAGACTTGTTAGAAATTTTCCTCCGGATGATCATGAAAGTTGAATACATAAATATCTCCTCAAGCAATTGTTTGCTATGTTCAATCATTTGCCCTTGAATTTCTGTGTTATTTTTATTTATTGATTTATTTTTTGAGACGATCCGTCGAAGTGTTTTTAAAATGGAAAAAAGATTTTCCCATCATTTTGTTTAATCAATCAATTTTGTCTCTTTTCAGAAAATGAAGAGTGAGACAAATCTCAATTCTCTGAATGCCTTCAGTCACGACCCATTTCCGTCCTCACTGTCCAGAAGTACCATTAACATTCAAGTCACTTCTTGCGATGGTGAACCGCATGCTGCCAAGACATTTTTCACAATGACTCCTCAAGAAATCGCTCAATGGATTGATCGAAGAAGTCGCCTATTTTTTCCTCTCGCATTTCTAGTTTTTAATTGCCTATACTGGACATTTGTTTGGATGTAAAGTCAGATCAATAAAAGCAACACCACACCAAAGTCATTTTCATATTATTAACCCTCCTTCTTATGTCTGATGAATGTCAAAGTAACTAGAGTCAATGTTAAAGTAACTAGAGTCCATGCCAAATGAGTTGATCATCTTCTAGAGAGAAACAGGAGGACCATTCTCTTGATTCCTGGATTTATCTTCAATCCTTAAATGATGTTAATTGGCAATTTTTCTATCACACCCTGAAAATCTGTCAAATTTTTTCATGTGAACTCTTTCCTGAAATATAATTTGACTACAAATGTTAATAGCATGAGCTCTTTTAAATTTTGGCTTTGTATAGCTTGTACTTAAGTCTGAGAAAAAGTTGCATTTTCAAAATCCTTTTTACTCATCAGAGTAGTCTGTTAGAAAGTCAATGACGGCTTGCAAGCTAAAATTATGTATTAGAAAAGCGCAACGAGTAGTTTGTATTATCGTTTGTTCCATGAATGAATTTGATTTTTCAAATTTCCATTTTCATCCATCTGATAATTGATACTACACAGTAGCAAATGTTGAGATCCATTTTTCAAGAGGTTTTTTTCAAAACTAACTGTGGGGGGGGGGGGGGCAGGGAGAAGGATATTTCAATTATTACTCATTAAGTGTGCAATACAATGGGATGTGCAGCATTAAATGAGCAGGGGTGGGGTGTCCTTCCAGTTGTTTGCAAGCTGTGGTAGAGGATCCAATAATATGAGTTTTAACAATATGAGGACCTTGATGACTAAGAGTTTGTAGAGCCATGTTTCAAATGCATTATGTTCCCATGTAAATCACTTTTGCAGGCCATGAACTTTAAGAATAATTGAATGTAGGAAAAAATGTAGAAAGAGAGAAATAAGGAGAAAAAACTGTTTTAGATTTGAACTTTCATGGAGCATCCTGCGAGGACGCCAAGACACTGTGATGGAAAAATTCAGAAGGTAAAGTAAGAAGGTAAGTATATATATCCAAAGAAAAATGGTAAGTTATGAGGATATTGTGTTAATAGAACAAAATTTTTCTCCATATAGAGCCATTATGATCGTCGGTTTGATTTTGATTGCGAGTATGCCTCCCTACAAATACAGCTTCGGCAATTTTGGTTTCGAAATTTATTTTATAGTAGACCCTTTCCTCTTATATATCTACACGTTGATTTGTTAGTGATATTAGTACTGCCGTGCTAAGTATGAACATTGTATGAGCCTTCATACGTTGTCAAATTCTCTTCAATAAAAACCGAATTTACTGGGAAAATTGTGAGTATTTTTTTCCAAATTTGTCAGACAATTTTGTAGGCAATTTTATCTAATATGTCTGAAATTTTTAGGAAAAAATATGCTCGAATTCCGTCTAAATTACATGTTTTATTAACAGAAATTTGACAACTCTCGAATGTTCATATGGCGTTCTTCCTTAGCATGGCAGAGTAGTGTGCTTGAAGTTCATAGAGCTAGGATTTGTACCTACTCTATGGCTAGGATGCGGAGATATTAACATTTTCACATTGACTAGGTCCGAAGTGACTTAATACTTGTGATCTAGAATTGATTGAAAACAGTATTTAAGCAATTTTGAAGACATCCTAATAGAAAAAGATCAAAGATTGAAAATATCATGGATGACCATTGCCGATGGGAAAATTATTTTTACCGCCTTGAGATTTGAAAATTTGGGAAAACAGGCAAGAGAGGAATATCAAATAATTACAAGAATCCCTCGCGAGGGACTGCTATAATTCCTTTTTAACCAAATATTCAATATGATTATATTTTTCCAAGAATTATGTTTAGTTTTATTTAAATTTTGAAACATACCCGAGATTCTTTCCAATTTTTTTCCACCCTCTAGCTGTCATGAGTTACTAATAAAACTATGAGCCTTGACTTTTGAGAATATTCGTTTCCCTGATTTGACATCACTGGACCCTAAAATGTAAACATTCAGATTTGGGGTGTGAAAAAAGGAGGCGGTTTTGTTTTTTTACTTTTATTTCGATGTTGATAATCTTCTAGTAATGATTTCTCGTTATTCTGTGTGTTTTATCGTGAATTTTAATCTGTGATTTCTTTTTTAATAAACCCACCTAGTCTCAGAATGGCTAGTTCTGGGAAAATTCCTCAAGCTGAGTTGGTCCCACTACAGTCCAAACATGAACATCTTTTGAATGAATTAGAACAAACTGAAACGAATAATGTTGGATTAGTTATCAGGTTTGACATGCTGATTTTTATTGTAGTCCTAGTACAATCCTTGATTTCATCTACTCGCAGCCCTTCATTGTTCCGCTGCCAAGTGAGACAACTCCTGACTATTGCGGTGGATGTACATATCACAGACAAGCTTACCATTGTTTTACTTACGCAGATGCTTCAACATCTATACGCTGGTCAGGGATGTAGATTATATCCTATATTAGCTATGACTGAAGGGATGTAGGGAGATGGGACCATACACGAAATGGGTAAACTTGTCACAGACAAGGTCCATTACTTACCTGCTGTTCATTTTAACCGCAGCTGTCAGTTTCCCTTTTATACTTTGTCGTTGCACAGTTTCACACTGAATTCTGGTGGTGTCACAGCTTGCAGCTGCTATACGACAATTACAATGCTATTAGAGTCTTTCCAATGTCTCAATCCGTTTTGTAAGTCTTTAGCCAATAGTTCGAACGGAAATGTTTATGTCAAGTTTCAATTCCTGATCTGCATCTAGTAAAACAAGAATATTTCTCATCCACAAATATCCACATTTCTGGTTCATTTCTTGCTCTAGAGAGATATTTGAAAGGGGTTGCATGTGCTCTTTTCACTGTCATTTTAAGAAATAATCATCTCCTGTTTTTTTTTCAGTTAATCTTCATAAATTGCTCATTTGAATTTTCCAGCCTATATCAGAATTCACACGTCATTTTGTTTTTTCCAGAACAATTTATGATGGCAACAATGAGACGGACTTGGATAAATTTATGGAGCTTCTGGATATTCGCATTCGAGGAAGAGATAAAGATATTGAACGCATGTGTAATTTTCATTACCAGGGGTTCATTGATTCCATTTGCGAGTTGGAGCAAGTTCGAACGCAAGCTAAAAAATTGAATGTAAGTCTGATATCAAGCAATCTAATTTTTTCTGAAAGTGAGACGTAAAAATTGGACTACCTGTAACTTGATCGGAGAAGTTACATTTTTAAATTATTGTATTCCCATCTCTTTTTTGTGTTGTGGAAATCAACACTGATGAATTCTGGCTGGAATATACTTTCATGGAGTCCTTTTAACCGAAAACCATGATGGTATATGGTTATTTCGCTCAATCATTTTTGGAAAAAATTCTCCCACCTTAAGTTTACCCCGTGTTTTATCCTATGTTTTCACCCAATCTTTATTAGAAGAAAATGTAAGAGCGCGCATGTGTATCCAGATGTTATAGGTAACCAAGTCCTGTTATGCCGATTTTAATTCCCAATTTGAATTTTTTGTATCTTGAATTATTCATTCTCAGTCTCAAGCTCAGTGACTCCCACTTTTTCTATCAAGAGCTCCTCATTTTTCTGCCGAGCACAGATTTCCTTGGTCTGTCTCACCTCTCTATATCTAAGAAAACATAGTGTCTGTCTTGAAAACTCAGCCCAATTCTGTGAAGTTACTCGTGCCTTTGTCAGTCCATTTGTAAGTAGTAGCTATCTTGACGCTGTAACTGCAGAAAAGCGTATTTTGTCTGCCATGACAGGGAGTCTGTAACATGGCAAACAGAGCCTTGCATTCCTGCAGTTTCACCGTCAATGTGAGATAAGATATAAGTTTGAACAAAACCAATAAGCACCAATCAACAAACAACTTAAAAGCATGTAGATTTCATGCATAGAGGTAGTATTTGTTTTAAGTTCCTCAATTTTTATGTCTCCCTCTTTTTGTAGGTTGAAATAAATGAAATTGATGAACGTTTGCAAACTGCGGGTCAGCAAGTGGTATCCAAAGGAGAAGAATTAATCGAGGCTAGACAAGTTGAAAAAAACATTAAAGAAACGATTGAATGCTTGTCTCTTTGTTTACCTGTATTCACCACTTACTCAAAGCTTCAGAAACAGATGAAAGAAAAGAGGTTAGTTTTTGTATTCAAGTAATTCTCATCAAATTCTCCAATTGCTCCTCTTTGTAAGTCTTTGGTTTTTCGTTTTTCCAGCAGACTCACTTGCTATCTGTTATTGGCATACACCATGAGATAAAAATATGTGTGAACTTTCTTATTGATTAAATTATGGAGTTTTTACAGAAGGTGCATGGTGAAATTTTTTAAATCAACTGGAATAATTAAGTGTAATATTTTTTTATAGTTCTTTTAGTTACGGTTATTTCTGAGAATAACCCTAAATTGCCAGTATTTGCAATAATTTGTCAATGTTTTACATGAGTTTAAATGGAGGGAAATATATGATTTTTAGCACTATCTGGCAATACTGGATTAACACTTTCAATAGTGTCCATGCTAAATAAGTTTTCTCACTTTCAGACTGCAACAGAAGATCCAACATCTTGATTCTTGGATTTACTTTCAATGCTAAACGGGCATCACACAACCTTCTGTTACAGTTTAAAAGTGCAACTATTCGGTGTGTACTCTACCGTAGTAAGATTTGTTGTGCATATCCCATTAGATTCTAGCCCCTTTATCATCAAGCAATAATTCTAAATTACTCTGAGTAATTCTCAAGCAATGAGTATCTAGAATTTTATTCAAGTTTAGATGAACTCAAAGAAAAGTGTTTCATACCCATGTATTTCATGTTTACCAGGTACTATCATGCTTTGAAAACTTTAGAGCAATTAGAACATCTACATCTACCCAGAGTTTCAGAGTACAGGTTTCTACAGCGTATGAAAGAAAGTATTTCCACGTAAGTTCCTTATGGCTCACCATTTACATGATTATCTATGCTTTAAAATTTTCACAAATAGGGTAAATAAAAATATCATAATTATATTAATGGCCAAAGTTTAAAACCTCATACCTCCATTTGCGACGATGTTGACTTCCTGTCGTACTTTATCTTTCTTTGGAGAAGTATTCATTGAGATTTCTTGAAAAATTCTATGATTTTTTTTCTCTGCCATCAAAATATTCTGTATATAATTTCAATCCAAAAAGTTGGCTTACTCCTCATCGAAAAATTTAAATAGGCGCCATAATTTTGAAACATCGCAATGGAAGTTAGTGGTACCTGACTTTTGTCATCGATTTTATTGATCATTGTGGCTCTTTTTTTGCTCTTTTCAAGAGAGGGGAATTTTTTGCCATAGTAATCTCCTAGTATCCTAGATATACAGTAGCAACATATATTATGCTGGCATTGTCTCTAAAACACGGTCTCATACTACAATTTGACATTCACAAGTGGATTTTGCAAGTCTAGAAGTGCCCAACTAGTGTTATAGAATATGACTACATTATATTGTGACTTTTACAACATTTGTGAAAAGGATAAACATTTTTTCAAGTGATCGGTGAATTCTAATTACTTATTCACCAAAACATGTGATCTTTATATACATCATTCAATATTGTCTCGAAGGATTGTATCGCATCTGTAACAAAGATTGTAGGTTCTTAATGAGGGTCTTCCATTTTCACAGTTAATGCACCAATAGAAAGATGGAGTCTTAAGACGGGAAAAAAATAGTGCAGAGGATTGTTAAGCAAATCAATCTCAATCTCATAAGGCAGCAAATAATATCAGTCTATATTCTGAAAATAATATTCAATATTTAATTTGTGTTTGGCAGGATGAGAGAAGATATCAAAGATGCATCCATGTCAGATTTGAAAGATTTTTTGGAAAATATTTGGAAATTTTCTCCTAAAATTGGAGAAGTTGCAATGAGACACGTAAGTTGATTTTATTTTTTAACTCATTCAGATTACCTCTTTAACTCATTTTAATGTTCTACTAATTATGGCATGTACTCTTTTGATTTTTAAGAACAATCTTTATTTTCAAACTATGTTTCATGCTAACTCTTTTTTCTCATTTAGTTTTAAAGTAGTGCCTGAACATTTGCGTATTCATGTAATTATTGCTACAACTTCATCTGCAAGATTTATCGTAAAAATGTATACTTATTTTCAGTCTCCTAGGTGGTGACCTGCTTTATTTTTTAGGGTTATAAAATCCTAGCATTAACTTTCTTCCCCTAAATGGCCATTATACAAGGGTAAGGGGTTGATCTAGAGACCCCATATTTTTGGAAAGTTCTAGGTAGATTATTCGGCCGCCCTTTTTTACTTTAAGCTGTTTCCTCGAGAAAATTCATCTAAAAGTGCCTCCTTTAATGAGTACATATCAAGAGAGAGAAAAAGTATTTCCTCAATTTTTCCATTTTATTTCCATCTTTCATCTGTGAATTGTTTTAACTTTCCTCTGTTTACAGACTGCAGAACAAATAGTAAGTGACCCTGTTCTCGTGAATCGTAAAACAAAGAAGAAAAGACAAGCACCACCTCCTCCTAATCCTTTCACCGGTGAGAAAAAGAAATTTTAAAATCTCTAATCTCTGTCAAATGTGACACAGGAAACATTTTTTCCCCATAAATTCTCTGCATCAACTCTAAATTGAACAACCACGCTTATTATGCTCATTGTTTTAAGCTTTAGAATGAACAAAACCTTTTTTTTCTCGACAAGTGGAGGGTACAGAAAAACTTTCCTAATATAATGATTTTAATGTATAACTGGCCATGAAAAAGTATTACTCATGATTCTTTCCATAAATTCCACGAGTGCTCAGATCTGGGCAGATGCTGTATTTATAATAGAATGTGCTCTAAGTATATTAATAAAATTGTAGCATGCCTGAAAAAATAATTCTCATCTTTAAAACCTATGCTTTTGCTCATATCCAATTTACTATGGAATCATAATTTTTTAGGTGAAGTTGAAACATCGGAGCCTGAAGAGGATTTAAGTGCTCAAGATCTGATAGATTTTTCGCCAGTGTACAGGTGTTTGCATATTCATTCAATCTTGTCTTCTCGAGAAGTGTTCCAAGAGTATTATCGAAATCAACGCCAAAGTCAAGCAAAACTGGTTTTGCAACCTCCGATTAATATGGTAATGTTTACCCTTTCATTTTTTTTATTCTCTCCCCCACTGAATCCATCTTTTTAACTATCTTCATGGAGATCTCAGGTAGATAGCTTTTCTGTATGAAAGAATCCTGCATAGTCTGGAATTAAGAATGACAGGTTGATTGCAAGATTTAGAATGTTATGAAAAATATGCCTCTACATCTTTCGGCCTCATCCATTTTACGAGAACTACTCATCTGTACTAGTTTCATTTTCCCATCAGTCAAAATATTAGTCAGAAATTACTGAGTGGAAAAATTGATTTTCTGTAATCTTTGGCTCATCCTCCAATAATTTTTATGCAGAAAAAAGGCTTGAGAAACTGTCATTGTTTTTAATTTTTTGGGGGAATCCAACAAGTTACATTGATTTGACCCAAAAGGATAACGAGGAAAGATGAGGAAGTAGAACAGAGAATGAATTGAATTTGTTATTCTTAAAGTTTTTCAAATAAGCTAAACTAAGATATGATGTAAGCTCCTGAACTTAAAATCGAGGATGTAACGTATCAATGAAACTGGACAGTCAAAAAATAAGAATATTCACCATTACAGGTGCTCTCTCTTAACTCTTGTCATGTGAGGTCAATAGGAGCTATTGAATCTTGTGTGTCAATTATCAATTAGCTCATTTTCTTTCCTGAATAGTTAAAAGAAACTTATTAAATCTTCTATAATTTGTGTTTTAAATTTTTTTGTCCTATCAGCATGAAACTATTGCAAGTTATCGACAGTATTTACATGGAGTCGTCGGATTTTTTGTTGTGGAAGATCATATATTAAATACAAGCAATGGTCTTGTTAGTAAAACCTACCTCGATGAACTTTGGAGTAAAGCTTTATCTAATATTATCAATGCATTGCGGACACATTCAGTAAGTCTTTAAAACAAATGTTTTCCTCTTTTTAAATTAATTTCTCTTTTGTGTATAAATATTGCAATATTCCACCACTAAATAATAAATAATGAAAACTACAGATTACCGTCAGATAATTCGGGCCAAGGAACAGTAGACTGATGGACTGAGGAAATTTAGCTCGGTTTTCATGTAATGCAACTTATCCCTACTTTTACATGTTATACACATGTTCATGTATGTTTGTACATTGTGTACGTACATGTAATTTGTATGTGCTTCTTTTTTACTTGTTGTATCTCAATGCCCTATGTTTGGTGGTTAGGTGAATTTTCAAAGATTGTAGGAACTCCCTTATGGGCAGCATGGCTGTGTCTCGAACGATGGATATAAATCTTGTGTACTCTCTGTTCCACAATACTTTACATGTATGTAAAATTTTGTAAGAAAGTAGTCCCACTAAATGCAATGTCATTCCTTATTCAAAATGTATATTTTCTAAATCAGAACAGTACATAAATTCCAAACAATAATTTAACTCATATGTAATATTAATGAGCATTGATTTTTATATATAAATCAGTTTATTAATAGTAAAAGATGAGTTCTTTCCTTTCATCAAATTCATTCTGTAAGATAATTTAATTTGACAAAGCAATTGATTTTTCACTACTTTTTTCAGGCATACTGTACAGATGCATCCTTAATGCTTCAGATTAAAGATTTGATCATGCTGTTCTGCACCACTCTTAGGGTAAGTTTCCTACTTAGAACCTTCCCTGTGTTTTTTATTAAAACCCATGCTTCTTCTTATGGCGTTTTTACTTTCTTTTTGATAAATTGGTCCTGTAGTGCTTTCTTTCATTTTGGCAATTGTCAATTTCCATAAGTCAAGGTGAAGATAACGGTTCAATGTTACTACAAGGCAAGAGATCTGCTCCCTCCTTAGGAATTTGTCTTGCTTCGTTAATTAGCAGGTTGGCCTTCTCACGATAAAAATAGTTCTGAGTGCCTAAAGAAAATGCAATTATCCAGTTGTTTCTTGTTAAAACACAGCACGGTGAAACGAAGATTAAAAAATTGACTATCTTGCTTCTTTTAAAAATCTACACCATGGGAATTTTGTGTTTTAAATTTTTAAGTAATTTCAGGTTAAAAGCAACAAAACCGCATAAATAAATGTAAAAAAAATGTCCAAGCATGAATTAGATGTTAAGTTCTCATCTGCCTAACGATTGTCAGCAGTCTACCAAAGTTGTATTTTAAAAAAAAAGTCGAGACTTATACACGGATAGAAGTAGGAAGACTCCAGGATTGAGTGTGTTTTATTCTAATGGTGGCAGCAATGGAGGTCAGACAGCTACTATGCTACAATTTCCAATCCATCTTCATAATCTTCTCTTGAGCCATGTCTAAGATCCCTCAATTAGACTTGTTAAGATTTTCATTGTTATGCGATCGGATTTACCAAAGTTTGGCGAGCTCTTTAAATTGATTTAGCAAATGCCTCCTCATCCTGTTTAACAATACAGTTAAAATGAGATTTCTTTAAAAAAAATTTGGGCGAATAGAAGTCATGACAATTTACTCTTTTCTGTCTCCTCAATATACCCCATGAGTAATTTGGTCTCCTTTTAAATAAAATAAGAGCGAAGACTTTGAAATACTGCAATGGAGATATGATTTCTTGCATCTTCACTGCTATTATGCAACTAAAGAACCTAGTCTTTTCAATTTGTACTCTATTGAATGTTGTATCTACTCAAAGACGATGAAATTTCAAATTTTCTCCCAAAAAGCGCTGCTGAGCTCTATCAAATCTCCTTTCTAGGGAGGAACATTGAAGAAGAAACATTTTTAAATGAAGTGTATGTTGATTTTTTTTGTTATTCATGGTCTAATTTTCTACCTTCTGTTGTTTTAGAGCTATGGATATCCTGTTAATCAGTTGTTTGAGCTTTTGCATGAAATTCGAGATCACTATAATGAGGTGCTCATGCAACGCTGGGTTCAAATTTTTAGAGAAATTTTAGAGGCTGAAGATTTTCTTCCAATCCAGGTATGCGCAGTTATTTTATCTTCTCTTATTTTTTTTCAGGGAGATATCATCATTCGGGTTAGAAAATCGTTTCATTAATGAGAATTTAACCTGTTACAAAACCTGCTTATAGAGTCTATCCTATTGCCCTTTGGAGCAATGATCCAAATACTGTTTTCTGTCTTTATCAAATCGGCAACAGACTGAATGATTTTTCATCGTAGAGAAATTTTCTCTATAACAAGCGGCGCTGTAATTAACATAGGTTGTTCAGAGGACCAGTTAATCATTTTTTCACAGAAAAATTAACTTTTTAACGGGTGTTGTTATAGAAAGACAGTAGGGTATTATACCTTTATGTGAGCATTAATTGATAGTTCTATGTAATGAAGTTCCGAAAATAACTTAACTTTTGAGATGCAAATTAATATTTCTCACTATATTTTTACCTACAGATCAACTATGAATAGACACACCATACAGGAACAACGTGTAATGATATAATAGCAATATTTTTTCGAGGACATTTTATCGCCTCTTTAATTATGATATTATTCTTACCTCTTCATGTAATTCTTTTCTTCTTGTAGGTATCAGATATTGAAGAATACAATCAAGTACTGTTAACATTCCCCTTCATGAATGAAACATTGGATTCATCACCTTTTCCTAGGCAGTTTCCTTTCTCTCCGATGGTGCCGAAAGTTTACCAGCAAGTGAAAGAGTACATCTACGCTTGTCTAAAATTTTCTGAGGATTTAGATCTCAGGTAAGATGATCATACCTTTCTCCACTCCTTAAGTGGAATGGATTTTCATGAGCTCGCCCTGTGTTTGTGTGTTCCATCTAAGTCTGTGAGAAAGAAGATTTCAGTTGCAAGTCTTTCGGGATGTTCCATAGAATGGGAAAGTTCCTTCCTCTATCCCCACTGATTACCAAAATTGCCTGATGACAAATACTTTTAGATCCTTTTACTCATGCAATAAACTGCAGTATCACACATCTAATTTCGTTTAATTTTCTCATGAATAAGTGTAGTAGTGTGAATTTAATATTTTTTGATCACTACTCTTGCAGATTATTTTTTCCTCACTCTCTCCTAACAATGGTTTTAAAAGGAGATGCTATGTAATTTCTGTTCCAGTGATGAAGAAGTAACAGATGTACTAAGGAAGTCAACGCACCTACTTTTAACAAGAACTTTTAGCGGTTGTTTGTCATCATTATTCCGTAAACCAAACGTTGCGCTTCCTCAGGTTATACAGATTATTGTTGATACTGGTTATTTGGAGAACGCCACGGTATTTTTGGAAGAGTTTGTCTCTAACATTACAGGGTATGTTATATAGTTCTGTGTTTAAAATTCTTCTATACATAAATTTTTTTTACAATGTGACATACATAGAGACGTGGGGGGGGGGGGGGAGTTCTCGCTTTAGTTGATCATTTAATAGATTAACATATGCTGAAGGAGATCATCCCTCTGCCTCTGTTTGTATCATTCTTTTGTATAAAGATCTCTAAATTTTTTGTAGTACATCAAACTAATACGGCTCCTGCTTTTTTTATTGCTTTTGCTAAGATATAAATAAAATAGCCGTAATTATATTCAGCAACCTCTTGTTTCTGACTTATTACATTAAAGTCTATCTTTTGCAGAGTCCATCGTGAAGGACAGCTTGGTGGTCAAAGTCATTTGTTCAGGGTAGCAAGAGATGATGCCGAGCACCACACATGTGAAAAGTTAAAGTGTAAAATAAATGAATTCTTAGAGCTGGATAGTTATGATTGGATGCTGGTTGAACCGCAAGGACATGCTTCATCATTCATTACAGACCTAATCGCATTTCTTCATAGTCAGTTCCAATCTTTCACGAATATTCCAGTAAGTCAGTGAATCATTTTTGTTTACAATCTATCCAATGCCAAATTGTTTGAATTTCCCTGAGTACTGGTCCCTTTCGGCAGACTCTGTTCTCATTCTTGTTTTCTTTTTGCTAAAGCAAAAAGCAATAATTCAGCAGGTAACTGCTTCTTTAAACTCATTTATTTACGATGTGATTTGACCCTGTTCTACCTTTAATTAACATTCAAGTATGCGAAATCAGTAACCTCTATTGCTGACTGATAATTCGAAACTCATTTCCTAGAGTTGAAAATCGATAAACGAAGCATCTATATCACAGGTTTTTTGTGGCAAGAGGGAGGAAATTTAGTCACTTGAAATAATTTCATCTTGTTGATCTATTGCTGTCAAAATCACGACAATTGAAAAAATCTGGGAAAATGATGAATGATGCTGTAGGGTGACACTACCCATGTAAACAATGCTGAAAACGTGGTCTATAATAGAATCAATAATAAATGGTAAATATTGATGCCAAATCCACTGTTAGTTCAGAACTAGCCCAGCGCAGTATGGATAGCTGCTGTCGTTTGGTGTCAATGAGTTATGCATGAATAGCACTGAGCATTATGAGCACTGTGAACCAATTGGCCTTGCAATTCCCAAAAAATAAAAAAATGGACCATCCTCCTCATCTGTTTTACATTAGATCACAGGTCTTCTTTGTATGTATATTTTTCTAATCTGGAGGATCTAATACTTATTTTTCAATTTCTTATAACATATTTCCCTGCGATTTTTATTTCAGTTGGAAGTTGCTCAGGTCGCTTGCAAATCAGCATGCAAACATATAGCAGATTCTATCCTACAGAGCATGTTGAGTGAGAATGTCAAACAAATATCAAGTGGTGCACTGCAACAGATTAATCTGGACACCATTCAGTGTGAACGTAAGTATTTCGTGAAACATTTTCATCTGTGTGTTTCAAGTAAATAAGTTACGATCAGGAAGTTAACGGGCGCTAGGTATCAGCGCCATCAGCTTGAGTCTCTCAAATTGGACTAGAAATCATCATCAAAAAAATCATCCAAGAAATTGGATGAGCTCTGCCTGTATGTTATGGACACAGTATTAAATATCAGCGGTGAAACTCTGAAACTATGTATCTTAGTCTGCGACGTTGCGGACTTCCTGTCATACTTTAGTTTTTAAATAGAAAACTATCAACGTCAATTCTAAAAAGCTTCCATGATTTTTCGTCTATGTACGAAAAAGCTGTCTAAAAACTTCAAGAATTGATATTAATTTGTTGTCCTTCAAGAAAATAAAATGGGAGCGAAGATTTTTAGACACCGCAAATGAAATAAATAATCTGATAGTTTCACCGTCGATATTATTATCATCATACTTGATGCTAAATGATGGCATTACGTTGATGGTCTTATCCTCTGTGACATACCATTATCAGTCACTACCAGTTATGGTGATCTGTCGAAAACTCATTCATTCTGATTGCCCTCTTACACCGGTATCATCTATTAGCAATTAATTTCAGACCATTGGCACAGATATTGATGGCAAAATAAAATAGCAGCTCTGCTATAAACATCAAAGTGATTAGTCGAAAGTGACCTCTTCTTCTTTTTTTAAGTTCTCCATTTTCATCCTCTATGTATTTATGTATGCACTATGCAAGTGTGTTTCTATACAAATATCATCAGCAAGTGATTCAGAATGCCTCAATTTTTATATTTACCAAGTATTCTTTTAGGTTTACTAAATCATCATTTTCTATTCTGTTTGGTTCTACTTTTTAATCAGAATTTGCCGCATCAGAACCAGTTGGTGGTATGGAAGAGGGGATATTACTTCAATACTTCACGGAGCTGCGCCAGCTTCTTGATTTACTCATCACTGAAGACTGGTCTACATACTTCCATGATCATGGCCAAGAAAATTCAAAATATCATCTTGTGAATCCTCTAACAGCCATCAGAATTCTTGAGAAGTAAGTTTTTCACTGTGTAGCATGATAATGCTGCTTCAATATGCTCCTTTGATTGCATAACTTAAATTTTCACATAACATTACCATTGAATCTAAAGCATTTCTCACGATACCAGATTCAGTGAGTCAGTGGCGCCTTTTTTAGTTTTAATTTTTTAATTAATTCTCTGAATGTGATGAGTTGAGCTCCCAGTAATTTTTTTTACCCGAAATCACAGAAAAAAATCGATTTTTGAGTCTCCAAAATCAGGACCCGTTTGAGACAATATTTTCAACGGCCTGTTAAGGTGTAGGTAGGAGTCTGCATTATTTGCTGATTGGTCGAAGCCCAATCAAAGAAATGACCTAGTTACTTCATTACAACTGTCACTTTCTGATTGATCAGATTAGAATCAGGTTTCTCTCCTCTTGGAAGCTTTTTTGAACTTTTTAATGGACTTCTTGATTTATTATGAAAGTTTACGTAAGGATCATCTGTCAGATACTGGGCAAAAATGTTATTCCACCAACTCATTCTCATCGTGAGAGTACAGGTATATCAAAGTGAAAAATAGAACTATAAATAAATTGGAGAAACTCCTGGCAATGGAGCCCACTTAATCAGAAGATGCCGAAGATTTTTGTCCTTGAGCAGTGCCCTGGTTGGTTCTAACTTGCCACAGAAAGTCCAATACAGTTTTTGCCCAAGCTCACATTATCTGAAAGTGTATTTCCTGAAAAGGTATTTGAGCCTACTCATTTGATATTCCTCAGACAATGCAACAAATAAGCCCTTTAGTTGCATGAGGTGTCCTGAATTTCCATTTTTCCCTTTTTTCAAAAGAGTAATTTTTACTAAAAAACCACTCTCCTATTCATCCACTGTGGGATCCTTCCCAGCAAAATGAAAATGCAATCAAGTGCAGTTTGCTAGTTCGAAGCGTTTTGGTCTCTGAAATTTTGTAGGTTTTATAAGAGCACCTCCATTATTTTATTTCAATCTGATAAGCCGCCTTTGTGTAGATACAGGGTTATTCAAAAGTCACGCACCACTGGCCATGAGGGGGGCGGGTGGCCATTTGATATTTTTGAGTTGCCCCCCGTCATCCTCCCCCGAGGGGATCAAAAACTGGAAGGTACCTAAAAAATTTTCCCCCTCAATATGAGGAAAAACGTCTTAAACCGCAAGTCTATATCATAATTAGAACTTAAAGTTATGGCCAGTGGTGCGTGACTTTTGAATAACCCTGTATATACTTTGAATGCTACCATAAATAATGCAGCTTTATTCACCATAATAATTGCGCTGAATGTCATTTGAAATGTACAGCCAGATTTCAATTTTTTCCTTTCTTGTGTTGCTAAATTGGGCATTTTTTTATGGAAAACCTTTTAACTCATTGCAGGATGCGAGAAGCTGATAGGAAGTCTGTGTTTTCTGCGTTGAAGAAAACTGAGAGGGACAAGAAGAAGTTGCTGGAAACTGTACTGAAAACGCTGAGACAACTTGCTGTCACAACTCTGAGGCAACAACAGCCAGATTCATCCTGATATTAAAAATTCTATTCAAATTGAGATGTGGATACCTTAGTTGAACTTTGTAAATACTTGCCTCAATGTTTTTAAAATTGCAGCAAGACTGTCCCGTTGATTGTTACTTCCCCGATTTGTAAGACAGATATTTTAGTTATTGTTACATTGTTAAATGAGAAATCATTGTTTTTGTTTTTGTAATTAAGTTTTAGTGCCTTAATAAACTAATGGAAGAGATTTTTGCCAAGTGTTTGAGTTAGTTTTCTTGAAAGATGATTACTTTCTTGCGACTGAAAACGCGATTTCCAATTTGACAAGTTATGCAGAGAGAGGACGAGAAGTGACAACTTTTTTCATATGTTTTTTACATATTTGGATCCTCCACGACTTACGTTTGGTATAGTTACATCCAATTAATGCAAATAAGGAACTCGTGCAGCAACAAATTTTACGTCTGATAAACTTAAGTAATTTAATGTGATTTTTTCAGACTACACATCAACGGTGGAACTCCAAAAGGGTTTGCGACATCGCAGACTTCTTGCCATTCTTTAATTCTTAAATGGTAAACAACTCAACGGAAATTTTTAAAAACTGCTGTAATTTTTTCAATCAGAGCGAAAACATTTTTGTGCAAACTTCATGGATTGGTGTCAATTGGACCTCTTTATAAAAAATAAAATAAGTGCTAAGATTTTATAACACCACAACGGAGATAAGTGATTTGGGAGTTTCACCGCTGTATGCTTGGGCTAGATATCAATTGAACCTTATAGGAGCATTTTCTTTGTAATTCACAAAAGGAGCTTTCTAAACAAGTATTATGTGAAAAAAAGAGAATGCTCTGCTGGTGTCAACTTCAGACCGCAAATCAGTACACTGTAAGATGCAAATCCTTCTATCTGGACCATTTTTTAGATTTCTCATCAACTAGACTCACAGTCGAAAAGAGGTAGAGAAAATTATACACTGAAGTACAAAATGGCAGTTGGATTTTATTTTTAATAGTGACATTTACTTGATGACAGGGTGTGATGAGCCAAATAAAACTTAAGATCTAAAAAATTATCTAAAAATAAAAAAAATCATTGAAAATGAGGACCCTTGTGAAAATGAATGATAAATTAAAATATGATACATGGGTACGAAGGTAAAGTTTTAGAGACATAGAAAAAATGAAAAAAAAAATGAATTTTCCAACATTTAAGCTACGGTTGAAATGGAAACTGAGACCAAATTTTTCACAGCAGAGAACAGTCCAATAGACGCTGAATTACATGGTAAAAGTGGAGGTATAAAAGAAAAAACACTTCTTATGTTGGTTGCATTGGTTTAGTATGGAAGCGGTCAAGAATGCGGCGGTATTCTTCCTCTAATTTTTTGTAATCCTGGTCTAGTCTCTCTATTCTCTTCTCGGAGCTAGTTAAATTTAAAGCAGCTTGAAGTTCAGAGGAGTTCATCTTTGACTGAAGTTTCTTGAGGGACGCGACTTCTTTCTGTAATCAGAGAATCAAAGATTAAGTAAGAAATTTATCTAGACAGGATAATAATGCATACTTCTTCATAAATGAAACTAGAAAACTGGAGAATTATGGAAGGGGGAGGGAATGAGGAGAAAAGATTGGCACAACACATCATAAGTACTTGATTATAGGATTTCATTTTAGGTAACAATCAAAATTTAAGAAAAACTATTTTTCTGAACCGATTTTTTAGTTTTTTGTTGTTTTTTTCCTTTCTTCATATTTGCAAAAATGTCACTTTCTGAGGGCATTGTTGCTCGGGACAAACTCAAAGGATACACAATGTTAAGAAAATAAAAATGTTTCTGATTCTTCAGAATCATTAATATATGCATCACTATGGTGGATGACATATCACATTTTAGAAGAACAAGCACAAAGTCTGTGTTGAAACTCGGCAGTTGGAAGGATTTTGTACATAATATTTAATCTGTAAGTCTCAAACATTATGAAACAACTCTGAGATGCATTAAATGGTGACATAATAACTAATTTCGAAAATAATAATATTAAAAAAGCCTGAAAGATCACGGTTCAAAATACTTCCAACTTTGTAACACGCAGACATTACAAAAAGGACGGAGAGGCTCGCCCTAAAAGTTATTTTTTAATATCAGCCCAGAGACACCATATTGATGGCTAAAGTGGAAAACGACGAATCTTCATAGCGGTAAGTCCACGTTTTTGTTGCTGTTATACATTTTGAAGAGACATGAGCCAACTTTGTAGCTTGAAATCTGTAAAGAATATTCTGCCAACAGGGAGGAAAAATCGAGAGAGTTTTCAAGGGATTATGTTCACTAGTTTCCCAGGGAAAAAATGAAGTATGACGGGGATTTTGCAACGTTGCAAATGGAGATACATGGTTTTGCACTTCGGCCATCCATAGGTCAACGACAAAAGGTAAAAACATTGCTGAAAGACCCATTAAAGTTCTTCATGGGTACTAAAAATCGGAAGCAGCTTTAGCATCGCTAAAAACTGATATGATTGGACTGTTGGTTTTACTCTTCGAAACTTTCTCATACCTGGAGAAAAGCAGTAGTGCGAAATTTTTCCCTCAAAAAGTCAAACCAAACTCTGTGGCTTGAACTTTCTAGTTCAAAAAATGTTGTTCAAAGAAAAAGCTTATAAAGATTATAATTTGCCATAATCGGAGTGCATATGAAGAGAGAGCTCAACAAAGAAATCTTAAAAAACGATTTTTCAACCACAATTACCGTACTGAAGATTTTGCCTCGAGGACCGAAGTCTTTTTCACGGTAGACAGTGATATTAGTATTGTTCAAATCTGTCCCTATAGATTTAAATTTTAAAATTTTCCAACTTTCGGTTTTGAATTAGTGTATTTGTAATTGCCAATAATTGGCTATCCACCTCCCTCTTTGCTTTAATTTTCAAAATCACTATTCGCACAGCCCTAGAAATCTTATTAAACTAAACCACATTTTTTTAATTTGACATTTGTCTCATTATTGCATCTCATCTCCACTTAGTTTGATTGAAAGACCAACAAAAAGTTCTGTAGATTATCTAAGCTTAGAGCAAAACAGCTTAGCAGTACACTTAACTAGCAGTGGTAGAAAATTGAAACAGGATAAATACACAGAACGAAGAAAAAAAGTTGGACCACGTACCTGGAAAGGTACATTTAATCTCTTCTTTACATCCAGTCGATAACTTTGATACTGAGCTTTGTCTGCTTGATTTGTGGAATTCAGTCGAAGAATCTCGTATGCTTTACGCGCTTGTTTCTGAAAGCAAAGTAATTCCTTTTGAAAATGCACAGATGATAGAAATAAATTATACAGGATAATCACGCAGTTTATATCATCGTATTGCTTTAGCAAAGATAAAGACGAGGCATACTGGGGGAAAACAATTACATATAGTGCAGAACTCACAGTGCACAGAGGTACACCAGACCAGTTTTTGATGTAAGAGGAAAAAGAGGGTCGACATTTTCAGACACTCATTTAACTTGAGAAAGTGATTTGAGATCTTTATGAAATCCTCTACACATTTTTTTTCCAGACTCAATTTAAAATTTGAAAAATTCTTTGAAGCTTCAATAACTAAAAACTTATTTCGTGATAACTTAAGTAGAATTTTTGGATATAAATTTACTACAATCTATATGTATGATTCTGGTAATATTTGAGAAGTTCCTAGAGAGGACAAAAAGGAAGGCTAAGGACTTCTTGCATCCCTGGGATAAAACTCCTTAGATTTTAGAATTCTTTGACCTTCAGAGCTTTAACTTTTTGACTCTTTATAGGAAATTTTTGGACTTTACAAAACAAGAAACATATTTTTATTTTAAATTTCCTGACTTACTCCTTGTCCTTGTGCTGCACGTTATTCTCCCATTGTAGCAAGACAGAGGAAATTGGTCAAGCTATCAGTAAGGCAGTTTACTTCAGAGGCAATAAAAAGCATTACCAACCATTTGTTTTGATGCTTGCCACATTCATGTTCAAATTTGAACTCAATGACTTCTCCCTAATTTCCTGGTTGTTACAAATTCCCCAACATCAACGATTTTTGACTACCAGTGATTGCATGACATAGCTTTAATAGAGAGTATAAAGGATGTACAAAATTAAAAAGAAAAAATACTCACTGGATTGATTTTATAGACCTTATTAGCTTGTTGGATCATGTTTTGATTGAACCCTTGCTGTATTTTATCTGGTTTGTAACTTTCTAAAGTGGAGCAATAGCTGACATCTACGTAGTCTCGAACACGCTGGAAATCTTCAGATGGAGTTTCGACTGGAAAAATTAGAAAAAGAGATTTTAAGAACAATGAATACGTATCCTCTGGGCAAAAAATCATTCTCTAACACAAGAGATTTAAGGTTATGCCTCCTATTTTATGATGGTACACAGAATATTAAGATTATACTTTGATTAGGCAAAGGAATCAATGGGCCTGTTGCATGCAAGAGATACAGCCGCGCGAATAGACATTTTAGGGGTTAAATGACACGAAAATTACGATGGTCTCATTGAAAAAGTCTGAAATACACTCCTTACTGCGCAATTTGCGTTGTTATGAGCGCGCTTTTTCAAATGTCCCGCGTCTGGGGGCAGTTTTCTAATCACCGGAAACGAGCAAACGGCGGGCTCGGTGATTTCCGGAAGATGCCGAGTCGTTGTTGTTGTTGTTGTTCTTTTTTCCTTCAGTTTGTTTACAAACCCAACGTGATCTCTCATAGTGGTCCATGTACGCTTTATGTGGTAACGAAATCGATCAACTTTTAAATATCCAACGCAATCCTTCTACATTTCATTTCAGGATATCACGAGCTCCGATTTTTAGGTTATGTTGTCAGTTTTAGTTGACCGGAAATAGCCGCGAGTTGCCGTCAGAAAACTGCCCCCAGACGCGGGAAATTTGAAAAAGCGCGTTCCTAACAACGCAAATTGCGCAGTAAGGAGTGTATTTCAGACTTTTTCAATGAGACCATCGTAATTTTCGTGTCATTTAACCTCTGAAAAGTCTATTCGCACGGCTGTATCTCTTGGATGCAACAGGCCCATTGTAGAATGGACATTTAAAAATTTACTGTAAAAATATTATATAAAAAAAATTCCGAGGCAGAAGAATTACTAAAGTTGGCTCTATTTCATCCATCTATGTTTTCTGAAGGTTAATGAATATTCTTCCGGATTTTGACAAGAGAGTTTCTACAGATCGGTGGAGAGAGAAACTTGAATTATTTAAGCACAGGATTTTAAATATTTAATTAATATGAACCATCTGGTAAAACAGATCATACCTGTAATGTCAGTTACTTTACTGTTGACTCGATAATGTTTGTTGATGGCATTGTATAGATGAGCTCCAATGCTTTGGTTCTTGAACGGTGGGAACACTAATATTTGGCTTATGCGAGGTCGAATATTTTCAGGATATGCGTAGTATTCAAAGACAGTGGCAAAACCTACTACGGCGTAGGCATCTTGATTATCATCATTTTTGTACTTTTCGAAACTGAAACATATAAGAATTATTAGTTGCAAGAAGAAAATGTGCAGAAGTGTTGCAAGTAGCATACCTCATGGCCAGAGAGTTGGGATTGCAATCAATTTTCCCCCTTTAATGAAATAATTTTGTCATTTATTCTGTAACTAATCTAACATGGAATGACAGCTGACACCACCTTCATAGGTATCTGAATTAAGCACCACTCAAATGATACAAAGTCACCTGAAATTGATCATGATTCATGGTGAAGTTGATCATCAAAGTATTTTTTGTTAATGTTTTCACGGCAAATGAGGATGAAACAAGAGAGAGAGACAAAAAACTAAAATGGACAGGGATGAAAACAGGGGTTTTTTGCTGAATGTGTACAAAAATGCATTTCTAGAGCTGAAAGCGTCAAGGGAATGCTTCAAACTAACCAATCCACAGCAATAATGAATGCTGAGCTTGTGGTTGTGCTATCAGTAGTAATTTTCAAGCCAATCCTATAGACCAAGATGGTAGCCACTGGGTTGATAAAAAAGAACGAATAAATTAACAAGAAACAAAGAAACAAAAAAAAAAGAGAGAAAAACCCTTACGATATGTTGAACTGGGAGTTTGGATAAGTATGATAGAAAAATTAGATCATGTTAAGCGAAAAGACTTGATTCACATCATGCTGAAATGGAGAGACAGAGTGCATGGTGAAAATATCACATTAATCAGAAAAAAACCCACGACTGAGTAAAATTTTCACTTTGTTGATTAGAAATGACTCTTATTCAATACTTTAAAGGATTGAAGTTCAAAATCTTACACTAGGAAGTAACGCCAGCTCTCATCATCGTGATCGAGGAAGGAAGCAGCATCAATGTACCACATAACGAATGTTTGCAGTCTTTTAAAGTAGGCAATGAAATCCTTTGTAGTAGTATCTACAAGATAGACTTCGTATTCTCGATCCTTCCCGTGCATATCTGAAAATTGAAACGATAACAGGTGGTGATTTAAAATTAAGAAAAGAAAGTAATACCTTTTCAAATACAAAAAAAAAAAAAAAAAAAAAAAAAAACAAACAAATTATCAATTATTTTATTTTGGACTGTGATGATTCTGCTGAGTTGGGAGACTAGGTATAAACATTGTTGAAAATCAAACCAATCAACTATGTGTCAGTTTAACTTGAAAATGGCTTCAAGAATGAAAATTGAACCTAAGTGAATGGAAACACACCGAGTCCTGTCAAGTTCAAACCAGAAAAAAGGTTTGAAGTTTTACACCTTTGTGAGACTTAGGGCTCAATTTTCAGTTTTCAGAACAACGTTTAACGACCATTTTTATATTAAAAATATTTTTTCTCGACTTTGAATTGTAGATGGGAGAAAATTTACGATTAGTTTAATTCAAAACTGCTCCTAACTCATTTACTTCCAAAATGCGACTTGGCCCACTTCTATAAAACTATGTCAAATTGTTTTTCAAAGTTCCAGTGCAATAGTTTAGTGTAATAGGGGTCATTTAAAATTTTGACAAAAATTCATTTTTTCATTGGTCATTTTTTTGGGAGAAAACTCAAGGCTTGATAGCAAAATAATCTGTTTTACACACTTAAGGTGTATTCACTGTCCATCCGAGGGTTTTTCTAACAATTGGAAAAGTACTAGGTTTGTTTCGAAACATTTTATAGATTATGGAGAGGAATAGAAGGCTCAGTTTAGAGGGGATTTATCTAAATAATTGAAAAAATGGTAGTTGCTCGAAAATTTGAAGGCAAATTTTGGCTATTAAAACAAAAAATAGTTGGGATTCTTATGGAAAAATCGTCATTTGAATCCTAATTTAACCCTTACTAATAAACCAATGTGCAAAGTCCCATAAAAAACAGCAGGGTTTCGATGTCCAGAAAACTGGCCAATGAGGCACAAATACCTAAAAAAACAAGTGATGATGTTATGATCAGTACCTAGAATGGACTTTCAATTTTTATTTTGATCAGATGAAAATTACTTTTCAGGCCCTCGGAGCAGGATTCTCTTTCGAGTGTTCTAAACTTACTTGTTGTGAATTTCTGCAGTAAAGTTCCAAAAGGCTTGAAAGTGGCTTCTTTGGATAGTGAAGCGATAAAGTCATCTAAATTTTGAGTGTAGCCACTGGGAATGACTTCTTCTAAAGCCTGGAGAATTGGATCTGGCTATAACAGAAAAACAGATTTACAATAAATATCACAGAACTGAAGAGAAATAGAAGTTTTCATGACGCAAAAGCTACGGAATAAATACCAAAGATATACTACATACTTAGAGAGCTTTCTACATTGGCTAGGGGCTCAAATTGTTGGTTCGATCATAATAAAAGTCCTGCAACAAAAGAACCCCGCACAGAGCATGGGGTCAGCGGCTCTCGATGAAAATCGATGAAACTTAAATAGATTGGTATAAAGTTCATAATTAAGGGAAAGCCAAAAAATTAGCTCATTTTTGCGAGTAGAAAATGAGATATTCGCAATTAAATCCAGACTATTTTCTATTATGCCGGAGCATGGCGAAAGAATTCCGAGTCCCCTCTCCTCTCGTTGTTCGGCGTTCTCGAACAGACCTCACATCACTCACGTGAAGATAGGTGCTTATGCGCTCGGCCAGTGCGAATGCCGTACTCTCTCCCTCTCCCCGCATCTGTCAATTCTGTTTCAGCAACTAGATTTCAGATTAAACCGGCCAGCGGCACCGGCACGGGAGAGGTGCGAGAAGCAGGGAACTCCATATCGCACAGCCCGAACGGAGCGTCCTAATGAAAGGAGTGAGTGTAAACAATGCCACATCATAGTTACCTGGTGGGGGAGGGGGTTTCCTGGCCGAAGTGCTCAAGCAAGGTAAGGCGACACGGAGAATTTACCTCTGCCGCACAGAAAATAGTCCGGGTTCAAACACGAATATCTCGGCTTCTACTCGCAAAAGTGAGCTAATTTTTTGACTTTCTCTTAATTATGAACTTTATATCAATCTATTAAAGTTTCATTGACTTTCATCGAGAGCCGCTGACCCCATGCTCTGTGCGGGGTTCTTTGCTTCTATGCTTAGGACCTTCATAAGTACTTATCACATTGAATGATATCCAAATATTCCAAGACAGGTTAATTTATTTTTGATAAATGTTTGGTCAATTTTGGACAATTAGTCTGAACTGATAAGATAAATTTTGACAGTTTTATCTGAGGTGATGTTGGTTTATTTTTATATATAGTTACAGTTAAGCTTAAGAAGAGCTAAGTAAAATTAACAAATCATGTTATTACTTACTTTCAGACCGTCTGCTTTGTTGGGATTAACTTTCTCATCATATTCAACAGCAACATATGTATTCAACCTCCCAGCAGAATAATAGATCTTGATTTTCAAATTCTTGTAACCAAATATAGTTTCGCTGAAAAATAAATATAAAACTCCTGTTACTCATGATAATGGGTCAGTTAAGCTGGAGAGGAATTGGCCTTGAATAGTTGAGGAGTAACGATGTGCGAGGTAAAAACGAAAAAATATTTCTGCTGAAGGAGCGCTTCATTTTGTGGGATCCTCTGAAACATGTTTGAACCGCCCTGTTCATTACCACCATCTCAAGGACTGAGCATGGAATTAAAAAAAAGACTAACTTACTGAAACATGACTTTTTCTTCTGGACTTTCTTGGCTGTGTCCTTTGCGTACAATGAACCAAATCTACAGGTCAATAGCTTGAAAAAACAATTTCAGAGAATTTTCTGCAGAGAACCATGGGTTCAGTCTCTATTTTTTTATTCACTGCACGTCAGATATTCTTTTAAAAAATCCCTTGAATAGTGGACAGAGGCGAGGAAATGACTAAGAATACATCAAACAACCATCCATCGTTTTGAAGATCTTCAAAAAGAACATCTCTCAGCGTGATGAGACTGAAGTAAGACTTAATACACATCATTCTCTTCAGAAAATTTCTGAGTATTGATTTTTGAGTTCTTTCATAGTGATATCAGACAAGATCTTTTAATCTAGTCTTCTGGTCTCTTCTTTTATTCCTCCTTAAAAATGTACATAACTTATTGGAGCCAAATTGAAGACTTCTCTCACTATTTGCAGACTTTGGGAGGATCACAAGAAATGCAGAAAGGAGGAAAACCACAAAATTATCTACTTGAGAAAAGAAAGCTTACCTTTCACCAAAAACTTGGTGAGACAAATCAGGTTTGAAGATACACTTATCATCATGAACATCTTCTGCTGTTCTCACTGTAAAAAAGATAAATACATTAGTTTTAGGTTAAAGCATGAGGCTAAAGACACCTTGGTATTCAGGTTTCTGTAAACTTAAACTCAGTAGTATGGGTAACGAGCAAAAACATTGAATAACGTAGACCGTGCATCCTGTGTTACGGAAAGCGGGACAACTTCTAAAAATTCGCATGCCGATGAGTGTTAGCACCGACCCGCATTGATGAGTTTGTGTGTCCCAATTGCACACATCTGCACATGCGCAGTAGCGGCTCAAGTGAATTTTTGTCGGATTGTGATGCTTTTTTTCTCGGTTAATAATTAGTTCAGGAAAATGAAACATTGTTATTCAGTTGTAAAATTATACGTTTTAAAACTTTCTTCTCAGGAATTTTGTCTGAAAATAGAATCTAAACGAGATATTCGTGAAAAACCGAGCGCGCAAATGAATTTTCCACTACATCTCTGCAGTCTCTTCGAGTGCTTGGAACACACGCTTTCTCTCCTTCTCTGCCCGCCTATCATGGGGCTCCAAGAGACTTGTCTCGCTCTGCCTGTACTAAACTGAGACGGACACCCGCTATACAAGATTCAATGTCTTTGGCAACAAGGCAATACTTTGATTTTGCTACATTATTGATTTCATCAGATCTAGCACCAACATCCTAAGCTGATCTGATGAGGAACTACAATAGAGAGTAAACTACTGGGCCACCTTTACTGCCTCACGAGAGTAGAGGTAAAATATCAGATAGGTCTAATACAATCAAAGAGGGGAATATGGCTGCATCGTAGAGTATAAACGGTTTTTCCTAAGTACGCCACAATTACTCTTGCAATATTTGAAATTATTTGTTCTGTGATCATGGGCAAAAAGGCAATACTCACCAAATTTAAATTCCAAGGCTTCATTGCTATCGATGACAAACATGTTGTTATCAGATTTTACAGATTTTAAAGACTCCATGGTTAGAAAGGCTGAAAAAGACAAAATAGTTACTTTGGGTTATTGATATTATTTCGTGTAGGAAAGGGGAAAAATGAATTGTAAGTAATTTACTCACATACTCTTTCCTTCGTAAGTAAAGAGGGAAACCAGCGTCATTGAATAACCAGTGGCAGCTGCACCAAAAAAAATTGTCTTCATCCAACTCAAACTCATATTAACTCTTGCGTCATCATGATGATACACATCATAAAAGTAGCTCTTCACGGTAGGAGTGATAATGTACAGAACCGGAAGCTTGAGCGCTAGCAACAGTTTTAGAGTAACTTTTAGTTCAAGTTAGAGGCCGGTGTTAGGGCATTTCACAAAACGTTTTCTTGGTTGTTGATCAACAATATTTGAAAATGCTACAATAGGGCAGGAACAATAAACTTGAGGTACTATACTCTTAGAGGAGATAACAGGAACTGCTTCATAAGTCAAATTTTGAGGGGCTTTGAGGTTGCGTTGCCACTTGCGACCAGAGGCTTTGGACGGATACTACATTCTTGAAATCAGACTAACAGCTTCATCTGCCTAAAATAGGCAATTATGACAAGATGTAGGATAATTGCTTATATTCTCAAAAGAAAGAAAGGTTTCATAGATGCTGACAACCAAGCACTGGGGCTATTCAACCAGCCTGATGATGGTATAAACAAAAGATTTATTCGCACAAGATGTTTTATTCCATTCAGCACGTTTGTTTCGAATTATACTCTTTCACTTATCCCATGTTGCTTTCTACGTTTGTTGGAACACTTTACCAATCCCTTCGCAATGCGTAGTTATTCTTTGTTTCAAATGTTGAAGTCTATTGTCTACAGTGCGTTCTAGGTGACTCAGTCATCTCTCAATGGACCTCCACCAGTCTATAAAGTGCAAATTACTTCTGTGCTATGAATTTATTAACAACTGTGAGGAATTTAGAAGGAGCGATGGTGAGATGTATGGGCATGACATCCTGCAATATCCTCCGATAGGAAAGATGAAGTGTAAGAGCATGCGGAGCAGACAGGGGTAGTACTTAAGGAAACTTACCCAGTGATTCGCAGGAAAACAAATGCACTCAAAATAATCAGATAACTTAGAAAAAGGGTGAGAAACAAAATAGAGAGGAGAATAAATTACATGAATGCCTTTGAGCATTGACAGAGAGATAAAATAGCGCAAATAGCGACGACGAATTGATAAGAGCACAGCAACCACAACGCCGAAAATAAAGGCGGCCTTGAAGAAATGCGCGCTTTCACAGTATGACCATAAAAAAAAACTCAAAAAGGTGGAGCTGTTAGGTACATGAGTTCTGTGGACCTTTTATTATCTCCGATAATTTTCCGAATTAAAAAGCCAGTAAATTATTTACTTCAGTAAATCAACTGAAAACATATTTCTTGACTTTTCTCATGAGTCATGAGATTCATCTTCTGTTTCATTGATTGAATAGAAATTCCCTACTCTCAAAACTGTACATAGTTTTGAGCTCTAGTTTTTGATAACATGGTAAACCCAACGTGATTATTTTAGGTTAAGAAATTTTAGAAATGTTATCAGAAGTTTGCAAAGAAAACTGAGTTTTGAAGGAAATGAGAAAGTTTATGCGGTTTATATCGCCCATTTGGATACTCCATTTCCTTACCTCACCTCGTGATTTTTTTATTCAAAACCTAGTCCGTTCCATAAAGTTTTAAAGGACCTTCCATAGTTGAACTTATTCACCATGAATGCAACTTCGCGAGGAAGCTCAACTTTAAAGGTGGCCTCTTATCTCTTAAAAAATTGTTTGCCTCCGTCATTACTCTTGAGGAATGTCAGTGGAAATGCTAAATTTTTGAATGGTGCTATGAAAAGCGTTGAACCAGATTTATCACCACCAACCTTCGATTTTGAACACTTGTGTGGCGATAAAGTTGTCGAATCAGTGAGACAGAATATTTCATCTAGGAAAGGTGACGGCAATATTGATCTAGTGTTAGCACTTTATAAAGAACACTTGAATGATGAAGGCAATGAAGATGTCAAAAGGAAGCTCTTGGAAGCAGCTGCATGCATCCCAAACAGAACCCATCCGCAAGTCCTTGAATATGGATCAGATTCTAAAGTTATCAGTTCAACTGGGTCGAAGTTTGATTATAATTTTAAGCCCAAGTCTTTTCCAGATCTCACAGCGCAGCATAATTTATTTCGTTATGAAAATATGACGAACCTCACTGGATTCCGCAGCTACTTTTTGTCCGGAAACTTGGCTGCTCTTGAGGCTGCGTTAATCAAATACACACTCTCTTATTTGTTGGAGAATGGCTTTAAACTGATTTCTGTCCCAGACATTTTCAAGAAAAGCATAATCAAATCTTGTGGAATGGTCACAGATGGTGAAAGACACCAAGTAAGTATGGTATTAAATTACTTAAAATTTGATAAATACTTTTTTTCTAACATTTAATGTTTCAGCATAGAATCATGTCACATTATTTTTTTCTGATTTACCTTAAGGGAAGGGTGTTAAAACTGTTCTGGAATGTAAAATTTTCCATATAATTTCCTCACAATTGGGAAAGAAAATTCAATTTTGAATAAATAAATGACTATTAAAGATAACAAGATCAAGAATTTATCAATTCATTGAATGATCAAGTGGTTTTGTAAGTAAGTAAGGCCAGGCTGACCGGCAAGGCGCCCTCAAGGGGCCAAGGCAACTGGCAACTGCCGTCATGCACCCCGAAGTTGGATCGTGCACTTTAACTTCGTGCTCTTGACACATTGTGTAACCTTTATATGCCCGCAAGACTCCCCAGCCGTCTGATAGCCAACAGTAGGTCTCATCAAAGACTGTGGCAGACGCTGCAGAACACGGATTTTTGGAGCACGGCCATGCCTCCACTGAGTTTGACTGTGTTGTTGCAATTTCCACTGATAGGTAGCGCTTGCAGTTGCGCAAACTATGAGTGATCACCGATTTTTCCCAACCCAGTCGAACAGTGCAGACGGATTACTTACTGGGTGACTATGTCCCTCACGCACCCTGTTACCTCGAAGGGTCAGGGGATTGGAGTGACATAGTCATCCACGGTCACCTCCGGGGATTGAACCCTGGACCTCAGTGTCTGCAGCGAACTGCCTTGACCACTAGACCACTGAGGCTGACTTAGTGTTTTTGTATATATTTTTATTTGCTGCGAAAATTTCATCAATGTGGTCAAATAGTTTAATTATTCAAGGTTTCTAGGTTCAAGTTTGAACCGAATATCAGAAAAAAAAAATGGGAAGTCCAATAATCGAGATTTTCAAATGTTCACAAAGCCCTAGAGACAAGACCTTTATCTTAATCTGTGTAAAAATGAGTTAATCGCACGGGGTTTTATGAGTTTTGACAGCCTCCTCACAAGAATTTTTATGAACTGATATTCTAGAAAGGAATGTTCTATGATAATTCTATTGATCTCCTTACGAATTGGGGTTTCTTAAAATCGATTTTGTATCAGCCACTTTTTCGCTTGAGTAGCAAAAATGTTTGTGCTCAAGTTAACGTTTTACTGGGCTCATCGAAAATGAGGCGGAACTTGGAATTTTATCAAGGTTCTCAAAATCAAACTTGTTTACAGATCTACTGCTTGGATGAAAATCTCTTTGGCAAGGACTGGTGCTTATCTGGGACATCTGAAATAGCTATAGCTAACTACTTACGAAATCGAAAATTCCACTCTTCTGAGCTGCCAATAAATTTCGCTGCTGTCAGCCGATGTTACAGAGCTGAAATATCTCAACTTGCTGAAGAGAGAGGTCTATACAGGTAAGATTGCAAAATCAATAGCAATTACCCCAGTAGCAATGGCTCTTAAAAAAATTCTACTAAAAGTTGTCAAAAAAAAGTAAATAACTTGTAGGATTAAGGGTTTGTAAATTTTAAGTGAAAAAAAAGTAAAAAACTTGTAGGGTTAAGGGTTTGTAAATTTTAAGTGAAAAAACTCCTAAAATACATCATTTTAAGATTAAACCCTTTAGGGAATTCTTCAAAATAAAAGTGTTAAGTATTTTAATTAAAAGAAAATGTAAAATTCACGTAAAAATCAACGAACTATCCTCAATTTTTATGGGCTGCGCAACACCTCCTTTTATACTTTTCTGTTCACCTCTTTTTTCCCCTCGTTTTTGCCTGTAGGAAGTTCATAAAAAAAAATACGTAAATTTTACTTAAAGTTCACGTAAAAAAAATTACTTAAAAGTTACGTAAAAAAATTTACTTACAATTTTTCTTCAATTTTATGTAAAAAAGCCCCAAAGAGGGTTTCCTGATACGAATATTTCAAGAGTTTTTTTATGTAAATTTTAAGTGGTTTTGAAGTAAATTTTAAGTTCTCTTAAAATTTACGAGTTTTTTACAACTTTTCTCAACAGCCACTGCTACTAGGGTAAGTTATTTTCTTGATGAATTCCATGAACGTATCGATCAAGCACTCATGGATTAAATTTTGCAATAAGAAACCACTATTTCTGGCTAATTTTAGAAACAACATACATGCCATTGGTTTCGCTACGCTGATACGTGCTTTCATGAAAGAGCCGAGATAAAGGGTTCCTTATTGCAAAATGTAATCCATATAGTCGCCGATGAACATTAGGGGGTGATGAGCAGAGTCAGATGAGCAGTAAGCCTTGATTATTTAAATGAGTCATAATCCACCTACCTGCGTTTTAATCCTTAAGAAATATTTTCAATTTTTCCAGAGTGCATCAGTTCACCAAAGTTGAGATGTTCAGCGTTTGTTCGCCTGATGAGTCTGCTGCCATCCTTGACACTTTCCGAGCACACCAGGAAAAGCTGTTTGCAGATCTTAATTTACACTTTCTAACACTAGATATGGCAGCTCATGAATTAGGTGCTCAAGCATATCGAAAATATGACATTGAGGCATGGATGCCTGGACGACAAAAATATGGAGAGATATCAAGCTGCAGTGACTGCACTGATTTTCAGGTAAAATTACTCAGTATAAATTTCCAACAGAAAAACTGTTCAAAAGTTCCACAACCGCCATTCACATTCAATCACAGCATTGAATATGATACTGTTTTCTTGGTTTTTTCCTAAATTTATTTTTTAACTAAAAATCCTTTAATTTTCTACTTAATTACCAAGATATAATCAATGCCAGTTCAACATAACTGGGCCCTTAAATAAGTATTCGTAAGAATAGACATTCCTAGAAAGAACAACTACTAGCTCAGATATTAGGTTGGCCTAAGGAATAACATCAAAATGATAAGAGCTAAAATTATGTTAAGAGCAAACTGACTGAAAAATTTCGAAAACGCAGATTTGCAGGGGTTTTAGACTTCATTTTTTTAATGAAATGTAGTTTGATGCATAAAATTGAAATCCCATCTCTGCATTGTTTCCTGCTGTCTTTACCTAAGTGCTGACTTTTTTTACTCATAAATGTCGGAAATTTGGTGGATGATAACAATTTTCCTGCAATTAAAAACAGCCTTCTCTATTTGCAAAGTTATTTCTCCCAACCATCTCATTCTCAAAACCCCTTTTCGTGTTCTTTTTATCTTAGCCGGCGGTCTATATTTCTACAGTCATGGTAATAACAGCCATAAAAATACTAAAAGTTGAGTAATATGAAAGAAGCTGGATGTTGGAAATGACCATGATACTGTAAACTTAGAACCTTCAGTATCTTGATGGAATATTATCAAGTTTTATATTCTGATGTATTTCTGATAAGTTGTTTCAATAACTGAAAAATTCTGATCCTAAAATAAGGATTACCTCTAATCTAATAAAATAGGTTGTAACGGACAATACCTAATGGTACTATCCTTTTGTTTACAGGCTCGCAGATTCAATATAAAATGTGATGGTGGATTTGCGCACACAGTAAATGGAACTGCATGCGCCATTCCCCGCCTTTTGTTAACTCTAGTTGAAACTCATCAAACAGAAGATGGAAATGTTCGAATTCCAGCTGCCTTGCAGAAATTCACAGGATTTAATCGTTTGATTGACAATGCGGAAGAATTGCAGAAGTACTCACTGAGCAAGATAATGACACATTTCTATAAGTATTGGGATCATACTCAACCTTTAAACCCCAGGAAAAAAAAAAGAAAATAGTTTTAGGTAATAGATCTCCGGCAAACTAGATGTTCGGCCTAAATGTTCTATCTTTACCTCTAAAAATTTATCTTTACCTCCAAACAATTTTAATTCCTCATAACTGGAGAGAATTTTATAGAGGTTTTTTAAAAACGAGGTTCGCTTCACTTTTTCGCCAAAGCTGATGGGCTCTTTTTATTCCATTTGATGCGAGACCAATCCAACATCTAGGAACTACTTCTTGATGCATTAGTGACAGCATCAGGTGCCTGAAAGCGTTGTTAATTTTGAGATGGCATCTGCATAGGTGAATACCAGAGTATAAAATGATAATTCTAATCATTCACAAATAATGATCTGAAGCCCTACAAAACATTTCAGATAAAAGTTTTCTAGTTTAAAAATTTCTTGGGATTTCTATATCCCTTTCAAAAATTAGTAGGTTCCTGATTTGGGGACGTGTTTAGCGTAGATGCCTGACACTATATCTGTGCCATGGTTATACTTACTATAAGAAACTCCTCTGTTGTCAATGCGTAAAGTTTTTTTTTTTTTTTTTTGAAAAATTATGGAACAGTTAAGACTTTGGAGTGATTGAACTGGTACTGAAATAATAAATTGAAGGCAATTTCTGTAATCCTTTCTTGAAGAGGTGTTAGTCAATTTTCTCATTCATGTCTTATCAGCAGCCTGATTTTTGAAATTTTGTGTGTATCCGGTAGACATAGGTGACATAGGTTAAAAGGCGGAGCGTGATTGGTCGGCTATGTCTTATCGCTGCTTTATCGTGCCTATGTCAGGTGGAACTCTCGACAAGTTAAAGGCACCTCTTAAGTTTCCGACCGTATGTCGTCCATTCCACCTGACAAAGGCACGATAAGACATAGCCGACCAATCACGCTCCGCCTTTTAACCTATGTCATCTATGTCTGTTCGACGACCACAAAATTTCAACAATCAGGCAGCAGGACTTAATTTCAGCAACTTGTGGATCTTAGGTCTCCACTTTTAAAAATAAAAACCGCCATTAGAGCTTTACCTTCAAGGCCCTACCTCATATCTTGGGGACTACATACTATTGATGAGAAAATTTATTTTCCATACTCAAGATGACAATTTCCCATAATATATTATTTAGACAAAAAGTTAAAAAACGAGTTTATATTTTGAAAGTCCTAGCAAAAAGAGTAAATAAGACTTCTAACAGAAATGATAAAGAGATGAAGGAAGGATGAAATCACAAAATATGATAAAAAGTTTGCTGAAACTGAAGGAAAGGCAATTCTGGCAATTGGTCATGTTTGTTCCATTGTGTTGGACTCTTTCATCTCAAGGTTTTTGCTCTTGGAGTCCAAGAAAAAATTATGAAATTGACTAGTCATTTGCAGAGTTATCAGAGTCCCATGGAAAGTCTGAAAAATAAAATTCAATTAATTAAATGAAATAATGAGAAAAGTAGAATAAGAAACATGAATAAGTTAACTAAAAAGCTTGTTACAAAAAGTACTCAACTTAAAAAAAAAAAAAAAAAAAAAAAAAAAAAAAAACTATTGTTCGTAAAAAAAAAATAAAATTGAATTTAGCCGAAAATGATTGAATGTAAAAGGTTTCATACACATGTCATTCATATTAGTTCCTCAGAGCTCTGCAGTCAAATTATGAAGCTTTTCTTTTCATAATACAGCATCAATCTTATCTAGTTCTAGAGTTGGACACTTTTTGGATGAACAAAGTTTGTACTTAGGAACCGTTCATAAAATTAGTCAAAAAGAGTGCTACGCCATCATGTTTGGACGTTTTAAAGAATAGGTATCTAGGTCCCAAAACTTTTATGAAAAGAGGATAAAACAAATACAAAATTAAGCGTCATGTATTTTATAACTAGCTCCGTAACTTTTAAATGTAAAATAACAGAATCATAAATAATATTCATAAAATTGTAAAAATTGCTTTTCTGCAACGATGTGCATTTTACAATTTTTCTCATATTGGCCACTTTTCAAAGCAATTATGAAATAAAATTAGAGCACAGTCAACTCCTGCTATGTTGTACATTGCGTAGGGAAAATTTTCTGCCAAGTTGAATTAATGCATAGCCCTGTCAAAACTCCCATAATTTAATGCTTATCATTCAGGGCTAACATGAATTCCTACTAAAATAAAGTCTCTTTAGTTCAAACAAATCTCTTCCCACAGGAATTTTTTTTCTCATCATAAACTTTCCTTGGTCATCTCATTACAAGCGCAGAGGAAGCACATTCTCATGAGAAATGATATTACAAATCATTATTTTATGCAAAACCTCGAAGTTTTTTCTCCTCTAGCGATTAATTAATATCAATTAGATTTTGCTTCTGGCACAGTAATATTGCAGACTCACTTACTTTCAAAATTAGTTCCTGGTAATAGTACTTTTATTACGATGATGGGATGAGATGAGATGACAGCCACCACATCATGATTGGTTGCATGACTGCAATAAATAATATGAAATACATTCTTCTTTTATTTCCTACAGATCCTTTGTAAGGGTCGTTTCCAGCTAGCACTTGCAGTTTTAGCGTTCTAACCTGAAATAACGAAAAGAAAATGTCACAAATTGAAACCCTCATCAAAGCATTTATCAAAGCATTGTCATTATAAGGTAAAGAATATTTATTCTTTTGCAAAGAAAGTAAATGAACCTAATCAGAGGGAGATGCACAAAGGAGAGTTTAAAGTAGCTATTGTAAATGAAGTAACTAATTTTGAAGATATAAAAGGACCTAAAATTAATTACTTAGTAGCATAAAATAATTCGCTCCAGACTTAACAATTAAGAACTTGGAAAAGCTTTCAAATAAACAAAAAAAAAAAAAATCAGAATTATGAGCAACTTGTTTATATTGTGTAGAATGGTTTACTTTAGATTCAAACGATAGCCATCATGATAGAGACCTTGCACATGTTAAAATAAAGGATGCAGCGAGTGAAGAAACTCGAGTGTATAGTTCCATCATTGACAACTGTAAAGTCAAAACACGTCAGGATATAAAGTTTTATTATAATCCACATGGGTGAATATATTTCAGGAAATTTCAACTTTTCAACAAATCTGTGTATTTCTTTCCTCCTTTCGTATACTTTACAATAAAAATCGATTTTTCATTAACTGTCAGGTAACTTCAAGCACTTCATGAATTACTGGAAAATAAAGATGAGATGTTGCTGAAAACAGGACCATCTAAAAAAATGTAACTGAGGCAACCTCAGA